>NC_059109.1:109974667-110297792 GCF_020740685.1 Jaculus jaculus
GTGCTGGGCACAGAGAGGGGACTCTAAGCTTCCTTCAGGGTCAGTGTCTTTGAACTCTAACCCAGTGGAATTGGAATACCAGAGATTTGTTGCCTGTTAGAATTACTGGACTTGGAGATTTGTCACTGACCAGAGTTGTTGGACTTGAAGCTACAGAGTTTGATGTTTGCCCTGGTTGTTTTAAATCTTGTATTGGCTGAATATTTCTTTGCTATGCCCAATGCCATCTTTTGCAGTGTGAATGTTTATTCTGTGCCTTGTGGGTTTTGGGGGGATTTTTTGGTATTATGGCTCAGTTAGAAGATCTTAGATTATGGGGATGTATGAACATTATTGGAATTGATAAAAACTATGGGGACTTTTAAAATTTTATTTATTTATTTATTTGAGAGCGACAGACACAGAGAGAAAGACAGATAGAGAGAGAGAGAGACAATGGGCGCGCCAGGGCTTCCAGCCTCTGCAAACGAACTCCAGACGTGTGCGCCCCCTTGTGCATCTGGCTAACGTGGGACCTGGGGAACCGAGCCTCGAACTGGGGTCCTTAGGCTTCACAGGCAAGTGCTTAACCGCTAAGCCATCTCTCCAGCCCAATGGGGACTTTTAAAGTTGGATGAATGCACAGCATTTTATATCATGGAGGGTTATCAGTTTATGGGGCCAGGGTCGGAAAGTGATGGTTTGATTCAGGTGTCCTCCATAAACAGGTGTTCTGGATGCTAGGTTCCCTAGCTGATGGCAATTGGATAGTAAAGCCTCTTGGAGGTGGTGTATTGTTAGGGCAGGCTTATGGGTATTACAGCCAGTTTCCCCTTGCCAGTGTTTGGCACACTCTCCTGTTGTTGGCTAGGAGGTGATGTCCACCCTCTGCCCATGCCATCGTGGAGCTTCCCCTTGAACCTGTAAGCCAAAATAAACCCTTTTTTCCCATGAGCTGCTCTTGGTTGGGTGAGTTTTACCAGAAGTGTGAACCTGACTGCAGTAAGTATGAAAGCAGGCTCCTTATTTAGATCCCTTTGGCAAGCAAGTGTCTTTAATCACTGAGACATCTTTCCAGGCCCCAAGATCCCTTTTGTGTAACTGACACCATGAAAACATGTCAAAACTGTTGCCAGCTAGAGTCCAGGAAGCATAGTAATTATGTGTAGAGGTTTTCAGAGCAGACAGACACGGATTCAAGTCCTGGGCCCACTGTTTGTTTGTGACCTTCAGCAATGTAACTCCAATTTCTGTAGTATTATTCATCTCTTGTACACAGACTTGTCTTAAGGACTAAGTGAGATAATTTATTCAAAGTCCTCCAAACTGTACTCGGCTCTGAAAAATGCCCTAAAATTGGGCTGGAGAGATAGATGGTTTAGTGGTTAAGGTGCTTGCCTGTAAAGCCTAAGGACCCACATAAAGTCAGATGCACAAGGTAGCACATGTATCTGGAGTTCATTTTCAGTGGCCAGAGGTCCTGGTGCACCCATTCTCTCTCTCGCTATCTGCCTCTTTCTCTGTCTCTCAAGTAAGTAAGTAAGTGAATGAATAAATATTTTTATTACTTTTTTAAGAGAAAGTGCACACATATGCAGAGAGAGAGAGAGAGAGAATTGGCACACCAGGGCCTCAGACATTGAAATCAAACTCTAAACGCTTGCACCACATAGTGGGCATATGCAACCTGGTTCTTAACTCACCTTTTTTTTTTTTTTTGGTTTTTCAAGGTAGGGTCTCACTCAAGCCCAGGCTGACCTGGAATTGACTATGGGGCCTCAGGGTGGCCTTGAACTCATGGCAATTCTCCTACCTCTGCCTCCCGAGTGCTGGGATTAAAGGCGTGCGCCACCACGCCCAGCTCTTAACTCACCTTTGTGTGTCTGGCTTATGTGGGATCTGAAGAGAGATTGAACATGGGTCTTTAGGTGTTGGAGTCAGGTTCGCATTGCTGGCAGAAATCACCCGACCAAGAGCAGCTTGTGGGAAAATAGATTTATTTTAGCTAACAGACTTGAGGGGAAGCTTCATGATGGCAGGAGAAAACTATGGCATGAACAGAGGAACAGGAGAGTGTGCGAAATACTGGCAAGGGAAAACTGGCTCTAACACCCATAAGCCCGCCCCCAACAATACAGTGCCTCCAGGAGGCCTTAATTCCCAAATCTCCATTACCTGGGAAACCAGCATTCAGAGCACCTAAGTTTATGGGGGACTGTGGGTCCCTGGATTTCCGGGGCTGCCGTTCTGGGAAGGCATCCATGGAGAGCAGGGTCTTGAAGGGCAGTGGGCGCAATGAAAGAACCACTTTTGGGAGGCAGTCTCAGTGAACAGCTCATATATTTGTCAGGGAAATGGGTTTATAAGCAGTTGTTAGCAGGAAGAGGGTTCTAAGGGGATTCATGGGTTCAAAGGCTGCCAGCTAATCCCTAGGGACGTTTATTCCAGCAGGTAGGGGAGTCGGGTGATCTACATAGTGGCTTGAAGAGGGTGGCAGGGGAATGGGTCGTGTGAAGGTGCTGGCTGATAAGTTTCCTAGGCAACTGGGCAAAGCTCACAGGGCTGTGGGCAAAGCTTAAGTTAGGTGTGCCGGGCTTGGAGAGGGACTGGCCTCCGGTAGCCTCCCCACCTCCTTAGCCATGCCTGGTAGCTCAGGCTCTTCTCCTGAAGGCTCCAGCCTGTGCCTGGCAGTGCCGTACAGGGACACCTGAATCAAACCACCACATTAGGCTTCGCAGGCAAGTGCCTTAACTGCTAAAGCCATCTCTCCAGCCCATAAATAAATATTTTAAAAATGGCTTAAAACCATTAAATGCTCTCATCACTAATATTGCTCTCTTTCTATCAATCTTCCTCCAGGTTGCTATTCTTTCTTTAATATTCCTTGATATTGTCATAGGACACATGAATTCATTGGGCTGCTTTTGCAACGAGCTTCTATTTATTAATCATGTTTATCCGAATACATTTCCAAGAGTTCCTTGCTTGGACAGTGTGTGGGCGGGTGAGAAGGTCTGGAGTGAGTAGGCCAGACCCATTTCTGGGCTCCTCCCACCTCCCGGGTCTGATTAAAAAAAAAATTTTTTTTTTGTTTATTTGTTTTTATTTAATTGAAAGAGACAGACAGAGAGAGACAGAGGCAGAGAGTGAGAGAGAATGGTCGCGCCAGGGCCTCCAGCCACTGCAAACAAACTTCAGATGCGTGCGCCCCCTTGTGCATCTGGGTAACGTGGGTCCTGGGAAATCGAGCCTCAAACCGAGGTCCCTAGGCTTCACAGGCAAGCGCTTAACCGCTAAACCATCTCTCCAGCCCCCGGTCTGAGTTTTTGCCTGGACAGTGTGTGGGCAGGTGAGGCCATCTGGAACAGGAGCTGGACCTGAGGAGATAAAGGACCCAGTGCACTCGATCAGGCCCCAGCTGAAACCACAGAGGAATTGGGGAAGTGAGCAAGAATGCTGCGTTCTCCATGAACCTGATATCAGCACAAGGGTGATGGAGAAACATATTGAGGACTCTCAACACCACCAAACCAGAGATCCAGAGGATCCAAAGTGCCCATCCCTGAAGTAGACTTAAAATACTCCCAGCATGGCTCAGGGAATTTTGAGAAGAGGGGGTGGTGGAAAGGTTGTTAGAGCCACAGTTGGGACATTTGGCATGGAGACATTGCCTCTTCCTCCTCTGTCCCCCATAATGCATGACCCGCCATCCCCATGGGGTTGACCTGCATCCTTAACAAGGAAGGCCTTTTCAGAAAAGGGGCAGGGAGGCAGGAAAGGATGGTACCAACATGTGTTGTTTGCATACAAAACATGTCCGTATCTAATAAAAAAAAAGATGAAAAGAAAAAATACATTTCCAGTTCTTAGGTTCCTGAGAGAATGTTCCCATTGATAGGACCTGGATATGCGGAACTCGCAGTTACAAGAAATTCTTTGATTTTGTTATTTACTTGTTTGCATGCATGAGTGCGTGTGTACTACGGTCTCTTGCCGTCTCAAGTGAACTGGAACTCCATGCTCCACTTTGCGTCTGGCTCTACTTGGGTGCCGGGGAATCGAACCTGAGCATTAACCACTAAGCAATCCCTCTAGTCCCCCAAATTCTTGGTCTTAGTTATATGGAATCTCAGAACGAAGATGATGTGTTACCATCACATGGTATATGACTATATGTAAATTCCTGGGTCTGTGCTCACAGAAGGGACAGCAGGAGTCTTCATAGTGCTTAGAACAACACGCAATTAAAAATATATGAATTGGATTGTTCTTTTTATTTTTATTTTTATTTTTTATTTTTATGGTTTTTTGAGGTAGAGTCTCACTCTGGTCCAGGCTGACCTGGAATTAACTGTCATCTCAGGGTGGCCTTGAACTCATGGCAATCCTCCTACTTCTGCCTCCCGAGTGCTGGGATTTAAGGCGTGCGCCACCATGCCCGGCTTTGTTCTTATTTTGTATAAGACCTTGAGGTCCACATTAAGTAATTTTGGATTTAAAAAAAAATTGCAGACAATTGTAGCAGTGAAGTTCCTTCTTAGAACTGTTTTCATTGTATAACACAGGTCTTGGTATGTTATGTTGTATTTTATTTTTATTTTTTAAGTATTTTTGTTTTATTTATTTGAGAGCGACAGACAGAGAAAGAGGGAGAGAGAAAGAGGGAGAGAGAGAGAGAGAAAGAGAGAGAGAGAGAGAATGGGTGCACCAGGGCCTCCAGCCACTGTAAAAGAACTCCAGATGCATGTGCCACCTTGTGCATCTGGCTTATATGGGTCCTGGGGAATTGAGCCTTGAACCAGGGTCCTTAGGCTTCACAAGCAAGCACTTAACTGCTAAGCCATCTCTCCAGGCCCCACCTTTTTTTGAGGTAGGGTCTTGCTCTAGTCCAAGCTGACCTGGAATTCGCTACATAGTCTCAGGCTGGCCTTGACCTCATGGTGATCTTCCTACCTCTGCCTCTCAAGGGCTGGGATTAAAGGTGTGTGCCACCATGACTGACAAGGTATGTTATGTTTTCATTTGCATGATTCCAGGAATTTAAAAATTTCCTTCCAGATTTCTTTGATAATCTATTTATCATCCAATAGTGTGTTGTTCCATCTTCATGAGTTTGTGTAATTCTGTAGTGTTCTTTTGTTGGTTTATAGTATTATTCCTTGGTGATCAGATATGATACAAGAAATTATCATTATTTATTATTATTATTAGTTTGTTTTTTCAAAGTAGGGTTTTGCTCTAGGCCAGGCTGACCTGGAACTCACTATGTAGTCTCAGTGTGGCCTTGAACTCATGGTGATTCTCCTACTTCTGCCTCCCAAGTGCTGGTATTAAAGGCATGTGTCACCACGCCATGCTTATTTTATGTTTAAAAAATATTTTATTATTTATTTATTAGATACAGACAGAGGGAGGGAAGGAGGGATAGAGAGAGAAAATGGGTGTGCCAGGGCCTCTAGCCACTGTAAACAACTTCAGATGCATGTTCCATCTTGTTCATCTGATTTATGTGGGTACTAGGGAATTGAACCTGGGTTCTTAGGCTTTGCAGGCAAGTATCTTAACTGCTCAGCCATCCTTCCAGCCATCATTTTATTTTTTAAAACTATTTTATTTACTTATTTGTTCTCAATCAGAGAGAGACAGAGACAGAGCAAAAGAGAATGTTTGTGCTAGCCACTGCAAATGAGTTCTAAATGCAGATGCATCTGGCTTTATGTGGGTATTGGGGAATTGAGTTCAGGCTGGTAGGCTTTGCAAGCAAGCACTGTTAACTGCTGAGGCATATCTCCAGCCCCTGTAATATCATTAAACTGTGTACTGTTTCTTCATTGATTTTATTTTGTTCTCTGAATGGCTTTACTTATTTGGGTGCATATATATTTAAAATGGTAATATCCTCTTGATAGTTCTTTTAATCCATATGTAGAGACCTTTATTATCTCTTCTGACTAATTTCTGAGGAATTAGAATTGCTACATTTGATTTCTGTTTCCATTAACTTGGAGCATCTTTTCTCTTTCTTTCACCTCTTTTTTCTCTAAGAGAGTAGATGTAAATACGACTTTAAGATTTAAAAATTTTTTTTTTTATCTTTGATTATCTATTTGAGAGAGAGAGAGAGAGGGCGAGGGGGAGAATGGCTACATCAGGACCTCTAGCTGCAGCAAACAAACCCCAGATGCATGCGTCCCCTTGTGCATCTGGCTAACATGGGTCCTGGGAAATTGAACCCCAGGCAAGGCAAGCGCCTTAATCACTAAGCAATCTCTCCAGCCCTAAGGTTTTTTACTTAATACTTAGAGGCTAATGAAAAATAAAAAAGTCATTAATCATCTCAAATCTTTTTTTTTTTTTCTGTAAAGAGCCAGTGAAAATCTTAATTTATAGTGTTTACCAATACCTAGTGGCTATGTGAAGTGTCAAGCAGTCATCCATCTACTTAGATATATTTATTTTTTGTTCTTGTTGTTCCCATCTGTGCTGGGGATCAACTCCAAGGCTTTGTATGGGTGTGAAGCTAGTGTTTGACCACTGATGTACTCCCCAGCCCCAAGAAACCCTCTACACAGTCCCTTGCCAGGAGGAAAGTGGGTAAAATTCCCTGTAATGGACTTTGCTGTGTAATATAAGCAGAGTCAACTTAGCTTACCTTCCCCTAACCTGAAACAACTCACTCTTTTCACCTGGTAACCTAAATTCTAAAGGGAGGCATTGCAGACAATGCTTCCCTCCTGTAAACTGGTACCTTCTCAATCACAGTTAGTGTGCTGTCACAGAAACCTGAGAAGGCTGGGCTCCACTCTGCAGACTGTCAAGGAAAAGGCGGGAACCGTGTGTGGAGAATGAATTCACCCAGTATAGGAGTGAGTGATTATTCACCCATTTTCTCATAAAGCCCCATGAGACCTTCCTCCTTCAAAAATGGGGCATGTGGGGCTGGAGAGATGGCTTAGCCTTTAAGGCACTTGCTTGTGAAGACTAAGGACCCATGTTCGATCTCTCTCCAGATCCCACGTTAGCCAGATGCACAAAGGTGCGGCAAGTGCAAAGTCGCATATGCCCACTAGGTGGTGCAAGTGTTTGGAGTTTGAGTCAGTGGCTGAGGCCCTGGTATGTTAATTCTCTCTCTTTCTCTCTCTAAAAATAAAGAGCGGGGGTGGGGGGACATATGATTTTCCTCAAGCTTCAAACTTGAATAAAATTGTCTTCACAAATCTCTGTCTCCTGATTTTTTTTCCCTCGTGTTGAGGTGGTGGCTGGCAGCCTCTGGTGTTTGCACAAACCAAACTTATCCAACTGAACACACTGAATACATTCAGTTGTTTGTTAATTATACGTCAACAAAGCTTTAAGAAGCTGCCTGGTGCAACAGTGGCGTGTCAGTTATAGGTGAAAGCAGCTGCTCTCTGATTGGATTTGAGCCCACTTCACATAAAGGAATTCATGACTGGTACTGAAAATCTAATCAAAAGCCTATGGTGCTGTCCGGCATGGTGGCGCATGCCTTTAATCCCAGCACTCAGGAGGAAGAGGTAGGAGACTCTCTGTGAGTTCAAGGTTATGTAGTGAATTATGGGTCATCCTGGGCTAGAGCGAGATCCTACCTCAAAAAAACAAACAAAAGGTCCTGTGGTGGACTAGGGAGATTGTTCAGTGGTTAAAGCCACTTGTTTACAAAGACTGATGGTCCAGGTTTGATTTACTAGTGCCTGTGAAAAGCCAGATGCATAGTGATGTGTCTGAAGTTTGCTTGCAGTGGCAAGAGGCCCTGGTATGCCCATTCTTACTCTCTTACTGTCTCTCTGCTTTCAAATAAATAAATAAAAACATTTTAAAACAGTCTATGACTAGGGAGGTCATCAGCCTAGGGGGGAAATTACCACTGTTGTTTGGCTAAATAAATATACTATCCCCATCAAACTGCCCTCTAAATACTTAATTTATGCCCATATATTAACGCCATTCTCACTTTTGGTTAGAGAAGCTTCTCCTTTCACATGGCAGTGACTCAAAACTCACCAAACTGCTGAGAAGTGACAGTTGAGTGTTCAGCAGTGAGACAGCTTTATCACACCCTCCAAGGATCAGGGACCATTGTGGAAAAAGTGGTAGAAAGAATGTAGGAGCCAAAGGAAGGGGACTGGCTTCTAGACACTAAGTGGCTGTGGCATTCATGATCTTACTTATACTTATACTTACTTATATTACATATATATATATATACATATATATATATTTATTTATATACTTATATACTTCATGATCTTACTTATACTTATACTTACTTATACTACTTATACTTATATATATACTTATATACTTATACTTACTTATGCTACTTATACAAGACCTGCATAATGGAAAAGAAAAAATGATGACATCAAAATAAAAGGTGGATGGGTTAAAAAGAAGAAGGGAATCAGTGGAGAGTTGATTCAGGAAAAGGGAGGGTGGTGGGAGGGGATTATGATGATGATATATTGTCTATATGTCATATATGTTTGGAGGTTATCAATAAAAAGTTAAAAAGATAAATAAAACACTGGGAAGCTGGGCATGGTGGCGCAAGCCTTTAAACCCAGCACTCGGGGAGACAGAGGTAGGAGGATTGCTGTGAGTTCAAGGCCACCCTGAGACTAATTCCAGGTCAGCCTGAGCTAGGTGAGACCCTACCTTAAAAAACGAAAAAAAAAAAACCCCCCAAAAACTCAAAAACCTTGAGAGATGGTTTAGTGGTTAAGGTGCTTGTCTGCGAAGCCTACGAAACAATGTTCGACTCTTCAGATCCTACAAAAGCCAGATGCACAAAGATGAGGCAAGCGCAAGATCACACATGCTCACTAGGTGGCGCAAGCATCTGGAGTTTGATTGCAGTGGCTGAGGCCCTGGCATGCCAATTCTCCTCTCCCTTCTCTCTATCTAAAGTTTAAAAAGTTTTTTTTTTTTTTTTAAATTGCTGGAAGAGGGGTCATGCTATTGTAATTTGAACAATGAAAGGAAATATAACCTGAGATTACAGATTTCTGGTATAAATATAGTGTTGACATCACTTATGAATGAATAAACTGATGATTAGGTATGGATTGATAATTTGTTCAAGGCCAAGAACTAAAAAATGTCAGGTTCAAGATGATAACCAAGGGGTGTCAGGCTTTGACTTCTACACTCCAATACCATGGCCCCATGGTTTGTTCTGTTAGCATCTCCGGCTTTGCCTAACCACTCCATCGCCATGGTGCCTGCAGAACTCTCAAACCTTGTGCTGCCAATATGGTATGGTTCCCTCTAGCTATGTGTGACTATTCTGCTTTGGACATGCGGTCTGTAAAAAGTGGAGTGTAGGGCTGGAGAGATGGCTTAGCGGTTAAGCACTTGCCTGTGAAACCTAAGGACCCCGGTTCGAGGCTCGGTTCCCCAGGTCCCACATTAGCCAGATGCACAAGGGGGCGCATGCGTCTGGAGTTTGTTTGCAGAGGCTGGAAGCCCTGGCGCGCCCATTCTCTCTCTCTCCCTCTATCTGTCTTTCTCTCTGTGTCTGTCGCTCTCAAATAAATAAATAAAAAATAAAAAAAAAGTGGAGTGTATTGTACAAATTAAAGTACTTTGAAAGTATAATACATGTATGAGACTCCAAAGGTTTACTACAAAAAGCAAAGCATCACATAATTTGACAAAAATATTATCAAAATTAAATTTATTTGTCTCTGTTATCTCTACATCCTGTTTTGCTTATGGGGTGATAAGAGACTAGATGTCTTGGGGCTGGAGAGATGATGGCTCATTGGTTAAAGATACTTGCTTACAAAGCCTAACAGCTTAGGTTCAATTCCCCAGTACCCATGTAAAACCAGATGCACAAAGTAGCACTTGAGTCAGGATTTTGTTTGCACTGGCAAGAGGCCCTGGTATGCCTATTTTCCTTCTCATTCTGTCATCTTCTCTCTTTCTTAAATAAATGAATAACTATTAAAAGGAGAAACATGTCTTTAAATTTTTTTTTAAAGATTTTATTTTTATTTATTTGAGAGGGAGAGAAAGAGTGAGAATGGGCATGCCAGGGCCTCTAGCCACTGTAAATGACTTCCAGATGCATGCGCCACCAGGTGCACCTGACTTCTGTTGGACCTGGAGAATCGAACCAGGGTCCTTAGGCTTCACAGGCATGCATCTTAACTGCTAAGCCATCATCACTCCAGCCAAGAAATGTGTCTTTTTATGTATCTTACAATCACATCAAGTGGAAGCCACAAACACTCATTACAGGGGACCTGATCAAACTCAGCACTTTACATCACTGTTCCTGGACTGGCTCTTTCCCAACATCTAAATTTAAGACTCTGCCCCTCTCTAGCTCTCCCTCCTGTATGGGCCCCTGTGACAATAACAACATTATGCAAACTGGAGATGCTTCAGCAGCCTTTATTGGATGACTGTTGACAGAAGACTCAGCTATTATGTCATAGTGTGTGCACATAGAGAGGGACGCAATGTCCCGGGGAAAGACCACACGCCAATGCTCACCTGTTCCAGCTCCCGCAGTGATGCAGACAGTGTCTATGGTGGTCCATGTGGTGGCTGGGGGAGAGTATTGGCAGAGTGTCTGTTTGGTTTGATGTTGCTCTTGGTAGAAGTGTGTACGCTATGACTTGGGGTGCTGGTGCTGATGGTGACAAGCTTTACAGGGGAGGCATTTAGGACGATGCCAGAGTTGATATTGGGGGAAGGACTGGCGCTTTTGGTTTTGGAAAGAACAGTGAACATATAGTTTCTTTGTGTCACAAAAGTAGGATTCCTTTCCATTCTTAGCATTTCTATAATGTCTTCATCAGGTATGTGGGGTATTTCATTTCGCAGGTAGCTTTTTATCAGTTGAATCACTTTTGGTCCAAGGCAGCATTTCTTGTTCTTGCAAGTATGTATTTCTCTTTCATCTTTGTGGCAGCTGTCTCTGCATTTCCCAAAATCAAACAAACATTTTCTCAATCTCAAAAATTCTGCAGAAGGAAGAGAGAAAGCCACTGGGCTATGGTTAATAATTAGAGATGATGTTAGAACTTGTGGAAGGAGAGGAGTAGAATAGGAAAATTTGTTAGGACTGGAGAGATGGCTTAGCAGTTAAGATGCTTGCTTGCAAAGCCTAAGGACCTATGTTTGATCTCTTTCTCCAAGTCCCAGACACACAAAGGTGAGGCAAGCACAACGTCGCACATGCCCACTAGGTGGCGCAAGTGTCTGGAGTATGACTGTAGTGGCTGAGGGCCAATTCTCTTATGTCTCCTCTCTCCAGCTCTATCAAAAAAAAAAAAAAAAGGGCTGGAGAGATGGCTTAGCGGTTAAGTGCTTGCCTGTGAAGCCTAAGGACCCCGGTTCGAGGCTCGGTTCCCCAGGTCCCACGTTAGCCAGATGCACAAGGGGGCGCACGCGTCTGGAGTTCGTTTGCAGAGGCTGGAAGCCCTGGCGCGCCTGTTCTCTCTCTCCCTCTATCTGTCTTTCTCTCTGTGTCTGTCGCTCTCAAATAAATAAATAAATAAAATTTAAAAAAAAAAAAAAGAAAAGAAAAGAAAAATTTAGGCTGGAGAGATGGCTTAGCGATTAAGCGCTTGCCTATGAAGCCTAAGGTTTGAGGCTTGGTTCCCCAGGTTCCACGTTAGCCAGATGCACAAGGGGGCACACGCGTCTGGAGTTCTTTTGCAGAGGCTGGAGGCCCTGGTGTGCCCATTCTCTCTCTCTCTATCTGCCTCTTTCTCTCTCTGCTGTCGCTCTCAAATAAATAAATATTTTTGCATTAAAAAAAATTTTTATTTATTTATTTATTTGAGAGTGACAGACACAGAGAGAAAGACAGATAGAGGGAGAGAGAGAGAATGGGCTCGCCAGGGCTTCCAGCCTCTGCAAACGAACTCCAGACGCGTGCGCCCCCTTGTGCATCTGGCTAACGTGGGACCTGGGGAACCGAGCCTCGAACCAGGGTCCTTAGGCTTCACAGGCAAGCGCTTAACCGCTAAGCCATCTCTCCAGCCCTCAAATAAATAAATAAAAATAACAACAAAAAAATTAAAAAAATAAAATTTGTTAGCTTTCATTTTAGTGTTTGGTGATATTGGTGGAGGCCTCTGGGAAGGCTGGGGAAGTCTTTATGTGATATGGGGGATTTAGAAAGAAATCTCTTGTTTAGTCTCTTTTTACTTGAAGTGACTTAAAAAAAAATCTTAATAGGTTGGTATTGTATATGTGTAAGTAGAGGAATAGATTAATGGGGGTGAAAAGGCCCAAAGTGAGGTCAGGGGAAGAGATTGAGTTAAGGAAAGGTGGAGGGAGGGCTAATCAAAATCTAAGAGGATGCAAATAAATCATATGGAATCCTCTGGTTTCAGACAATGGTACACTCAGGAGCCATAGATCATTGTTAGAAAATTTTCAGTGCCAGGGATGGGATACCTCCATTGAGTTGCTGGCCAGGGAGGTCCCTGATGTCCCCAAAACATTATAGGCCTTTGCCAAGGCCCTTGGCTTTCCACCAGGAATAGATGGTAAGACCTTATTTCTGAAGACTCTACATACTTGGGCTGCAAGGCCACTGAGAAATCCTGCTGGAACTGAGCTGATAACCTCCTCCATGTAGACCAGCTGATAGAAAGCTGGAAGAAGCCATTCTACATGTAGTTCAATGGGAGAAAGAGATACCACCAGTGAAGATACTCAACAGTGGACACTGCAAACCTTATAATTGGCCAGCCAGGCCAAATGAGCCAAAGGGTACAATAGTGGCATGTCTGTCATGGTGGGAACCAACTGCCCTCCAGTTGGACTGGAGGCCCACTCCGTGGGTGGGGGGACACGTCCCTGATACTGAAAACTTAAAACAGGGTAGTCACGAGCCCTAGGGATGTAACATCTGCTGATGTCTGGAAAAATGTATATACTATCCTTATCAAGCTGCCCAGTAAGCACCTCCCTTAATATTTATACCCTTATATTAACGCTACTCTCACTTTGGGTAGAGAATCTTCTCTTTTCAGATGGCAGTGACCTTGGGATGACTCAGAAGGTATCATAGTGCTGGAAAGAAGTGACTGGAGTACCGAGTAACGTCTCGATCACACCTTCCAAGGCTCAGGGTCTAATGCGGAAGAGGTGGTGGAAAGAATGTAAGAGCCAAACGAAGGGTAGGACTCCTTACAACATGCTCCCTCCAGACATAAAATAGCCTGATATCCATGACCTCACAGTGCCTGACACTACCTACACAAGACCATCATAAGAGGAGGAAAAGATCATGACATCAAAATAAAAGAGAGACTGATTGAGAGGGGGAGGGGATATGATGGAGAATGGAATTTCAAAGGGGAAAGTGGGGGGGAGGAGGGTATTACCATGGGATATTTTTTTATAATCATGGAAAATGTTAATAAAAATTGAGGAAAAAAATCTAAGCATGCAATGAGGAAAAAATAATCTGAAGGTGATGGAGAGATGGCTCAGCAGTTAAAGCCATTTGCCTGCAAAGCCTGATATCCTGGGTTCCATTTTCCCATATCCACATAAAGACAGATGCACAAAGTAGTGCATGCAACTGGAGTTTATTTGCAATGGCAGGGGGAGCTGGTGTGCCCATTCTCTCTTTCTCGTTCTTTCTACTTGCAAATATATATATATATATATATATATATATATATATATATTATATATAATATATATATAAAAGGGATGGAGAGATGGCTTAGCAAAGGCACATGCCTATGAGGCCTAAGGACCCAGGTTCAATTCTCCATGTCCCATGTAAGCCAAATGCACATGGTAGTACATGTGTCTGGAGTTTGTTTGCAGTGGCTGGAAGCCCTGGAGCACCCATTCTCACTCTTTCTGTCTCTCTCTCCCTTTCTCCCTGTTTCTAATAAATAAATAAAAATAAATCTTAAAAAAAAACATTTTAAAAAAGAATATGGGACCCACGTGTTTCCTTTTAGGATGTTATTTTTGACTTCCAATCCAACATTCGAGACACCACCTATCCCTCTTCCCACCCCTAGTCTATGCTACTGACGTCAGACAAGGTGCTGTAAAACTCTTTAAGAATTTAAATTATTATATTAACACATACTAATTACACATGCCAATTGACATTTGGTGTGTTTTTTCTTTTTTTGACTTTCTGAGGTAGGGTCTCACTCTAGTCCAGGCTGACCTGGAATTCACTATGTAGTCTCAGGGTGGCCTTGAACTCACGGCGATCCTCCTACCTCTGCCTTCTGAGTGCTGGGATTAAAGGCGTGCGCCACCCCAGCTGGCTCGGTATGATAATTCAATACATGCATACAATGCACATTCATCAAAGCCTTCCTTATCCAACTTCTAGTACTCACTCTTCTACAGTCAGGTTGACTGTTTCTTTCAACTTCCACATGGGACAGAGTGTGCAGCTTATCATTTAGAACTGTAGGGCGTTATTTTGAATGAAATGAACCAAGAAAGAATTTTCAAGCAGAACCAAAAAGAATTTTAAAACAGGTGCTGGTGAGATGGCTCAGCAGTGAAAGCACTTGCCTGATGGCCTGGACTCTACTCCCCAGGACCCACATAAAGCCAGATGCACAAAGTGGCGCACGCATCTGGAGTTGGTTGCAGTGGCAAGAGGCCCTGGCATGCCCATTCTCTTTCTTTCTCTTTTTTTCCCTGAAAATAAATAAATAAAATAAAACCAAAAGAATCTGAAAACAGTAAGATACTGGGAAGTGCCGCCTTCTTGCTAAACCTGTGATTCTTGCCCTTCCTGTTAATCATTGGACTCGTGGTCTCTGGAGCATGATGTTCTGTCACTTGCAGCCTCTCTGCCCATCAATAAATGTTCTTATTGGTTATCAGAGCATGCTTTGTCTCTTTTTAGATCAACTCCATATTGTTATTTATGGTTTAACTTCCCCCATAAAGTTTAATAATTCATATTTGCCTATTGATTTCTCTCATCTCAATGTCTCACTTTTTTCGGGGGGGGGGGTTGGAGGCATTGTCTCTTATAGCCCAGGATAGCCTTGAACTCATTGTAGTCAAGGATGACCTTGAACTTCTGATCTTTCTGCCTCGCTCTACCTCCTAAATACTGGGATTAGAAGTATGCTCCATCCTACCTGCTTTATGCAGTGCTGAGGATTAAGCCCAAGGCTTCTTGCATGTTAGGCAAGCACTCTATAAACTGAGATACAACCCTAGACTTCATTGTTTTTCTTATTCAATAGAGCTTTTCAGGGGCTGGGAAGACGATTCAGTGGTTAAAGGCACTTGCTTGCAAAGCCTGATGACCCAGGTTGAATTTCCCATTACCCACATAGAGCCAGATGCACAAAGTGGCACATGTGTCTGGAGTTCGTGTGCAGTGGCAAGAGGTCCTGGTGCACCCATACTCTCTTCTCTTTTTCAAATAAATAAAAATAAAGAAAATTAAGGAAGCTCTTTGGGCCTGGGGAGATGGATTAGTGGGTAGGCGTGCTTGATACAGAAGCTTGAGGGCCTGAGCAGGCTTGAGATTACCTAAGTACAACTCCCTAGCACCTATGTAAACAGCTGGTTGTGGCCATGCACACCTGTAACCCCCGTCCTGAGTGTGTGTGGGTGGGGGTGGGGGCAGAGACTGGAGAATCACTGGGGCTTCCTGGTCAGCCAGCCTGACTGAAAACGGCAGCTCCAGGTTCAGTGAGTGACCCCCTCTACAGGAAAAACACAGATGAGTAACAGAGGAGCAAAGCCAACAGTGTCTTCTGGCCTCTGCTTGTATGTTCAAGGGTTGTGCACATCTACACACACACACACACACACACACACACACACACACACACACACAAGTGTGTGCACATAAGCCTGCATCAAGATACAAGCTGATTGCAACTTTTGCTTCAATAGATAGTTTCAATTAGAAATGCAGCTGTCAGGACATAGACCTTGTCTGAGTCTCATGGTGGACAGATACGTAGACATTGGGCAAGAAAGAAGAGAAGAGGAGGTATTATATATCAGATAGAGATAGTTTCTGCGTTCACAAAACTTACCCCGTTACCCCTGTGGCTCATGGCTGTCTCCAGCAGTCAAGTCTAGGGGTTGAGGCTAAATGTTTGAGGTGATGCAGCACTGAAGTGGGCCAGCTCTGCAGAAAGCTTTATTTATTTATTTATTCCCCCCATCTCAGTATCTCTTTGGAGTCTTGGGATTGTCAACAGCTCAGCCCCCTGCTTCCTCACACTGCCCCCTCTCAAATCCAGGAGTCCACATTACCTGCATTCACCTGGTACTGTAGCATGAGGCTGGCAAAGATAGGGAAAAGAAGCTTCATGACTGGGTGCAAGAGAGGAAGTCTTGGATCTATCTGGGCTGTGTTTTGGAGCTCCTGCTTTTATTGGCTGCTTCGTAGCCTTAGGGTGTAAGCGGTGACCTGTAGCCAAAGCACATGTCTGTGCTGTTCAGGGTAGTGGATTTTTTTTTTTTTTTTGATTCTGGGTTTCTTTTCTTCTTTTTGGTGTGTGTGTGTGTGTGTGTGTGAGAGAGAGAGAGAGAGGGAGAGAGAGAGAGAAAGAGAGAGAGAGAGAGAAAAAGAGAGAGAGGGAGAGAGAGAGATCAGAGATTGAGCTCTGGTTGAAGGAGAGGTAGGAGGGCGCTAGGCTAGGAGAGGAATCAGCTGTAGGGACGTCATGACAATCTTTATCCTGTCTTGGTCTAGAAGCTCCCTGTGGGTGAGCAGAAATCCATGGTGGGGGGAAGAGAAAAGGCCCCCAGAGAGAAGATATTGTCTCTTCTTAATAGCTTGTAGCCAAGGTTATTAATGAATAAATGTTTCTGCAAAGTTTTCCCCTCCCTCAGACAGTCAAGGCCACTAGTTGAGTGACCGGTTTCTGTGCTCACTGCCAGAGGCAGCAGGGGCGGGGGCGGAGGATGCAACCGGAAGGCCACTTACCTGCTCTTGGACAGAAGCGGGCATCCAATCCGCTATTAACTAGAAATGCATGGATGGGGGAGACCCTGTAAAGATATACATGACATAGACTGGAGGAGGAGCCAGGATCCTAGATATGGACCCATGTCAGAGAGATGGATCAGCTGTCATTCTTTTTTTTAAAAAAAACTTTTTTTTTTATTGACAATTTCCATAACTAGACAATAAACCATGACAATTCCCTCCTCTCCCCAACTTTCTCCTTCACAAATCCATTCTCCATCATATCCCTTCCCTCACTCCATTAGTTTCTCATTTATTTTGATGTTATCTACTTTTCCTCCTATTATGAGGATCTTATGTAGGTAGTGTCAGGCACTATGAGGTCATGGATATCGAGGCCAATTTCTGTCTGGACGATTACATTGTAAGCAGTCCTACCTTTCCTTTGGCTGTTACATTCTTTCTGCCACCTCTTCCACAATGGACCCTTCACCTTGGAAGATATGATAGAGCTATTTCAGTGCTGAGCACTCCTCTGTCACTTCTCAGCACTATGGGGACTTTTGGGTCATCTCACTGGTCCACCTCCATCTGAAGAGAAGCTTCTCTAACCAAAAGTGAGAGTAGCATTAATATATGGGTATGAATGTTAAGTAAATTGTTCACAGGGCAGTTTGGTGAGCATAATATATGCATTTAGCCAGACAAGAGAAGGCATTATACTCCTAGGGCTCATGACCTCCCCTGCCATAGGCTTTTGATGAGGTTTTCAGTATCAGCATGTTTTCTCTGCCATGGAGCAGGCCTTCAGTCCAACTAGGGAGCAGTTGGTTTCCCCTATAACAGACATGCCACTATTTCATCCATTTGGTCATTTGGCCAGGCTGGCCAAACTTAAGGTTTGCAGTGTCTATTGTTTCCACTGCTAATGACTTCTGTCTCCCATAGGGCTGCATGCAGTGCAGCTTTCTGCAGGCTGGTCTACATGGAGGAGGTTTTCAGCTCAGCTCCAACAAGGTTTCTCAGTGGCCTTGCAGCCCAAGCATGTGGAGTCTTCAGCAACAGGGTCTTACTAGAAGGTGGGAAACCAAGAGCTTTGGCAATGGTCTGTAATGTTCTGGGGGCACCAGGGAGCTCCCTGGCCAAAAGCTCAGTGGAAAGCATTCCCATCCCTGGCACTGAAATTTTTCTAGTAACAAACCTATGGCTCTTGGGTGTGTCATCCAAAAAAGTAGGTTTCCACTTGGCTTATCTTACTCACAACATCTTGAATTTTGATTAACCCTCCCCTCACCCCAGTGGCCATTCTTCTCAGGGACTCCTCCTTAATCTGAAGAGAACTTTTGTTTACTTCCATTTTTGCCAGTCTAAAATCTGTTTGCTTTACTGCATTTTCTGTACTCTGATTATTGTGTGGAGAGAAAGAACCCATGGACTCCTGAGCCAAGGCACTGCTACCCCCTGGAACATAATGTCATTCCTCAGGTGCCATCTACAGAATCTTCTGCTGGCCTGGGACTCGCCAAGTTGAATGGCCTGGCTGGCCAGTGAGCCTGATGGATCTACCTGCCTCTGCTTCCCCAGTGCTGGCATTACAAGTGTATGACATTATGCCAGGCCTTAAAAAAAAAATTTTTTTTGAGGCAAGCCCAACATACTGCCTTGTGTGTGTGTGTGTGTGTGTGTGTGAGAGAGAGAGAGAGAGAGAGAGAGAAGGAAAGAGAGAGAGAGAATTAGCATGCCAGAGCCTCCAGCCATTGCAATAGAACTCTAGGTGCGTGTGCCCCCTTGTGCGCATGTTCAATCTTGTGCGCTTGTGTCACTGTGCGTCTGGCTTATGTGGGACCTGGAGAGTTGAACATGACTCCTTAAGGCTTTGCAGGCGAGCACCTCAACCACTAAGCCATATCTCCAGCCCTCTTTTTTTTTTTTTTAACTTTTGACCCTCCTTTTGGTGGGGGTTTGAAGACAGCGTTTCACTCTATAGCTAGGCTGGCCTTGAATTTGAGATCCTCCTCTTAGTCCTGAGTGCTTGGGTTGCAGAAATAGGACCTCCCACAAACATGGCTTCATATGAAGGGACATGGAGAGCAATACTTCTCTGCACTTACACAGTTTTCATTGGACCCCAGACTAAATGGTTGGCACATTGCACAGAAAGCACAAAAAAGGGCTGGAGAGATGGCTCAGCGGTTAAGGCACTTGCCTGCAAAGCCTGACAGCTGGAGTTGGATTCTCCAGTTCCCACTTAAAGCCAGAGGCACAAAGTGGCGCATGCATCTGGAGTTTGTTGGCAGTGGCTAGAGGCCCTGCTGTACCCATTGTCTCTCTGACTCTCCCTCCTCTGTTTCTCTCTGCTTGCAAATGAATAAGAATGTTTAAGAAAGCACAAAGGATGGAACAGATCTGGTTCTTATGGGGTGGCCTTATGTCCCTCAGTACCTGCCTCAAGTTAGAACAGAGCTGATCAAATTTCTTGTGGTCGGTACTCTTCCAGTTACTATCTTCACAGAGACTCTCCATCAGTACAGGATACAATCCCTGGCTTTACTGGCCCCGCCTGACAGTGTCGCGGGCAGATCTTCTAAAAAAGACTGAAGAGCAAGTGAACATGGTGAGCCGGGAGCAGCGGCTTGGACAGGCCAGATGCAGGAGCTGGGCGTCACTGATATCACATTGCCTTAAGACCAGGCTCTTGAGGGTACCTGTTACCTTCTCTCAAAGAGCTTAAAGAGGCTCAGGCCTGCACTCCATTGGTGAGTTCTTGTTTAGAGCCGAGCACTTCAGCTGACTGGTGGCTGGACACTGAGGTAGAAGCTTCTGGTCTGATTTATTAGGCAGGTTGGACTTTAGTGAGAAGGTCTCTTGTGCAGTTTTTTTTCCACAGAGAAAAAGACATTGTCTACATAAAGCTCCTGGAGATTGCCCAGGTTTTTCAAATGAGCAACATCTTGGAAATACCACTTAAAAATATTTTATTTAGTTTTTGAGAAGGGAATAAGGGGGAGGGAGAGAGGGGGCAGAGAGAGAGAATGGGCACACTAGGGCCTCCTGCCAATGCAAATGAACTCCAGACACAAGTGCCACTCTGTGCATCCAGCTTTACGTGGGTACTGGGGAAGTGAATCCTGGGCCATCAGATTTTGCAAGCAAGTGCCTTTAACCACTGAGCCATTTTTCTAGCTCCAATACCACTTATTTTTTTTTTAAAGATTTACTTTTTTCTCTCTTTTCAAATTTTTTATTTATATTTATTTAAGAGAAAGAGAGAGAGAGAGAGAGAATGAGAGAGGAAGACAGAGAGAGAGAGAGAGAGAGAGAGAGAGAGAGAGAGAGAGAGAGAGAGAGAATGGGCACCCTAGGGCCTCTAGCCACTGCAAATGAATTCCAGTCGCATGTGACACCATGTGCATCTGGCTTACTTGGGACCTGGAGAATCAAACCTGGGTCCTTAGGCTTCATAGACAAGCATCTTAACCTCTAAGACATCTCTCCAGCCCCCACCTATTTTTTGTATGTGCATGTACATGTGCATGTATGTATGCACGTAGGTATAGGTGTGCATGTGTTTGTGTGTGTGTAGGCCAGAGGTTAGCACTGGGTGTCTTCCCCAGTTGCTCTCCACCTTAATAATATTATTATTTTTTGTTGTTGGTTTGTTTTGAAGCAGGGTGTCGCTCTAGCCCATGCTGACCCAGAACTCACTCTGTAGCCCAGGATAGCCTCAGACTCACAGTAATCTTCCTACTTCTGCCTCCCAAGTGCTGGGATTGAAGGCACATGCCCCCACACCTGGTTTCCACCTTCTTTACCAACAGTGTAGAAGGGTTCCTCTTTTTCCACATCCCCGCCAGCATTTATGATCATTTGTTTTCATGATGGCGGCCAATCTGACAGGAGTGAGATGGAATCTCAATGTAGTTTTAATCTGCATTTCCCTGATGACTAGTGACGTAGAACACTTTTTTAGATGCTTATATGCCATTTGTATTTCTTCCTTTAAGAATGCTCTCGTTAGCTCCATAGCCCATTTTTTGATTGGCTTGTTTGCTTCCTTATTATTTAACTTTTTGAGTTCTTTGTATATCCTAGATATTAATCCTCTATCAGATATATAGCTGGTGAAGATTTTTTCCCATTCTGTAGGTTGCCTCTTTGTTTTTTTCACTGTGTCCTTTGCAGTGCAAAATCTTTGTAATTTCATGAGGTCCCAGTGATAAATCTATGGTTTTATTGCCTGAGAAATTGGGGTTGTATTCAGAAAGTCTTTGCCAAGACCAATATGTTGAAGGGTTTCCCCTACTTTTTCCTCTAGCAGTTTCAAAGTTTCAAGTCTGATGTTAAGGTCTTTAATCCATTTGGATTTAATTCTTGTGCATGGAGAGAGAGAAGAATCTATTTTCAGCCTTCTATAGATATATATCCTGTTTTCCCAACACCGTTTGTTGAAGAGGCTGTCTTTTCTCCAATGAGTATTTTTGGCATTTTTATCGAATATCAGGTGGCTATAGCTACCTGGACTTACATCTGGGTCCTCTATTCTGTTCCACTGATCTACATGTCTGTTTTAGTGCCAGTACCATGCTGTTTTTGTTACTATGGTTCTGTAGTATAGGTTAAAATCAGGTATGGTGATACCACCAGCCTTATTTTTGTTGCTCAGTATTATTTTAGATATTCGAGTTTTTTTGTGATTCCAAATGAATTTTTGGATTGTTTTTTCTATTTCCGTGAAGAATGCCTTTGGAATTTTGATAGGGATTGCATTAAATGTGTAGATTGCTTTTGGTAAGATTGCCATTTTCACAATATTGATTCTTCCAATCCAGGAACAAGGGATGTTTCTCCACTTTCTAGTGTCCTCTGCAATTTCTCGCTTGAGAGTTTTAAAGTTCTCATTGTAGAGATTATTTACTTCCTTGGTTAGGCTTATTCCAAGATACTTTATTTTTTTTTGATGCAATTGTGAATGGGAGTGATGCTCTGATTTCATCCTCTGTTGTTTGTTGTTAGCATATATGAAGGCTACTGATTTCTGTGTATTTATTTTGTATCCTGCTACATGGCTGTAGGTTTTGATCAGCTCTAACAGTTTGCTAGTAGAGTCTTTAGGGTCCTTTACGTATAGAATCATGTCATCTGCAAATAATGATAACTTGATCTCTTCCTTTCCAATTTGTATCCCTTTTATGTGTGTCTCTTGCCTTATTGCTATGGCTAAGACTTCCAAAACTATATTAAATAAGAGTGGGGACAGTGGACACCCTTGTCTTGTTCCTGATTTTAGTGGAAGAACTTCCAGTTTTTCCCCATTTAGTAATATGTTGGCTGTAGGCTTGTCATAAATAACTTTTATTATACTGAGATATGTTCCGTCTATTCCCAGTCTCTGTAGGACTTTTATCATGAAGGGATGTTGCATTTTGTCAAATGTTTTCTCTGCGTCTAATGAGATGATCATGTGATTTTTGTCCTTCAACCCATTTATATAATGTATTACATTTATAGATTTGTGTATATTGAACCATCCCTGCATC
Organism: Jaculus jaculus; assembly: GCF_020740685.1. Taxonomy (NCBI): domain Eukaryota; kingdom Metazoa; phylum Chordata; class Mammalia; order Rodentia; family Dipodidae; genus Jaculus; species Jaculus jaculus. Next base: position 109,997,108 of record NC_059109.1, read on the forward strand.
TCTATAAAGCCTACTTGGTCAGGGTGAATGATCTTTTTGTTATATTCTTGCATTCTGTTTGCCAATATTTTGTTGAGAATTTTTGCATCTATGTTCATGAGAGAGATTGGTCTGTAATTTTCTTTTTTTGTTCTATCTTTGCCTGGTTTTGGTATCAGGGTGATGCTGGCTTCATAGAAGGAGTTTGGTAGAATTCCTTCTTTTTCTATTTCCTGGAAAAGCTTAAGAAGCAATGGTGTTAGCTCTTCCTTGAAGGTCTGGTAAAATTCAGCAGTAAATCCATCTGGGCCTGGGCTTTTTTTAGTTGGGAGATTATTGACAACTGTTCAGATCTCCGTGCTTTTTATAGGTCTATTTAAGTGATTAATCTCATCTTGCTTTAATTTAGGTAGGTCATATAAATCAAGGAAATCATACATTTCTTTCAGATTTTCATACTTTGTGGAGTATAGGCTTTTATAGTATGTCCCTATGATTTTTTGAATTTCTCTGGAATCTGTTGTGATGTTACCTTTTTCATCTTTGATTTTTATTAATTTGTGTCTCTTCTCTCTTTCTTTTGGTCACATGTGCCAAGGGTTTATCAATCTTGTTTATCCTTTCAAAGAACCAACTCTTTGTTTCATTAATTCTTTGGATTTTTTTTTTTCTTTCTATTTCATTAATTTCTGCCCTAATCTTTATTATTTCTTCTTGTCTACTGATTTTTGGTTTGCCTTGTTCTTCTTTTTCCAAGGCTTTAAGGTGAAGCATTAGGTCATTTACTTGTGACCTTTCTAATTTCTTTTTTTTTTTTTTATTCAAATGGCCAAATTTTTTTATTTGACTAAATTCAGATTCATGCATATGCATGACAGTCTCCCTTGTCTATAATACTTTGGCAATAAAAAACCCAAGCAGTCTTGTACAGAATAGTGAAAATGCCAAGGAAGAGAGCAGTCTACAGCTTTACTGTAGGATAAATATATATATATATATATATATATATAATATGTATATATTTCTAAAAGTCCCCTCTCCCTTTGGCCATATCAACTTTCAGTTCAGATCATAAATACAGACGTTTCCAAAATCACTTCTTTACTTCTCTGAGATCTTCAATGCTGTCATCATCTACCTCTGGCCATTTTTACTGAATGACATCAATTATGTCATCTGTGAAGTCTCCCTGAATGATGATCTCATCCTCCCCTGTTACTGAGGCACCACAGGAGAATTTCTGAGCAAAAAATCTTTGTGCTTCTTTAAGATCAATTTCAAAAGTTGCAAGGCCACACACTCTAGTCACATATTTCTTCTTTGCTCTGGGAATTTTTGCTATAGTAACCTTTTGTGGTACGGTCTTCTTTTTCTGTTTTATTTGACCTCTTCCACCTCGCTTTTGTTTTTTCTTCTCCTCTTCTTCTCTTACGGTTCCTTGACTTTCACTAATTCTGGTTTCTTGTTTGGGTGAATTTTCTACAGTGAGTTTTGCAAATTCATTTGGATAATTCTTCTCTAACCATTGCCTACATTTAGCAACATCAGGCATATATTCAGAGTACTCTGTTGGTAAAGAACAAACTCCACCATAAAGGACTCGAAGAGGGTAATCAGCATCTAACTTGGCACTGTTCCTCGTATCTCCTTTGCAGTCAGCCCCACTGGATTCAGAAATGTCAGTAGCCATTTCACAAACCTGGGGTGTCCAGAAAGCAAGATGTGTGGGTAGCTAAACGCCAAAGGCGGGACACCGAGGAATCAGGGAAGAAGACAGGAACAGGATGGCCCGAGACTCGGAAGGATGAGGGGATAACGGGGACAGAACGCTTAAGCAGAGCGCAGAATGTAAGAGGGCTGAGGCCAGGCAACAGGGCCAGCAGATCTAAGGGGAAGGGGCCATTGCGGGGACTCCAGAGGGGGCCCATGTGGGCGGGGGGTGGAGATGCTCTGCCCGGCCCCCTTTTTCAGGGAACACCTCAGCTTCTCCCACTCTCTCTAGGAGCTTTTCAGAAGCGGGAGAGCCATGAGGGGTTGTTACCCAGGCGGTCAACCAGCAGCCCCTGCCGCCGCAGCGCCCGCCAGCTGAAGCGACCTCTAATTTCTTAATGTAGGCACTTAAGGCTATAAATTTACCTCTTAGAACTGCCTTCATTGTGTCCCAGAGATTTTGATATGTTGTATTCTCATTATCATTTGACTCTATAAATTTTTTGATTTCCTTCTTGATTTCTTCATTGACCCATTCATCATTTGGTAGTGTATTGGTTTGTTTCCATGATTTTGTGTATGCTCTATAGCCTTTCTTGCTACTGATTTGTAGTTTAATTCCATTGTGGTCAGATAGAATGCAAGGAATTATTTCAATTTTCCTGAATTTGTTAAGATTTGCTTTGTGTCCTAATATATGGTCTATTTCAGAGAATGTTCCATGTGCTGCTGAAAAGAATGTATATTCTCCAGCATTTGGATGAAATGTCCTGTATATATCTGTTAGGTCCATTCCTTCTATGACCTCATTTAGTCCAGATGCCTCTCTGTTTAATTTTTCCTGGGATGACCTGTCAATTGATGAGAGTGAGGTGTTGAAGTCACCCACTACCACTGTGTTTGGTGTTATCTGTGACCTTAGTTTTAATAGTGTTTGTGTGATGAATTTAGGGGCCCCCATGTTAGGTGCATATATGTTTAGGATTGTAATGTCCTCCTGTTGGAGTGTGCCCTTAATCAATATAAAGTGACCTTCCTTATCTTTCTTGACTAACGTCGGACTAAAGTCTACCCTGTCTGATATTAGGATAGCAACCCCTGCTTGTTTTCTAGGACCATTTGCTTGAAACACTGTCTTCCAACCTTTCACCCTAAGATAATGTCTATCCTTTGTAGAAAGGTGAGTTTCTTGGAGACAACAAATTGTATTATCCTGCTTTTTAAAAAATTTTTTTTAAATTATTTTTATTTATTTATTTGAGAGTGACAGACAGAGAGAGAAAGAGGCAGATAGAGAGACAATGGGCACGCCAGGGCCTCCAGCCACTGCAAACAAACTCCAGATGCGTGCACCCCCTTGTGCATCTGGCTAACGTGGGTCTTGGGGAATCAAGCCTCGAACCCAGGTCCTTAGGGTTCACAGGCAAGTGCTTAACTGCTAAGCCATTTCTCCAGCCCTTATCCTGCTTTTTAACCCAGTCTGAAAACCTATGTCTTTTGGTTTGGGCATTGAGGCTGTTGATATTAAGAGATATTATTGAAAGGTGTATATTTATGTTTGCCATTTTTTTTTGTGGTTCCGGTTCTACCTTTGCTCTCTTGTGTTAACTAGTATTTGAGTATTTCTTATTTTTTCCAGGATCCTTATATGCGTGCTTTTCCTTTTCTTCAGCATGGAGGATTCTATCAAGTATTTTCTGTAGAGCTGGTTTTGTCTTCAAATACTCCTTTAACCTGCTTTTGTCATGGATGTCCTTATTTCTCCATCTATTTGAATGGATAGCTTTGCAGGATAAAGTAACCTTGGTTGACAGTTGTTATCTTTCAGAACTTGGAATATATCACTCCAAACCCTTCTAGCTTTGAAAGTTTGTGTTGAATAATCTGCTGTAATCCTGATGGGCTTGCCTTTGTAAGTGACTTGATTTTTTTTCTCTAACTGCTTTCAATACTTTTTCTTTGGTTTGTGTGTTTGGAAGTTTGATTATAATATGGCGAGGAGAGGTTCTTTCCAGGTTTTGTCTGGCTGGGGTTCTAAAGGCTTCCTGTATCTGCATTGGCACCTCTTTCCCAATTTGGGGGAAGTTTTCTTCTATGATTTTGTTGAAGACGCCTACTATGCCTTTGGAGTGGAATTCTCCTCCTTCTACTATGCCCTGCATTCTTATGTTTGATCTTTTCATAGTGTCCCGAATATCTTGAAATTCCCACTCATACTTTTCTATAAGTTTGTCTTTCTCTTTGTTGGACTGTATTAGATCTGCCACGTGGTCTTCTAGCTTAGATATTCTGTCCTCTCCTTCATCCATTCGACTGGTGAGATTTTCTACAGAGTTTTTTATTTCATTAACTGTTCTTCATTGCTAGTAATTCTGACTGGTTTTTCTTTATTATTTCTATTTCCTTATTTATGTCTTGTATTGTCTTCTTTATTTCATTAATTGGGTGTCCTGCGTCTTCTTTGATTTCCTCTTTGATTCCTTTGATTTCCTCTTAGATTCCTTTTATTTGTTCTTTGATCTTTTTGAACATATTTATAATCATTCTTTTGAAATCTTTTTCAGGCATTTCCTCCAACTCGTTCTCACTGGAGGTCATTTCTGATGCATTAGTACTTTTACGTGGATTTATATTGTCTTGCTTTTTAGTGTTTCTTGTGTTATAATGTATATAATTTTGCATCTTGGATTAAGTTAATGCTTGGATTTTCTAGCTAGCTGGGTATTCTTAGCTGTATCAATTGATTTGATGTGATATATCTTCAGGGTAGGAGCTTAAGTTGTTAGGTGTGGCTCTTAAGACTCTCAGAGTATCTACAAATGTGTTCCTAGGGGTTTCCCTGCTATGGGAGTATTCAAGCAGGCTGAGTGGAATAAAATACAGGTAGATTGTAAAATTTAACTAAACACTTTACACATTCAATCAAAAACAGCCTCGAGTATTTATGCAAGAGTAGTTATTATAACAACCAGATCCTCTATCAACAAAGAGGTTAAGATTTCTGGTCTGTTGAGGAATCCATGTCAGCTTGTGACCAAGTGAGACTCTTCCCTGGTGCAATCCCAGTTACCTTGGATGATTTTGGTCTCAGTCAAGTTGCTGGCTGGGTCGTTGGGCTGCTGTTCTGATTTCTGGAGCTGGGCACTGGCTTTTCCTGCAGGGCAAAGTGAGCCTGGCAAGTGTGGCCCTGCAGATCAGCAGCCCCGCTGCTGGAACTGCTACTGCTGCTGCTGCTGGATCTGTCGCCGCTGCTGCTGGAGCCACCGCTGATGCTGCTGAAGCTGCTGCCAGCTGGATCTGCTGCTGCTGCCTCTGAAGCTGCTGCTGCTGGGTTTGCTGCTGCTGCCACTGAGGCTGCCACTACTGGCTCCGCTGCTGCTGGAGCAGCTGAGCCGCTGATGTTGCTGCCAGACTCTGCTCCTGCTTGGGTCCCGCTGTTGGCTCAAGTTGGTGTGGCCGGGTCCCGGGAAGCTGCTCTGTTTGCTGGAGCTGGGCTCAGGCGGTGGGGGAGGGGAGGGAGCCGCGGCTGCTCTGGTTCTCTCACTGCTCCAAGCGTTCTTCTACCTCGCGGTCTGCTCCTCTGCTGCTCGCTGCCGCTCTCCCTTCACATGTCCTGAGTTGCGGAGAGCGCGGGGTGAGGGGAAGCTCCCGCACCTGGCTTCTCCTGCAGCTGGAGCTGAGTCTGGCGGCTTTCTGGTGCGCCCCGCTGCCGCTGTGGTTGGCGGAGCTGCCGGAGCCGCTTTTCCCGCCTGTGCGGGCTCTGGATGCTCTGGATCTCTGCTACTTCTCCGCTGCCGCTTCAATTTCCTATACACCTCACTTTTTAGTAAAAGTGTGTATTTTGCTGAGTTTTTTGTTCTTTCCCCCCCTAGGCTGCTTTGGCGTGGTACCTACGCCGCCATCTTAACCAGAAGTCCAAGCTTCAGTTTTATAATTTAAAAACATGTTGGCAGGGACATCACATCTAACGTGTTGTCACAAATGCTGACACCACGTCCCTACGTGAGATCACCCAGCACGCAGTGGGTGTCCATAGAGGGCCATCTTACCTCTGTCTTCTTCCTTGGATCCTGTTTCTCTCTTGTCCCCGTTGTTAGAGAGCCGTGAAGGAATTGTGACTAAGGAAGGTGAAGGGCTGGATGATAAAAGTCTTTAGCAGCAAGGTGTGCTCCCGTGGGCCTGGCCCCCACGCCCAGCATGCTCTCCACCCACTCACATCCCAACATGTCTGCTGTGACCCAGAGAGCAAAGCTTCAAGAAAGACTTTTGTTGCCCTTCCCACCAAGATAGGGAGTGTGCTTGGATCATTGTGGGGTGGAGGCGACACCCCAGAAGACAGGACTGCATGCCTAAGTGTCAAAGAGAGAATTATATGCATCAAGGGTCAGAGACACCTGGAGAGATGGCTCGTTGGGTAAAGGCACTTACTTGCGAAGCCTGCTAGCCCAGGTTCATTTCTCCCTAAATTTCACGTAAAGTCAGATGCACAAAGGGGCACACATGTATCTGGAATTTGTTTGCAGTGGCAAGAGGCCCTGGTGAGCTCATTCCCTCTCTCTTACTCTCTCTCTACTTGCAAATCAATAAAAATATTTTTAAAAAAGTCTCAGGGGATAAGCTTGATTGATTTCTAAGGTCAGGCGTCAGCAGCATCAGCAGTGGAATATAAGTAATATTTGCATTTATTTTGTGACAACAAAGAATGAACTTCTGGGGCTGGGGAGATGGCTCAGAGGTTAAAGGCGCTTGCTTGCAAAGCCTGAGGGCCTGGGTTTGATTCCCCAGTACTTATGCAAAGCCAGAGGCACAAGGTGGCACACGCAATGAAAGATGCCCTGTCTGGCACACTCAATTTCTGCTCTGTTCTCTTTGTTGGCAAGTAAATAAATAAATAAATGTAAGAAAAAAAAATAAGAATGAACTTCTATACCACTACAGCAATATTAAGGAAATATCGATACAACACAACACACACACACACACACACACACACACACACACACACACTTACTCACAAGCCAGCTGGAGTCCTGGTGATCTAGCTGCACAATTATTTGCTCACTTAGATTCTTGAGTTACTTTGGATTTTTTGTTGAATAGTAAGATATACTCAACAAATACCATGTGTTTTTCTGTTTAAAATCTTTGTGTATATAGGTGTGTGTCTGCTGTATGTATATGTATATGTATGTATTCCTATGTGTGTGTGCCACAGCATGCATGTGGAGTTCAGAGGATGACCTTGGATGTTGGTCCCACCTTCCACTTTGGTTGAGGCTTGGTCTCTCATTGCTGCTGTTTACTCCAGGCTACCTTTCTGCAAGCTTCCGGGGACTCTCCTGTCTCCACCTCCCATGTCACTGTAGGGCCCTGGGGTTATAGACATGTTCTACTGTGTCTGGCTTTATGTGGGGCCTGGGGACCTGAACTCAGGCCCTCAGGCAAGCGCTTTACACACTGAGTCCTCTCCCCAGCCTCTCATTGTGCTTCTTTTCTTTTTATTTATTTATGTGCAAACAGGGAGGGAGAGAGAGAGAGGGAGAGAGAGAGAGAGAGAGAGAGAGAGAGAGAGAGAGAGAGGGAAAGAGAGAGAGAATGGGCACACCAGGACCTCCAGCTGCTGCAAACAGACTCCAGATGCACGCACCACTTTTATGCATCTGGCTTTACGTGGGTACTGGGGAATTGAACTCAGGCTGTTAGGCTTTGCATGCAAGCGCTTAACCTCTGAGCCATCTCCCCAGCCCTCATTGTGTTTCATTGATGATTGCTGCTTATGCATCAACAAGAGCTTTAAAAAATATTTTTATTTATTTATGAGAGAGAGGGAGGGAGAGAATGATGCCAGAGGTTCTAGCCATTGCAAACAAACTCCAGATGCATGCGCCACTATGTGCACCTGGCTTACATGGGTTCTTGGGAATTGAACCTGGGTCCTTCACAGGCAAACACCTTAACCACTAAGCCATCTCTCTAGCCTCTCAACAGGAGTTTTCACACATCCATCCATCCATCCACCCATCATTCTGAATACACACTTTCTTTTAGCTGCCCAACACCTTTCAGCACCTTGCCTGTGTTTGCAGACTCTTCACCAGGGCCAGAGATGATCAGCCTTCCCTCCCAAAGTGTATGCTTGTCAGAAGGAAGTGACTGTCCATTCCTCTTGCATCTGCATGGTCATGTGACTGTCTGTTGCCATGACAACATGAAGTAGAGCTAATGGGTGTGAGTTATGGGACTGAATTTTTTTTTTTTTTGTCAAGGCCTCGAGAGTTTATTCTTACATGTAGGTTTACATAGGGTTGTAGGGGGAAGGGGACGTGGTCAGGGCAAGGAGTTGTAGGGGGAAGGGCACGTAGTTAGGGTAAAGAGTTGTCAGGAAACCTAGAGGGGATGCAATTAGGTGTTCATCTAACCTTGCCTCACTGGCTTAACATCCTGACCATAAACTGGCCTTTTGCAAAAGATAAGATTCTGTAAGCAGTCTGCTGACCAGTTCCAGAAGTATCTAACAGAAAGCTGGATGGACCAGCTTTCTGAGTAATGAGTCAGCTTATGAGCAGGCCCAGGCAAAATGGAGAGGCTTTTGCTCTATGGCTCCCGACATCTCCTCCCTTCTTTTATACAAAAGAGGGAGAGGCCCGCTATTCAGCAGTGGGCTGCAATGCCTTTGTTTCTTCATCAGCATGGGGGAGTATTTAGCCAGGTGTACGATCCCATTGTTTCTGGTAGTTGAATATTAGGTGAGGAAGTAGAAACTTAACTTGCTATATGGCAGTCTTTGTTTCTGGTGGTTGAGTATTAGGTTAGGAAGTAAAAACTTAACATGCTATATGTTAGTCTCTGTTAACATGGCCAAGGTTTGATTCATAGCTACCAATAAGTGATGACCGGCTAGGAAAAGCTTTTGCACGTTCATTACATCTGTTTTTCACCTGTATGTGTTCTCAGATGTGCAGCAAACTGGAAGCTTCTGAACTGATCCTTCTGCTACACTCCATGGTGATCATCCATGCTCCAACTTGAAGATCAGCTCTGGTTTGGTCATACACTGTCCCAAGCACACGAGGCTGCTGTAGTTCTCCAGCGTCACAGCCCTGTACAGCGTTTGCTGAGCCACAGTTAAGTACAGCCACATCACCAAATGATACTAACGCCATGGCCGCTGCCTCGGTGCCGAGTCCCGGGCGGCTCGGCTCAGCCCGCTTGGCCCAGCGGTGTCCCGGAGCCCGAGTCCCCCATGGGACTGAATTTTTAAGAATGATATAGAAATATAGCCTCAGGGCTCATGCTTGCAATCCCAGCACTTGGGAGGCCGAGAGAGGAGGATGGCTGGGAGTTTGTGGCCAGCTCAGACCACATGGTGAGCTCTCAGCCAGTCTGGGCTAGAGGGTGAGATTCTGTCTTGAAAATCCAAAAGAAGGGTCTGGGTAGATGGCACAGTGGGTAAGAGGGCTTGCCATACAAGCACGAGGACCTGAGCTCAATCCCCAGCACCCGCATAAAAAGCTGGGAGTGGCCACACATGCCCGTGGCCCCCCAGTCCTGAGGGGCATGGGGACAGGAGCTTTGCTGGGGCTCACCGATCAGCCAGCTTGAAACAGCTCCAGGTTCAGTGAGTGACTCCGTCTTGACGTGTGGAAGAGCAGTGGCAGAAGACATCAAACCTACGCCTCTGGCCTCTTCGTGTCTGTGCATGGGGCGCTCCTCTTACACACACGTGTGCATATACTAAACACACGCAGACATGGCTTCTTTTTCTTCTTCTTTTTTGGTTTGTCAAGGTAGGGTCTCACTGTAGCCCAGGCTGACCTGGAATTTACTATGTAGTCTCAGGGTGGTCTCGAACTCATGGTGATCCTCCTACCTCTCCTTCTGAGGGTTGGGATTAAAGGACATGGCCTCTTTATAAAAAGCTGGGCAAGCTGTATGTGGTGGCATATAACTTTAATCCCGGCCTTGGCAGGCAGAGGTAGGAATATTCCTGTGAGTTTGAGGGCACCCTGAGACTACATAGTGAATTTCAGGTGAGCCTGGAATTTTTATTTATTTATTTGCAAGCAGAGAGGAGAGAGAGAGAGAGAGAGAGAGAGAGAATAAATGAGGGATCTAGGCCTCTAGCCACTGCAAATAAACTCCAGACACACACATCACCTTGTGCTTCTGGCTTTACATGGTACCGAGAATCGAACCCTGGTTATTAGGCTTTGCAGGCAAGTCCCTTAATTGCTGAGCCATCTGTCCAGGCGTGTTCATGACTTCTTTTTCATTTTATCAAAAGTCTGGCTGGGTGTGGTGTGCATGCCTTTAATCCCAGCACTTGGGAGGCAGAGGTAGGAGGATCTCTGTGAGTTCAAGGCCATCCTAAGACTACATAGTGAATTCCAGGTCAGCCTGAGCTAGAGTGAGACCCTACCTCGAAGAAAAGAAAAACAAAAAAAGTCTGGGGCCAGCTGGCAAGTTTATGAGCGACACATAAAGGCAGGGCATGGAGTTGTTAAGTGACCAGGGTTAGGAGTTCACAGTGGCGAGGGGCATCCAGGTCAACAGGTCTTCTGAGGCACGGGGCAGCGGGCTCTTGGAGTGGGACTCCACCTGCCTTTACCGCATGCCTCCTGTGAGCCCAGACCCTGTGCTCTGGCACATTGCAATATTGCTTGTTACCTGTCAAGTGACAGCTCTTGAAGTTGGTGATCGGACAGCTTGCCATCCTTTACAGGAACACAGTATTCTACAATAAGCTAAGGGCACTCCTGGTAGCCCAAGTGCCCTGTGTATCTATTTGTCACTGTTTTCGTAGGATGCGCCTAGTCTTCTATTTATTATAGGCCTTGTTTTCCTAAGTGTTAGAAAGAGTATGTTTGGTTTTCATGTTCCAAGCTGTTTACTACTTCCTAGTAATAAGTAGAAAGTAAAGTTTTGGTTAAAAATACTCCTTTTATAAAATGGCTTCACAATGATACATTAAATGATATATGTAGAGATAAGATGTATTCATTTATTCACTCCTTATTTATTTATTGAGATAGGGTGTCAGGTAGCCCAGGCTGGTCTCGAACTCACTGCGTAGAGCAGGATGACCTTGACCTTCTCTTTTTTTTGGTTTTTTGAGGTAGGGTCTCACTCTGGTCCAGGCTGACCTGGAATTAACTCTGTAGTCTCAGGGTGGCCTTGAACTCACGGCGATCCTCCTACCTCTGCCTCCCGAGTGCTGGGATTAAAGGCGTGTGCCACCACACCTGGCAACATTGATCTTCTGTTCCTCCTGCTTTGACCTCTCAAGTGTTGGGATTATAGGCATGAACTTGTACCACGCCTGGTATCTTCATGTATTTGTTTACTTTTTCTTTCTTTTGTTTTGTTTTGTGAGGTAGGGTCTTGCTCTAACCTAAGCTGAATTCACTATGTAGTTTCAGGGTGGCCTCAAACTAATGGTGATCCTCCTACCTCAGCTTCCTGAGTGCTGTGATTAAAAGTGTGTGCCACCACACCCAGCATATTTACTATTATTTTTAAAAAGATTAAAAAACATATTTGAGAGAGAGAAGAGCAAGAGAGAGAGTATACACCAGGGCTTCCTGTCCCTGCAAATGAACTTCAGACACATGTGCCACCTTGGGCATCTGGCCTCACAGGGGTACTGAGGAACTAAGGCCAGACCATCAGGCTTTGCAAGCCAGCACCTTTAACTGTGGAGTGTGTGCACGGTCATGTGTGTGCACATGTGAAGACCAGAGGGCAGAGGTTAGCCTTGGGTTTCCTGCTCAGGAATGCCATTCAGCTCCTTTGAGACAGAATCCCTCCCTGGCGTGGAGCTCACTAGTTTGGCTAGACTGGCTTGTCAGTGAGCCCCAAGGATTGCCCTGCTCCCCAGCACTGGGACTGCAGGCACATGCCACCAAGCATGGCATTTCATAGGTTCTGGGGGTTCACCTCAGGTCTGTGTGCTTGTGGGGCAAGCACTTTACCAACCAGTCTCCTCAGCCCCTAATAAAAATCTCTTGATAACATTTTTTAAAAATTTATTCTTTTTTATATTTTGTTTATTTATGTGGCAGACAGAGAGAGAAAAAGGTAGAGACACAGAGTGGGCCCACCAGGATCTTCAGCCACTGCAAACGAACTCCAGATGTACCCGGCTTACGTGGGTCCTGGGGACTGAACCTGATTTCTTTGGCTTCACAGGCAAATGCCTTAACTGCTAAGCCATCTCTCCAGCCCCACTTACTCTTTTTTTCTAATGACAAATTTAGATATTTTATTTTATTTATTTGTGAAAGAGAGAGAGAGAGAGAGAGAGGCAGCCACTGCAAACCAATTCCACATGCACATGCCACCTTGTGCATCTTGATAACATGTTTTAAAAATTATTTATTTATTTATTTGAGAGCAACAGACACAGAGAGAAAGACAGGTAGAGGAGACAGATAGAGGGAGAGAGAGAGAATGGGCGCGCCAGGGCTTCCAGCCTCTGCAAACGAACTCCAGATGCGTGCGCCCCCTTGTGCATCTGGCTAACGTGGGACCTGGGGAACCGAGCCTCGAACTGGGATCCTTAGGCTTCACAGGCGATCGCTTAATCGCTAAGCCATCTCTCCAGCCCCAGCCCAACATTTTTAACCTGAAATATTTTCAAATATCCCCCATTGTCTCAAGGTGTGTTTGGTAACTTGATTTATTCAAACAGATTCACTCCAGGACCAGCAATGTAGCTTTTTAAAAATTTATTTATTTATTTGAGAGAGCGAGAAAGAGAGAGAGAGAGAGAGAAGGAGAGAATGGGCATACCAGGGACTCTAGCCACTGCAGACAAACTCCAGATGCATGTGCCACCTTGTGCATCTGGCTTACATGGGTCCTGGGGAATTGAGCCTCAAATCAGGGTCCTTAGGCTTCATAGGCAAGGGCTTATCCACTAAGCCATCTTTCCAGCCAAGCTTTTTTTTTTTTTTAAACACAGAATATGTTTGACAATGGTATGTTAAGGGTTGTATGTATGTACTTCGTTAAATTTATTTTAAATTTGAGATGGTATCCTTGTATACATAACTTTGTGAGAGTTGTTTACATAGGGTAAGAATGATTGTAGCTTCCAATTTCTTTTATTTATTTATTTTTTGTTTTGGAGGCTAGGGTCTCACTCTAGCGCAGGCTGACCTGGAATTCAATGTGTAGTCTCAGGGTGGCCTCCAATTCTTCTTCTTCTTCTTTTTTTTAATATATTTTATTTATTTATTTATTTGACAGAGAAAGAGGGAGAGGGAGGGAGGGGGGATAGTGGGCACATCAGGGCCCCCAGCCACTGCAAACAAACTCCAGACACATGTGCCCCCTTGTACATCTGGCTAATGTGGGTCCTGGGGAATCAAACCTGGGTCCTTTGGCTTTGCAGGCAAACACCTTAACCACTAAGCCATCCCTCCAGCCCCGGCCTCCAATTCTTGATGATCCTCCTATTTCTGCCTCCAGAGTACTGAGATTAAAGACATGTGCCACCATGCCCGGCTCTAGCTTCCAGTTCCTTTATATAAAAAATAAAAAGCACTCATTTATTTATAAATAAGAGAGAGATAGAGACAGACAGACAGAGAGAGAGAGAGAGAGAGAGAGGGATGAGAAGAGAGAGAATGAGCATGCGGGTGCACAGGGATTCAAGAAGCCTGCCACAGCTTCTGGCTTTTTATGTGGGGTTTAGGGATCTGAACTCCGGTCTATCCACAAACTTTTTTTTTTTTATTAGTTTTGTATTCAGCAAATACAGGCAGTTTGGTACCATTATTAGGCTCATCCGTGACCTACCCCCTCCCCATTGGCCCCTCCTTTTTGAGGTATATGGGTCGTGCATTGTGGAGTTAGCCCACAGTTATTGGTACGATAAATGTCTCTGCAATATCATGACCCAACATGTGGCTCTGACATGCTTTTCGCCTCTCTTTCGCAAAATTTCCCTGAGCCATGTTGGGTTCATTTTTGATCTGCTTCAGTGATGAGGCGTTGGGGGCCTCTGAGGCTCTGGCTCTCTGATTTGGTAGGAGTTGATTTTTCTCTGTGTTGGTCTCCTTCCCTCTTGTGCTGGTATCCGGTTCATCAGGAAAACAGCACCCTTGCTTGTTTTGCCAATTTTTCTTAGTTTCAGCCGGGGCCCTTTTGAGGTATGATAGGGTATCCACACACTTTTTGAGCTATGCAAATTTTAATGTTCCAAGAGTTTTTACAACTATTTGGAACAATTTTTATTTTACTTATTTAGGTAGGTAGGTGGTTAGGTAGGTATGTGGTTAGGTAGGTAGGTGGTTAGGTAGGTAGGTAGGTAGTTTTTTGAGGTGGAGTCTCACTCTCTACTCCAGGCTGACCTCAAACTCACAGCTATCCTCCTGCCTCCACCTCTCTAGTTCTGGGATTAAAGGCATGCACCACAACACCCAGCTTAAAAAAAAATTTTTTTTTGAGAGACAGATAGAGAAAGAATGAGAGAGAGAGAGAGAGAGAGAGACAGACAGACAGACAGACAGACAGACACAGAGAGACAGAGAGAATAGGTATGCCAGGCCTTTCAGCCACTATGAATAAACTCCAGACACATGGGCCCCCTGGTGGGCATTTATGGCATTGCATGCTTGCGTCACAGCGTCTGGCTATACCTGGGATCTGGAGGATTGGAGCAGGAGTTCTTAGGCTTTGCAGACAAGTTCCTTAACTGCTAAGCCATCTCTTCAGCCCTGTCACAATTATTTTATGTGTAAAGTAATGAGTAATTCTAAATTAAGTAGGTGTTTTGCAGAGTTTTTAGTCTGACATAAAATTTTCTCTAAATAGACAGGTTTTCAAAATAATGTATGAGAACTAAAGATGGGGCTGGAGAGATGGCTCAGCAGTTAAAGGTGCTTTTTTGAAAAGCCCAACAGCCAGGGTTTGGTTCCCTAGTACCCACATAAATTCAGTGGCAAAAAGTGGAGCCTGCATCTGGAGTTTGTTTGCAGGAGCAGGAGGCCCTGGCATACCTATTCTCTCTCTCCCTTTGCAAATAAATTAATAAAAATAAAAATAAAAATATATTTTTACAAAGAAAACTGAAGATAGTTTGGTAGAAATATATTTGTTTTTTTAAAATTTTTTTATTTATCTATTTGAGAGAGACAGACACAGAGAGAAAGACAGAGGGAGAGAGAGAGAATGGGCGCGGCAGGGCTTCCAGCCTCTGCAAACGAACTCCAGACGTGTGTGCCCCCTTGTGCATCTGGCTAACGTGGGACCTGGGGAACCGAGCCTCGAACCGGGGTCCTTAGGCTTCACAGGCAAGCGCTTAACTGCTAAGCCATCTCTCCAGCCCTATTTCTTCTTTTTTCGCTGAACATCTGAGAGTGTATGTAGAGTCTTTCACCTGTGGGAGCACCAGGCTTTGTTTCCTGGGAGCTGGCTATAGATTAGACATCAGTGTGATCTGTCTGCAGTGTCCTACCCAAGGATGAGCTGCATCTGGGGTTTGAGAGTCTTGAGTTGAACCATTAGTCTTTATTTTTTTTTGTTGTTGTTTTTCGAGGTAGGGTCTCACTCTAGGCCAGGCTCTGGAATTCACCATGGAGTCTCAGGGTGGCCTCAAACTTATGGTGATCCTCCTACCTCTGCCTCCCTAGTGCTGGGATTAAAGGCGTGCGCCACCATGCCCGGCTCTGCAGTCTCAGGATGGCCTCGAATTAATGGGGATCCTCTTACCTCTGCCTCCCGAGTGCATACTGGGATTAAAGGCGTGCATCACCATGCCCAGTCCAATTTATTTTTTTAACCTTTGAAAAACATTTTATTTATTTATTTGTTTATGTGTGTGTGAGAGAGAGAGGGAGAGAAAGAGATAGAGAAAGAGGCAGACAGAGTGAATGAGTACAGTTGCACCAGGGCCTCTAGCCACTGCAAATTAACTACAGCGCATGCATCACTTTATGCATCTGGATTTATATGGGTACTGGGGAATTGAACCTGGGTTCTCAGGCTTTGCAAGCAAGTGCTTTTAACTTCTGAGCCATCTCTCCATTCCAGTGCAGTCAATTTTAGAAAAGGTTCCACATGCTAGTGAGAAGAATGTTCATTATTTATTGGGTAGAATATTCTATAGATACCTATTAAATACATTTGATCTATGGCATATGCTAGTTCTGAAGTTTCAGATGTGAGTCACCACTCCTGGTTGTATTTATTTTATTTCACATGAGTCCTCTTGGGGAATAGTCTTCACTTGGATTTATGTTTGGGAGGAAACTGATGCAGTGAGCACTGTGATGGTCTAATAGGAGCCCCAGTATTAGCTCTAAGAGAAGATACGTGCTCCTCACTCCTGTCCACGGTATGGGGGTCTCTTGCCACAGTAAATAAATGCCCATCTGGCTTTATGTGGGTGGCTGGAGAATTAAACCCAAGGCAGCTTAGCAAGCAAGTGCCTTTGACTGCTAAGCTGTCTCCCTAACTCCTGAACACATTGTGTTATGAAGATTTTATGCATTTTATATAGTCAAATTTGTCTCTGTCATCTCTTTTTTTTTGTCTTGAGTCAGGGTCTCCCTATCACCTAGGCTGACCTGGAATTGATTCTGTAACTTTGTCTGGCCTTGAACTCACAGCGACCCTCCTGCCTCAGCCTGCCAAGTGCTACGGTTAAAGATGTGAGCTTACACCGAGCCTGTCCTCATTTTTAATAATGCTTCTCTGTTCTCAGCACTAAATTTATTCCCTTTGAGGTTAAGTTCGTTTATGTTCTCTTTAAGTGTTGCTTGTTTTCCCCAAAACTATCACCTGGTGCACAGGTTTAATGGTAGATTGTCAAGGAGGGCTGGCATGACTTCCTCTGTGTTGGTGTCTGTCTTTTCTGTCAATAGATATTTGGGCTGGAGAGATGGCTTAGTGGTTAAGCACATGCCTATGAAGCCTAAGGACCCTGGTTCGAGGCTCGGTTCCCTAGGACCCACGTTAGCCAGATGCACAAGGGGGCGCATGCGTCTGGAGTTCATTTGCAGTGGCTGGAAGCCCTGGCGCGCCCATTTTCTCTCTCTCTCTCTCTCTCTCTCTGCCTCTTTCTCTCTGTCTGTTGCTGTCAAATAAAAAAAAATAGACATTTATTTTAAGTTGGAGAGACTTGTGTGAGTGTGAGTGTGGGAAGAAGTGTGAGTAAGCAGGTTTTATTTTTCACTGAGTGAAGGACCAGCAAACAAGCTCACGTTGCTTTATCTAGCTTACCCAGTGAGCAGCCTCATTGCTTGGGTTACATAGTGAGAAGGCTGAAGCCTAAAATGTAGCCATGGAGAGGTGAGACTGTTTTTCCCTGTTTTTTAAAAGAAAAAAATATTTTATTTATTTGAGAGAGAAAGAGAGAGAATGGGTACACCAGCCATTGTAAACAAACTCCAGACGCTTGTGCCCCCGTGTGCATCCAGCTTATGTGGATTCTGGGGACTTGAACCTAGGTCCTTTGGCTTCATAAGCAAATGTCTTAACCGCTAAGCCATCTCTCCAGCCTGAGTTTTCCCTTTTTGATAAATGTATGCCTCATTTTTCCAGCATGAGATGTCCATTTACCTTTCTTTGTTCCTGCACAGAAAACATGGAAGAGTCTTACTTGGAAAGAGAACATTTTAAGTAGAATTTAGTCTTTTCCAGAAATGAAACACACTTAAAATCTGTTTATAAGTAAAGTATTAAAAACAATTTGTACTGTTATTGAAGCCAGTGGGAGTAACAGATGTTGTTGGGTGATTTGAAAAAAAAAAAAAACCCTGACCACATCTAAATAGCAACATTTCCTTATCTTTGCCCGCCTACTCAGGAGGGTCCCTGCTACTTAGCCTGGAGGGCTTTGAGAACACGGATACGTGCTTCTTGTACCCACGCAGGGTGGCATGAAGACTGCAGGTTATTAAGGGACTGACACAGATGGATGGACGGCAGATGTAGAATGGACACAGGAAGTGGACAGTCAGGATTACTTCATGATGCAATAATGTCGTTAAAGGAAAACTAGAGATAGGAGTCATCTCAACATGTGCTGCTTCCTAATGATGTTAAGAAGGGCTGTTGAAGCTAAGTGGGGCCAATATATTTTGTGTGTGCATGTTCATATGTGTGTGTGTGTGTGTGTGTGTGTGTGTGTGTGTGGGCACATGTTTGCGCTTGTGTTGTCTCAAGGACAACTTTGGATCTTGTAGAGGACAACTTTGGGTATTGTTCCTTAAGCACAGCCCACTTTTCTTATGATTTATTATTCATTTTATTTGTTTTGAGAGAGAGAGAGAGAGAGAGAGAGAGAGAGAGAGAGAGAGAGAGAGGACACGTGTGTGTGCACAAGAGAAAATTGGCATGCCAGGGCCTCTAGCCACTGCAATCAAACTCCAGACTCATGTGCCACCTTATGCACATGCGCCACCTTGTGCATTTGGCTTAGGTGGGCTCTGGGGAGTCAAACTTGGGTCCTTAGTCTTCACAGGCAAGCTCCTTAACTGCTAACTCATCTCTCCAGCTCCCAGTCCACCTTTTTAAAGACAGGATCTTTCATTGTCCTAGAACTCAACAAGCAGTCTAGACTTTTTTTTTTTAAATAGTTTTTGTTCACTTTTGTTTATTTATTTGAGAGTGACAGAGAGAGAGGGAGAGGAAGAGACAGATAGAGAGAGAATGGGCGCGCCAGGGCTTCCAGCCACTGCAAACAAACTCCAGACGCGTGCGCCCCCTTGTGCATCTGGCTAACGTGGGTCCTGGGGAATCGAGCCTTGAACCGGGGTCCTTAGGCTTCACAGGCAAGCGCTTAACAGCTAAGCCATCTCTCCAGCCCCCAGGGACTTTCTTGATTCCACCTCCCTAGTGCTGGGATTACAAGCACATACCGGGTCAGCTGGCTTTTTTTTTTAAAAAAATTAAAACCACGTTTAAATTTTTTTGTTTATTTGAGAGTGATAGAGAGAGAGAAAGAGGCAGAAAGAGAGAGAGAATGGGTGCGCCAGGGTCTCCTCCAGCCACTGCAAACAAACTCCAGACACGTGCGCCCCCTTGTGCATCTGGCTAATGTGGGTCCTGGGGAATCAAGCCTCGAACCAGGGTCCTTAGGCTTCACAGGCAAGCGCTTAACCGCTAAGCCATCTCTCCAGCCCTCAGCTGGCTTTTTAACATGGGTTCTGGGCATTGAACTCAGGTCCTCATTCTTTCAGGTCAAGCACTTTACCAGCTGAAAGCACTGTATTGAATATGTTGTTTTCAGCCTCCCAAAGACTGGTTTACAGATGCAGCTGAAGAGGCAGTGTAGCCCAGTGGCCAAGGTCTTTAGCATAACGCTTAGGAAGAGCTGTGTGACATCTACATATGATCCTTTCTCTAATTTATACTTTTCCAATTTGAAAACAAGAGGTATCAGTTTTTGCTTCAAAGTGTTCTCGTGACATTAACGTAAGGCACGCAAATGCATTGTTCTGTGTGGGCACGCCTGTAAATACCGTGACACTGAGAAATGAGTGGGATGTGGTGAGGCTGCCAGTCAGTTCTTTCTCCTTCTTTTGACATGTCAGAGGATCATCACCCTCTCCTGGGCTCTCCAGCCCAGCTGTAGTTATCTGTTATGGACCCACAGAGCTTGGCCAGTTCTCATTCTCATTCATAGTGCTACACGCACGTATGCCTCATTGACTATCATTTGGACATTGTGATCTTCATAGAGCAAATTCCCCTCTTTTTAAAAAATATTTTGGGCTGGAGAGATGGCTTAGCGGTTAAGCGCTTGCCTGTGAAGCCTAAGGACCCCAGTTCGAGGCTCGGTTCCCCAGGTCCCACGTTAGCCAGATGCACAAGGGGGCGCACGCGTCTGGAGTTCGTTTGCAGAGGCTGGAAGCCCTGGCGTGCCCATTCTCTCTCTCTCCCTCTATCTGTCTTTCTCTCTGTGTCTGTCGCTCTCAAATAAATAAATAAAAAAAATTAAAAAAAAGAAAAAAAATATTTTAAATTTTATTTTAGATAGAGAGGAGAGACAGAGAATGGGCATGCCAGGGCCTCAGCCGCTGATACCTAACTCCAGACAACACTTGCGCCACCTAGTGGGCATGTGCGACCTTGCGCCTTCCTTACTTTTGTGTGTCTGGCTAATGTGGGATCTGGAACATGGATCCTTAAGCTTCGCAGGCACTAAGACACCTCTCCAGCTGAAGTTCTCTTCTTTTATTCTTTCCCTAGATTAATCTATTTTATATACAGCAGCCAGAGGTACTCTGCACTTTTTGCTTTATTTATTTATTTATTTATTTATTTTTGAGGTAGGGTCTCACTCTAGCCCAGGCTGACCTGGAATTCACTATTTAGTCTCAGGGTGACCTCAAACTCACGGCGATCCTACTACCTCTGTCTCCCGAGTGATGAGATTAAAGGCGTGCGCCACCATGCCTGGCTACTTTTTACTTTATTTTTGCAAAGGCAATAAGTGGTAGTTTATTCTGAGCCAAATATGAGCAACTATTGCCCAGGAACATGGATTAAGATTCCCCTGAGTGATGTATTCCATCATGGAGGCAATGATATGAGCTTTCATCAGCCACAGAGAAAAAGAACGTCAAACATCAAAGCATTCTCTAAATACACTGATGGGGTCATCAACTAGCTAGGGTATAGCAAAATGGGGTAATCTTTGCTCTTGGTCTCAGACAAGCTAGTGGTCTGCTAAAAACACATTCCTAAGGTTTTACCTGCTAGCCAAGAGATTGTTGGATCAGATACAGAAGTGAGTGATAAATGCTATTAAGGAGATTAAAGCTAGTCTGAGATATTTGTGGCTCTTTGTCTGTAACATTCTGATTCTCCACAGTCATGTAGTTCTCATCAATCAGTCAGTTCTTGCAGAATCTTCCACATGGCTGTGTGTGTGTGCATGTCTGTGTACTTTTTAGGAAACTTGAGTTTATAATTCACACTGTTGGCCAAGTATCACATTGTGTGGAGGTAAACTTTTAAAATATTGACACCATGTCATCCTATGTTTAGCCTCTTTCAACAACCTGACTCAGAGCCAAATTCTGTGCTGTGGCCTCTCAAGGCGCCACCTGTCGTATTTCTTTATCTGACTGCTTTCTTCCTCCTTTGCTTCCCTCTATCCACGTGGTGGTCTAGCTGCTTCCCTCCTTTCCTCTCTTCCTTTTGTCTTCTCTCCTCTGTCTCTTTCTTCCACAGGCCTGGAGGTCAAACCCAGAACCTTGCACATGTTGCGGAAGTGCTCTACCACTGAGCTACCCCCAAGTTCTTACTGTTACATTTTCTTCAAAACTTTAAAAAATTGAAAACCTCCGTGTGTGAGTGATAATCCCTTTCCACCACTTTCTTGTGCCTTCCTCTCTTCTTTACTGAACCTCCTCTTTAAAAGTTTTTTGTTTATTTTTATTTATTTATTTGAGAGTGACAGACAGGCAGAGAAAGAGGAAGAGAGATTGAGAGAGAGAGAGAGAGAGAGAGAGAGGGAGAGAATGGGCGCACCAGAACCTCCTGCCATTGCAAACGAGCTCCAGACACGTGTGCCACCTTGTGCATCTGGCTTACGTGGGTCCTGGGGAACGGAGCCTCGAACCGGGGTCCATAGGTTTCACAGGCAAGCACTTAACCACGAAGCCATCTCTCCAGCCCTGAACCTCCTCTTTTTTTTTTCCCAACTAGTCCCTCCTCTATTTTAATGTCATTTTTGCCCTCCGCCATAATCCACAACATATTGATGAGCCCAATTATGCAGGTGTTGTGCAGGTAACAACAGCTGCTGTGAGGTCATGAATGCAACTGCTATGTTGTATCTGGAAGACTTTGTTCCAAAGCACTCCTCCCCATCCCTCCCAAATCCAATAAGAGAGCCGTTGGTCACCCATGTAACAGACAGGCCATTATTACTCTAGTGGGTACACCTTGCCAGGCTGGCCAGTTGTATAGTTCACAGGGTCAAGTGCTATTTAAAACTGATCCCCCCCCCCCAGGTAGTTTGCATAGAACTTTCTAGAACTATGAAAGCTAGCCAGCAGGAAAGAGGCTTCTAGCTCAGTTTCAACTTGATTTCTCAGTGTCCTGCGACTGAAGCACATGGTATCTTGAATAATGGGGTTTTACCATATAGTTCTGGTGGGCAACCAAGAGAGTGCCAATAACCCGTGTTGTTTTAGGGTCCTCAGAGGCATCCTTGGCCGACTGCTCACTGGAAGGTATTCCACTCCTAGAGCCCCTGCTGTGAAGCATCTGGTGGGGTGCTGAATGGCAGTGATGGGGAGAGCATAGTGAAGCAAAACTGCTTCTATCCGGATGCAGGCGATGGACCAGAAGAAAAATAGAGGAAAGGTTGGCATCCCACTGTCCCCTTTGAAGGCCCACCCCCATGGCACACTATGCATTTCTCAGTAGTGTCAGCCTGGTGACCAAGCCCTTAACACATGGGCCTTTTGGGGACACTCATCCAAACCATAGTATAGACTGTATATGGTCTGTGTGCAGAAAAGCACTGGAGTGTAAAAGCACTTGTTTTCAAGAAGGGACTTCATGAGCTCTCAGGCCCTGGGATCCGTGTCCCCAGTGTTTCTGGCTGTGATGTGTAAGGGATGAAGGGAAACTGGTGCTTTATTGAACTCTCAAGTCACCACTTCTCTGGTAGCTGTGCAGCTTAAAACCTACAATAAAAATGACACACATGGCCAGGCGTGGTGGCACACACCTTTGATCCCAGCACTCGGGAGGCAGAGGTAGGAGGATCGCCATGAGTTCGAGACCACCCTGAGGCTACATAGTGAATTCCAGGTCAGCCTTGGCTAGAATGAGACCCTACCTCGAAAAACCAACCAACCAATGAACCAACCAAACAAACAAAACATAGGACACGCATGGTGCCAGGCAGAGGATTCCGGGGAGCTGGAGAGTTCTCTTTGACCCATCCCGTAAGACCTATTTTCTTTCTAAAATTCCACTCCCTGCCGGGCGTGGTGGCGCACGTCTTAATCCTAGCACTCAGGAGGCAGAGGTAGGAGGATCGCCGTGAGTTCGAGGCCACCCTGAGACTACATAGTGAATTCCAGGTCAGCCTGAGCCAGAGTGAGACCCTACCTCAACCCCCCCCCCCAAAAAAAACCAAAAACCAAAAACAAATAAAATTCCACTCCCTGATCTTCTTCCCCTGTTTTCCTCTGGAGCAACTGATCATGGTTTGGCCAAATTCCAGGGGCATTGTTTGGGATACAGTTACTAGTGCAGTGTTGGGGGGGGATCACTGGCTTTAAAAGATCACTCTTTCTTATGGCTGTGGCTCTTTCTCGTCTTCCTCTGTCCAGCAGTAAGCTGTTCCAGAGCTTTCTCCACATGTGGGGTGGATTGATGATGTTTCTGTGTCTGTTGATGGTTCCCAGTTCTGACCTGCATCAAGCTAAACTGGCATTAAGACCAGCGTCCTCTGCCATGGCGGGGAGGACCAGGACCCCTTGCTGTATTTTCCACATTAGTCTTTGAAATAGTTCATCTCCGTAGTCTCGTGTTCCATGCAGCAGGCATGGAAAAGTTTGGGGTTAGGTTTAAATGAGGAGAAATCACGGGGAGGCAAGGGGCAGTCTTGTTATCATGGTTTTGGGTTCCAGGGGCTCACAGGCCAGGCCCTCAACCCTGAGGATTGTCGGCTTAGGGCTGTCAGCTTTCAAAACCAAAGGTGTACTGCTCCAGGCATTACAGGCAGAAGATTTTTGCCAAGGGGTCAGAGCACATACATCCAATGGCCAGAGTTATAGTGGAGGAGCTTTGGGTGTCGGGACCCTCGGCTCTTTATCCCTTGGTGGCTCTCTCCAACTCTACAAGGGCTTGTGGTCTTTGTTGCGTCAGAACTCACTTCCAGTCCCTTCCAGCCCCTTGTTTTCTATAGTTTCAGCTTCTCTGCCCTGTTTCATCTTTTCTATACTTCTGTCAACCTTCTTGCAGATTCTGCCCTTGGCTGCTCTCCGAAAAACTTCTCAGCTGCTTCCTTGCTATTGCTGCTATTTCTAAGAACACTGGAAGCTGGGCTATCTGAGTTTTGTGCCACCCACTCAGCCCGCTCTGCCAGCAATAACGATCACCGAGAAGCAAAAGGAAGAAGCCTTTCCTCGGGCTGCAATGTTGCAATGCCCGTGGGCTGTACCGCTGGGGTTCAGCGTCAGCAGCAGTTCGCCTGGTGTCTGTTCCCTTCCTCCTCAGGTTTCTTGACTTTGCAAGGAGGCCGATGTGAGTGAAAAATCCCTCCACCTCGTTTCTGATCCTGCAGCTCTGCGCCAGCCAGGCGGGTGGACCAGGGCCTCTGGAAAAGTTTTCTCCTTTCTAGAAGATCTGAGTCTGTCCTGCTTCAAGGGATCTGCCTATCTCTACCTCCCCAGTGCTGAGATTACAGGCACATGTCACTGAGCCCTGCATTGACATGGGTTCTCAGGGCTGGAATGAGGTCCTCATGTCGCAAGGCAAGCACTTTATTATACTAAGCTATCTCCCCAAGCCTTAAAAGATTTTTATTTTTTTCAGGATTTCAGTTTCAGAACCATGTTTACTAAGTGGATAAGGTTTTATAGAAAACTCTCAAATAATGCCAATTCAACTAGCCCAAACCAAAAGAAATCTGTTTTTTTTTCCCCCCATTTTTTGAGGTAGGGTCTCACTCTATCCCAGGCTGACTTGGAATTCACTATGTCGTTTCAGGGTGGCCTCGAACTCATGGTGATCCACCTACCTCTGCGTCCTGAGTGCTGGGATTAAAGGCGTGCACCACCATGCCCTGCTAAGAAATCTTACTCTTAAAATGACTATTTAGAAATTTCATGAATTTTATTACTATTGGATGTGCTATGGGTCTATTTTATTAATTAAGATTTTTTATTTTACTCCATGAATCCCAACCTGCCTCTGTGTCCATTTTTTCTACTTAAAAAAAATGTGGGCTAGAGAGATGGCTTAGCCTGTGAAGCCCAAGTACTCTGGCTAGAGGCTCAATTCCCCAGGACCCACGTTAGCCAGATGCACAAGAGGGCGCATGCATCTGCAGTTTGTTTGCAGTGGCTGGAGGAGGCCCTGGTGCGTCCATTCTCTCTCTCTGCACTCTCAAATAAATAAAAATAAAAAAAAATTAGAGCGAGCGAGCGAGAGAGAGAGAGAGAGAGAATGGGAACTCCAGGGTCTCTCTAGTCACTGCCAACAAACTCCAGACGCATGCACCACCTTATGCATCTGACTTATGGGTACTTGGAAATTGAACCTGGGTCGTTTGGCTTTGCAGGCAAGTGGCTTAACCGCTAAGCCACCTCTCCAGCCCCTCTGTGTCCATTTTTGACTAGTGATTTATCTTCCCATTTTGCATTACTTTTGAGTGACAGGCAACAACAGGGATAAACCAGAGGTGGCCCAGCCAAACCAGCCAGCTTTGACCCAGGCGGGCTTCCAGGTAGGGGGAGAAACCGCAGTTCCTCCTGTGCAGGAGTTCACATCCTGAGGAATGGGCAGTAGGCGTGATTGGATGGAACATTCTGTGACTGTAAATTCTAAATCTGGGAAGGTAGGAGGAGGGTGGACTTGAACTTCCTGTCCATCCGTGTGGGTTAAAACCAGAGCTTGCCACGCTGGTGGCACTCAGAGCCAAGGCTCCTCACGGGCGAAGGGCTCCTGCCGTCTCTTTCTCTTGGGAAGTCTGTAAGCATGAAGCTCTTTCTGGGTGTCATTGTTTTGCTGTCTGTGGTACTCACAGGTAACATGTCCAAATATACCATAACGTTCTAGTAGATACTGGTGCTTGTCATAGTGGGGACAGGGAGGATGTTCCAGGTTGCTCATATCTGGTCAATATCATCAAACATATGTGCTCTTCTGGGTGCCTAACTTGGGTTTGAACCTTAGAAGAGACCATGCAGGGAGGTCAGGGGAGGACCAGGCTGTACTCAGGAGTCCTTGCCAAAGGTAGACATGAATTCATCGGCTAGAATCATCTTTAGACTGCTGGGCAGAGCTATTTATTTATTTATTTGAGAGCGACAGACACACAGAGAAAGACAGATAGAGGGAGAGAGAGAGAATGGGCGCGCCAGGGCTTCCAGCCTCTGCAAACGAACTCCAGACGCGTGCGCCCCCTTGTGCATCTGGCTAACATGGGACCTGGGGAACCGAGCCTCGAACCGGGGTCCTTCGGCTTCACAGGCAAGCGCTTAACTGCTAAGCCATCTCTCCAGTCCTTTTTTTTTTTTTAAATTTTAGAGCTTTTATCTAAGAACCTGGCCACCCCCAATGGCACTCAAATACACTTTCAGCTTCTGCGGCAACAGTGTGAGAATGGCACATGGTTAAAATGTGTCTTCATTATTGACTGTTATTATTCCTTTTAAATATTTTTGTAAAATATTTAATTTTAATTTATTTATTTGAGCAAGAGCAAGAGAAAGAAAGAGGCAGATAGATAAAGAGATAGATAGATAGAGTCCACCACGCCCAGCCCTTCCTCTCTCTTTCTGTGTATGTGTTTCTATATGCATGCTCATTTGTGTGTGGGCGCACGTGTACAGTGTATATGCACGTGGGCATGCCAGGGTCTCTAGCCACTGCAGATGAACTCCAGACACATGCATCACCTTATGTATCTGGCTTATGTGGGTCCTGGGGAATTGAACCTGGGTCTGGAGGCTTTGCAGACAAGTGCCTTAACCACTAAGCAATCTTCCCAGCCCTGTGGTATTCCTTTAAAAGTTCATTTGGCTCTGAGTTGTGGTGCTGGTGACCAGTGAGTGCTCTCTGGGGATACAGGACTAAGGGAATGCTGAATTTGGAGCATGGGGTACAGCCAGCTGTGTCAGAGTCCGAGGGTGGGACCCACATCCAGGCCATAACCGGGGACCTAACTCTCCTTTCTCTTTCTTTTCTTCTGTCACGCATGTTCTACTGCTCCTAGATTCAAGTGGGCATTGGCCGTGAACCTAAGGTTTTAGATGTCCTTAATTTGGGGTGAGTTTTCAAGGAGGGGCTCTGAGTTTCCTCAGTGTAAGGTTCCCCTCTAGGTCACAGGAAGCCATCATTTGTGGGGACCATGCACTTCTTCTGCTCTGTTTTTCAGAAACTAACCTTGCTCAGTATCGCCTTTCTCGTTCAGATGGTGCAAAACCCCCCAAATGCTTCAACAATATAGAAGGCTACTGCAGGAAGAAATGCAACCTCGGGGAGATATCTGAAGTGAGTTGTCTGCATGATAAATTATGTTGTGTTAATTATGAGAGAAACAAGATGAAAATCCAGCAACTCCAGAAGCCAGTTCAAATTGAGAAGAGTGAAGAAGTTCAGGACTACATTGTCCTACCGACCATCCCATATGAAACAGAAAGCATGTGAGCAAAGCGTTTGTTTCCTTAGGCACCTCTTGGACAAACCTGTAAGACCGAAGCAGGAGACTGTTTCCTTCTGTGAACTTGATTCTCCACATAATAAAGTCCTATGCTTTGGCCTGTGTTTGCATATGGCTGTATTCACTCAGTTTTTGGTCACTTCCATGTTTATGGGGTTCCACATGTAAAATGGGGGACATAGAGATTAAGTGACAGATCAGGACAGGTATATATCAGTCTCTCTGCTTTCTGTCCAAGATGATATTTTGCAGAATTTCAGATATTTCTTCCTTTCTCTCTCTCTCTTTTGGTCTTTCGAGGTTGGGTCTCACTGTAGCTCAGGCTGGCCTGGAACTCATGGCGATTCACCTTCCTCTGCCTCCCACGTGCTGGGATGAAGGGTGTGCACCACCACACCCAGCCCTTCCTCTCTCTTTCTGTGTATTGTGTCTATATGCACGCTCAATTGTGTGTGGGCGCACATGTGTACAGTGTATATGCACATGTGTGTATGTGCATGCGGAAGTCAGAGGAAACCATCGGGTGTCCTCCTTCACCGTGCTCCACTTTTTTTGCTGAGGCAGGAGCTCTCCCCTGAACCCAGGGCCTAAAGATCTGGCTAGCCTAGCGAGCCAGTTTGCTCAGGGCATCCTGTCTCCATCTCCCTAGCGCTGGGATAACCGTTAGTTCCTGTGGCCATCTGGCATTTGCCTGAGTGTTGGGTACCCAAACTCAGGTCTGCATGCTTCTGCAGCAAATACTGTACCAACTGAGCCATCACCCTAGCCCTTTGTCCTTTTTTTAAGAAATGAAATTTCTTTTTTATGTTGTTGGGTAAATTGTAACTTTTTTTTTTTTTTTTTTTTTTTTTGTTTGAGGTAGGGTTTCACTCTAGCCCAGGCTGACCTGGAATTCACTATGGAGTCTCAGGGTGGCCTCGAACTCAGTGATCCTCCTGCCTCTGCCTCCTGAGTGCTGGGATTAAAGGCGTGCACCACCACGCCTGGCTCAAATTGTAACTTTTTATTGGAAAACAAATATACAACTTGGAATGGATTTGAGGCAAATTGTGCCATAAGCAGATTTTCTTTAAGTGGCTAAACAAAATTTAAAAAGCAAGTAACAACAAAAGAAAATGTTTCTGGTACAATACCAGCAGTACAAAAAAATAGTGTACGGAGTGGATCATTCACCCCTTTTGCAATAGTGCAACTTTTGAGTACATATTGGTTGATTGTCTTAGTCCATGCAGAGTCACAGCTCCACACTCCAACAACAACATGCTGACAGTTCCTAAAAACTACTTAAAAAAAGGAATGACCCAGATGTTCCCTTATTTGACCAACTCCATCTAGTTTAGGCATGCGGAAGGGCTTAGATATATCCAGAGAAAGCCACATGCAACATGGTACTTCATCAGTTTCTAAAATAAGGCTGAAGGACAGTGACAGTAAGAGAAGGGAAGAAAACATGGATAGGAATGAAATTTCTTATGTCTAAGAAGATATGCATCTTCTCGCTCTCAATCTCTCTCTCCTCCCTCTTTTGAGGGCTTTTCTTAACAACCAAGAATTCATTATAAGGATAAAAGAGTTTAGAACATTTTCCCTAATGGTTATTGGACTGATATAATGAGTAGTGAAGACAGCTGTGGACAATTCCAAGATATAATTTGAAAGTCATTTCGTGTGGGTGCCTGTCTCCTTTCACAGTAGTCATTTGAACATCTGGTTGACACAATTTTTAGATAAATGTTACTCCGAGGATACTTGGAAGCATTGCCTATTCTATTTGTTTTAAGTGTGTGACATTTAAAGGCCTCATAAGTGAGACATATTTCAGAAGCTCCACATGAACTGAATAAAATTACAGTAGGCCATCACTCAGGCAATGCTCTCCAGATGAACAGAACAGAAACTTCCGTGGTGACATACATGCATGTGGCTTGAGTTAAAGCATTGATCATAAGTAACTTTTTTTTTGTTTTGCGATAATATATCATTCTAGCCTAGGCTGACCTGGAACTCAATCTGTAGTCCCAGGCTGACCTTAAACTCACAGCAATCCTCTTACCTCTGCTTCCTGAGTATTGGGAATACAGGCATGCACCACCACACTCTGCATATGTAACTTTTTTTTTTTTTTTGGTGCATGACCAACAGATTGGCTGTTTTTTATGAGAGAGAGAAAAAGAGAGAGAGGGAGGGAGGGAATTGGTGTGTTAGGGCCTCTAGCCACTGTAATTGAACTCCAGACGTGTGTGAGACCTTGTACACATGTGCAACCTTGTGTATTTGCATCACCTTGTGTGTCTGGTATACGTGGGACCTGGATGATTGAATATGGGTCCTTAGGCTGTGCAGGCAAGTGCCTTACCAGCTAAGCCATCTCAAGCCCATAAGTAACATTTTTAAAGTGGTGCTAGGGGTTGAACCCAGAGCTTCATGCATGGCCAGTCAAGTGCTGAGCTATAGGCCTAACACTTTCAAACTTCATTTTATTTTAAACTTACAATTTTTTCTTAGAGGTATCTACTATATTCTGAGCACATTCCCCTTCTCTTCCCCACTGTATCTCACCTCTCCTCTTCCTCTCTTCCCATTAATTCCAGTTGTTTCCCTAGACTTTTACTTCCGTCTTTTTTTTTTTGTTGTTGTTGTTGTTTTTTTGAGGTAGGGTCTTGCTCTAGCCCAGGCTGACTCGGAATTCACTATGTAGTCTCAGGGTGGCCTTGAACTCGTGGCGATCCTCCTACCTCTGCCTCCCAAGTGCTGGGATTAAAGGTGTGCACTACAATGCCTGGATATTGTCATATTTTTACATACAAAATTAAATATATATGATTATATATATAATTTTACTGACTATATAAATTTAGGAACCACAAATGAAAGAAAACATACAATATTTGTCTTTCTGAGACCTCAAAATAAAACTCTACTTCCTGCCAGGGGTGTCTACTTCTTCCTTTCAAACTTGCCTCCAAAACCTTTCCTTATACTACCCAATTGTTGCAGTCAGGTTCGCATTGCTGGTGGAAATCACCCAACCAAGAGCAGCATGTGGGAAAAAGAGGTTTATTTTGGCTTACAGGCTCAAGGGGAAGCTCTGTGATGGCAGAGGAAAATGATGGCATGAGCAGAGGGTGGACATCAGCACCTGTCCCATATAAGGTGGACAACAGCAACAGGAGACTGTGTCAAACACTGGCAAGGGGAAGCTGGCTATAATATCCATAAGCCAGCCCCCAATGATACACTGCCTCTTGGAGGTGTTAATTTCCAGTTGCCTTCAGCTGGGGAGACTAGCATTCAGAATACCTAAGTGTATGGGGGACCCCTGAATCAAACCCCACACCAATCATAGGTATTATTATTATTAAGGGCTTAATCTGAGGGCAAGTTCTCAAAGAGGAATTAAATAATAGTAAAATTGTGAAAGTATGTCTTAAGATGTGTTATTTGGGTTAATGTTTAATACAAATGCGCTTATTTATTTATTTACTTAGTTTTATTTTTTGATTTTTTGAGGTAGGGTCTTGCTCTAGCCCAGGCTGACCTGGAGTTCACTATGGAGTCTCAGGGTGGCCTCGAACTCACGGCAACCCTCCTACCTCTGCGTCCCGAGTGCTGGGATTAAAGGCGTGCGCCACCACACCCGTTTATTAAATACATTTTCATTTCTCATGCATACTGCTGAAATTTGTTACATTTTGCTTGCA
Organism: Jaculus jaculus; assembly: GCF_020740685.1. Lineage (NCBI taxonomy): Eukaryota > Metazoa > Chordata > Mammalia > Rodentia > Dipodidae > Jaculus > Jaculus jaculus. The sequence continues at coordinate 110,027,864 of NC_059109.1, forward strand.
ATAAAGCCTCTAAAAGGAGTCGTGGCATGGTAAGCAGTCAAGAAAGAAGGAAGAAAGGAAGACTACCATGTCTTAGGAGGAAAGAGCGTATCTCAAGCCACACAACTGATGACATGCCCCCATGCGCGTGCACGCAGACACACATTCCCTCGGGGTCTGGTACTTGTCATTTTTTCCATTCTTTATGCTTAAAGGTTACAAAGGTGTAGTGAAGCCCTGGAGGTCATCACAATCAGAACTTCCTGTGTTTTCAGAGGCACCAGCAAGGTCAGCAAGATGTTGTGTCGGGTTTTTCTAGGGCTCTCCATCCCCTATCCATGCATGGAAATGCTTTCCTAGAGTGAAGGCAGCCACCAATGAAGGCGATGCGCTTCTGCTCTGGGTAACCTCTAAGCGTTGCTGAGGCGCTGTCAGATTCCGCCAAGGTCCCCACTTGCGTCACTGTGAGCCCCCGAAGCTCCTACCCGAAGCACGCCTTCTCCTGTTCACCTTAAGCCAGGACGTTAGAGGATGTGGTGCCGTGTCTCCTGATTTGGCAGCTGTAGGATTCCTCCTTGCTCTTTTAGGTCCCTTGAGCAAAAGGGCTGTCACTTTAAGCAGCCAGCCAGCCTTATACTGGCATTTCCCAGTTTGAACCCTCCATAGATGCTTTGGGGAAGTGACGTGACAACGGCTTCTGCTTGTCCCGGTTCCTGAGCATGTATGTAGCCCCACCTGTGACTGTTTCAAGGAGCTTGCACAAGACTTTTCTTGTAACCACTCCGATCAGATCAGAGGGGACACGTCCCTTGGTGCATGACTGGTGAAAAGGGACAGTGCCTTGACTGGTGGAAACACAAGCCTTCATTTGCATGAAAGGTCGCTGTAATTGGTGTCACATTTCCCCTTTCTAGCTACACAAATGGGCTGTTCCACTTACTTCGTGAGCCTCTGTGTGTGTGTGTGTGTGTGTGTGTGTGTGTGTGTGTGTGATGCCATCTTGTGTCATCTCCCTGTGTTACAACATGAGGCCCAGAGAAAGGCTGCTTTCCAGTGATCTCTCCTTGCCTGCTTTCAGTAGAGCTGACTGCGCTGAGCGCACAAAGCCAGCAGCAGCGTCAGGACGAGCTGCAAAGATGGCCAAGCGACCTGGGAACCGCGTGGCCTTGGTAGCTGCTGTACCTGTGACTGGGCTGCCGGGACCCCCAGTGCCCTTAACAGCAGCAGAGGGGCAGTGGGCACAGGGACAGTGTCGGCTGCTGCCTCAATAGTGATCGACAGGATCAGGAGTCATTAGATGCTCTAGAACCCCGGAAGATAGCAGTGGCTGCCGTCAAAGGCTGGAGAATTCCAACACCCTAGAGCTGTAACAAGCACGGTAACATCTGTTAGGGTTAAAGGTCTCAGCACCCTACAGAGGACACAGGCCCACTGCTGCTGAATGCTGAGGGATACAAGATCTGCCAAACAGCAGAACTGCAATCTTCTCACGCACTCACAGCTCCTATCTGGGAGCATTGAAAGGACCCCGGCCGGCTGATTGATCACAGAAATCAGAAAAGACGTTGAAGAAGGGAATACGCGGGTTTCGCCTTGCCCTTGCCGCCCCTCCCCCAGCCTCAGGCAGCACACCAGAGCAAGAGTGAGCTTTTGCTTAGGGGAAGTACAAGGAAGCGGGCAACAGATACAACCCCAGATCCCCAAGGCAGGCCCATCTCAAATGAAACCCAGTGCTTGGCAGGCCTCTAAGACCCTTGGCTGCTGGCCAGAACTGTGGACTGAGCCCCCAGGCCTGGCTCTGCAGCAGGTGGGACCCTGTGGTCTCAGGGGACATGGGACCTAGCTCTGCCCCATCTCCAGCCTGGCTTCAGTGAGCCGAGGCTCCAGGCCTGTCTCAACTCTAGGCCTGTCCAGATCCCAGTCCCCAACCCACACAAGGGCTTGGTATAGTTAAAACACACAAGTCAAAAACAAAAAACAACTTGTCATGATGTTTATTAGAATCAGCTTCAAAGTCATCCCGTAGATCAGGAAGAGGTGGATCTCATCACCTGGGCATAAAGGAAGAGGGTGAAAACTGAATGAACATGAATGTGTGTCTGATTTATGCAGAGGATGTGTCTGGATAGCTGTCTTGAGGAAGAGTAAATGCGTGGCTCTGGGGCTTTGGACGAGTTGGCTGTGTGACTTTCCTTCGCTCTTCCAGCTCCTTGGTACTGAGGCAACAGTATTTCGCGTTTGGACAGAGGACCTCCCGTACTTGCGCCACTCTGCGGATTCTTCTGCACGATCCATGCACGTAGCGGCCCCTGCATCTCTTTTTCTGCTCAGTTACTGTGCACAGGAGGGACAGAAACCAGAGGGAGGGACCCTGGTCATGGCGAGGGCAGAGTTGGCTTGCAGGGGTGAGGGGAAGGGAGCCTGTTGTCACGTGTCCCAAAGAGCAGTCTCTAACCAGGTGAACTCAGTGCCTACATCACAATTGGTTGCCCAGCTCACACTCAGGTCTTATAAGGTTTTGGGCTTCCCTCCAGGACCTGATAGATTCTGCCAAGAACATCAGATCTTATCTGAGAAAATAAGGGAGCTAAATTCTGAACTAGAGGGCTCCATTGGTACCTTAGTCAGTCTGCCTCATTCCTAATGTTTCCAGGACACCATGTTCCTATACTACCCCAGCTCCAATGCCTGGGGAGCAAGAAATTACTATGCATTCTGGTCTGAGGCAACTGCACTCTTGGGTTTATATGTTTTACTACATCCACGAACCATTCTTTACCCAGTAAAGTAATTTTTCTCTCAATAATCTTCCTCCTCTGCTTATTCTGAGTATTGTGCAATTCTCCTGGTGCACCCCTCCTGTTGGCTTCTCACTCTTGATCTCTCCCTCTTTGATTTCCCATCCTCCCCTCACGTCCAGAGGCAGGAATTCCTCCAGTGGTGTCCTTGCACACAGAGACCCCAATACCTCTGCTCACCTCCACGTGGATTTAGTGAACCTACATCCTCTCAGTGATCTGAGGACTGGGGGTTGTAAACAAATATATTCGAGAGGCAGAGGTAGGAGCATCACCGTGACTTTGAGGCCACCCTAACACTACATAGTGAATTCCAGGTCAGCCTGGACTAGAGTGTGACTCTACCTTGAAAAACAAACAAACAAAAAGCAAAGTTCTTGGTGTGTCTTAGAAATTTAGGGGAAAAAAAGGACAGACCATTACTGTTCTTTTTTTTTTTCTCAATTTTTATTAACATTTTCCATGATTATAAAAAGTATCCCATAGTAATACCCACCTGCCCCCCCCCCACTTTCCCCTTTGAAATTCCATTCTCCATCATATCTCCTCCCCATCTCAATCAGTCTCTCTTTTATTTTGATGTCATGATCTTTTCCTCTTCTTATCATGGTCTTGTGTAGGTAGTGTCAGGCACGGTGAGGTCATGGATATCCAGGCCATTTTGTGTCCGGAGGGAGCACGTTGTAAAGAGTCCTACCCTTCCTTTGGCTCTTACATTCTTTCTGCCACCTCTTCCGCATTAGACCCTGAGCCTTAGAAGGTGTGATTGAGATGTTACTCAGTATTCCAGTCACTTCTTTCCAGCACTATGATACCTTCTGAGTCATCCCAAGGTCACTGCCATCTGAAAAGAGAAGCTTTTCTACCAAAAATGAGAGTAGCGTTAATATAAGGGTATAAATATTAAGAGAAGTGCTTACTGGCAGTTTGGTAAGCATAGTATATACATTTTTCCAGACATCAGCAGATGTTACACCCCTAGGGCTTATGACTACCACTGTTTTAAGTTTTCAGTATCAGAGATGTGTTTCCCCTCATGGAGCGGGCCTCCAGTCCAACTGGAAGGCAGTTGGTTTCCACCATGACAGACGTGCCACTATTACACCCGTTAGCTCATTTGGCCTGGCTGGCCAATTATAAGGCTTGCAGTGTCCACTGTTGAGTATCTTCACTGGTGGTATCTCTTTCTCCCATTGAAGTACATGTGGAATGGCTTCTTCCAGCTTTTCTGTCAGCTGGTGTACATTGAGGAGGTTATCAGCTCAGTCCCAGCAGGATTTCTCAGTGGCCTTGCAGCCCAAGTATGTGGAGTCTTCAGCAATAGGGTCTTACCATCTATTCCTGGTGGGAAAACAAGGGCCTTGGCAATGGCCTATAATGTTTTGGGGGCATCAGGGACCTCCCTGGCCAACAACTCACTGAAACATATCCCATCCCTGGCACTGAAAATTTCCTAATAACGATCTATGGCTACTGAGTGTTCCATTGTCCAAAACCAGAGGATTCCATATGATTTATTTGCACACTCTTAGATTTTGATTAGCCCTCCCTACCTTTCCTTTACTCAATCTCTTCCCAAGGCCTCACTTTGGGCCTTTTTACCCCATTAATCTATTCTTCTACTTACATATATACAATACCAACCTATTAAGTACCCTCCTCCCTTCCTTTCTCTTCCCTTTATATCTCGTTTTTAACTTACTGGCCTTTGCTACTGAGTTTTTCCTTCTCATGCAGAAGCCCAATCATCTGTAGCTAGGATCCACATATGAGGGAGAACATGCGGCGCTTGGCTTTCTGGGCCTGGGTTACCTCACTTAGTATAATCCTTTCCAGATCCATCCATTTTCCTGCAAATTTCATAACTTCATTTTTCTTTACCACTGAGTAGAACTCCATTGTATAAATGTGCCACATCTTCATTATCCACTCATCAGTTGAGGGACATCTAGGCTGGTTCCATTTCCCAGCTATTATGAATTGAGTGGCAATAAACATGGTTGAGCATGTACTTCTAAGGAAATGGGATGAGTCCTTAGGATATATGCCTAGGAGTGCTATAGCTGAGTCATATGATCAATTTTTAGCTGTCTTAGGAACCTCCACAAAGATTTCCACAATGGCTGGACCAGATTGTATTCCCACCAACAGTGTAGAAGGGTTCCTCTTTTTCCACATCCCTGCCAACATTTATGATCATTTGTTTTCATGATGGTAGCCAATCTGACAGGAGTGAGATGGAATCTCAATGTAGTTTTAATCTACATTTCCCTGATGACTAGGGATGTAGAACATATTTTTAGATGCTTATACGCCATCTGTATTTCTTCTTTTGAGAACTATTTAGCTCCATAGCCCATTTTTCAATTGGCTTGTTTGACTTCTTATTATTTAACTTTTTGAGTTCTTTGTATATCCTAAATATTAATCCTATATCAGAAATATAGCTGGCAAAGAGTTTTTTCCCATTCTGTAGGTTGCCTCTTTGCTTTATTCACAGTGTCCTTTGCAGTACAAAATCTTTGTAATTTCATGAGGTCCCAGTGATTAATCTGTGGTTTTATTGCCTGAGCAATTGGGGTTATATTCAGAAAGTCTTTGCCAAGACCAATATGTTGAAGGGTCTCCCCTACTTTTTCCTATAGCAATTTCTGAGTTTTGGTTCTGATGTTAAGGTCTTTAGTCCATTTGGATTTAATTCTTGTGCATGGAGAGAGAGAAGAATCTATTTTCATCCTTCTACAGATACATGTCCAGTTTTCCCAGCACCATTTGCTAAAGAGGCTGTCTTTTCTCCAATGAGTAATTTTGGCATTTTTATCGAATATCAGGTGGCTATAGCTACCTGGACTTATATCTGGGTCCTCTATTCTGTTCCATTGATCTACATATCTGCTTTTGTGCCAGTACCATACTGTTTTTGTTACTATGGCTCTGTAGTATAGGTTAAAATCAGGTATGGTGATACCTCCCGACTTATATTTGTTGCTCAGTATTATTTTAGATATTCTAGGTTTTTTGTGATTCCAAATGAATTTTTGGATTGTTTTTTCTATTTCCGTGAAGAATGCCATTGGAATTTTGATAGGGATTGCATTAAATGTGTAGATTGCTTTTGGTAAGATTGCCATTTTCACAAAATTGATTCTTCCCATCCAGGAACAAGGGATGTTTTTCCATTTCCTAGTGTCTTCTGCAATTTCTTGTTTGAGTGTTTTATAGTTTTCATTGTAGAGACCCTTCACTTCCTTGGTTAGGTTTATTCGAAGGTACTTTATTTTTTTGATGCAATTGTGAATGAGAGTGATTCTCTGATTTTATCCTCTGTATGTTTGTTGTTAGCATATAGGAATGCTACTGATTTCTGTGTATTTATTTTGTATCCTGCTACATGGCTGTAGGTTTTTATCAGCTCTAGCAGTTTGCTGGTAGAGTCTTTAGGGTCCTTTATATATAGAATCATGTCATCTGCAGATAATGATAATTGATCTCTTCCTTTCCAATTTATATTCCTTTTATGTGTGACTCTTGCCTTATTGCTATGGCTAAGACTTCCAGAACTATATTAAATAAAAGTGGGGACAGTGGACACCCTTGTCTTGTTCCTGATTTTAGTGGAAAAGCTTCCAGTTTTTCCCCATTTAGTAATATGTTGGCTGTAAGCTTGTCATAAACAGCCTTTATTATATTGAGATATGTTCCTTCTATTCCCAGTCTCTGTAGGATTTTTATCATGAAGGGATGTTGGATTTTGTCAAACACTTTCTCTGCGCCTAATGAGATGATCATATGATTTTTGTCCTTCAGTCAATTTATATAATGTATTAATTTATCGATTTGCATATGTTGAACCATCCCTGCATCTCTGGGATAAAGCCAACTTGGTTGGGTGTGAATGATCTTTCTGATATATTCTTGTATTCTGTTTGCCAATATTTTGTTGAGAACTTTTGCATCTATGTTCATGAGGGAGATTGGTCTGTAATTTTCTTTTTTTTTCTATCTTTGCCTGGTTTTGGTATCAGGGTGATGCTGGCTTCATAGAAGGAATTTGGTAGGATTCTTTCCTTTTCTATTTTATGGAAAAGCTTAAGAAGAAATGGCATTAGTCCTTCCCTGAAGGTCTGGTAAAATTCAGCAGTGAATCCATCTGGGCCTGGGCTTTTTTTAGTTGGGAGATTTTTGATAACTGTTCGGCTCTCCATGCTTGTTATAGGTCTATTTAAGTGATTAATCTCATCTTGACTTAATTTAGGTAGGTCATATAAATCAAGGAAATCATCCACTTCTTTCAGATATTCATACTTTGTGGAGTATATGCTTTTATAGTATGTCCCTATGATTTTTTAAATTTCTCTGGCATTTGTTGTGTTGTTACCTTTTTCATCTCTAATTTTATTACTTTGTGTCTCTTCTCTCTTTCTTTTGGTCAGATTTGCTAAGGGTTTATCAATCTTGTTTATCCTTTCAAAGAACCAACTCTTTGTTTAATTGATTCTTTGGATTTTTTTTGTTTCTATTTCATTAATTTTTGCCCTAATCTTTATTATTTCTTCCAGTGGACTGATTTTGGTTTGCCTTGTTCTTCTTTTTCCAAGGCTTTAAGGTGAAGCATTAGGTCGTTTACTTGTGACCTTTCTAATTTCTTAATATAAGCACTTAAAGCTATAAATTTACCTCTTAGAACTGCCTTCATTGTGTCCCAGAGATTTTGGTATGTTGTGTTCTCATCATTGTTTGACTGTATCATTTTTTTTTATTTCTTTCTTGATTTCTTCATTGAGCCAGTCAACATTTAGTAGTGTGTTGTTTAATTTCCATTATTTTGTGTATGCTCTGTAGCCTTTCTTGCTATTGATTGGTAGTTTCATTACATTGTGGTCAGATAGAATGAAGGGAATTATTTCAATTTTTCTGTATTTGTTAAGATTTGCTTTGTGTCCTAATATATGGTCTATGTTAGAGAATGTTCCATGTGCTGCTGAAAAGAATGTATATTCTGCAGCATTTAGATGAAAAGTCCTGTAGATATCTGTTAGGTCCATTCCTTCTATGACCTCATTTAGTCCAGATGCCTCTCTGTTTATTTTTTCCGGGGTTGACCTGTCAATTGATGAGAGTCGGGTGTTGAGTCACCCACCACCACTGTGCTTGGTGTTATCTGTGACCTTAGTTCTAGTAGCCTTTGTTTGATGAATTTGGGGGCCTCCATGTTAGGTGCATATATGTTTAGGATCGTAATGTCCTCCTGTTGGAGGGTGCCTTTAATCAATATATAGTAACCTTGTTTATGTTTCTTAACTAATGTTGGACTGAAGTCTACCCTGTCAGATATTAAGATAGTAACCCCTGCTTGTTTTCTAGGTCCATTTGCTTGAAATACCATTTTCCAACCTTTCATCCTAAGATAGTGTCCATGCTTTGTTGAAAGGTGGGTTTCTTGGAGGCAACAAATTGAAGGATCCTGCTTTTTAACCCAGACTGCAAACCTATGTCTTTTGGTTGGGGCACTGAGGCCATTGATATTAAGAGATAATATTGAAAGGTCTGTATTCATTTTTGTCATTTTTTGTAGTTCTTCTGGTTTTACCTTTGCTCACTTGTGTTAACTAGTATTTGAGTATTGTATGTTTTTTCCTTGTTCCTTGTATGTGTGGTTTTCTTTTTCTTCAGCATGGAGGATTCTTTCAAGTATTTTCTGTAGAGTTGGTTTTGTCTTCAAATACTCCTTTAGCTTGCTTTTGTCGTGGAATGTCCTTATTTCTCCGTCTATTTGAATGGATAGTTTTGCAGGATAAAGTAACCTTGGTTGACAGTTGTTATCTTTCAGAATTTGGAATACATCACTCCAAGCCCTTCTGGCTTTTAAAGTTTGTGTTGAATATGTAATCCTGATGGGCTTGCCTTTGTAGGTAACTTGATTTTTCTCTTTGACTGCTTTCAATATTTTTTCTTTGGATTGTGTGTTTGGTAGTTTGATTATAATATGGCAAGGAGAGGTTCTTTCCAGGTTTTGTCTGGCTGGGGTTCTAAAGGATTCCTGTATCTGCATTGGCACCTCTTTCCCAATTTGGGGAAAGTTTTCTTCTATGATTTTGTTGAATATGCCTACTATGCCTTTGAAGTGAAATTCTTCTCCTTCTACTATGCCCTGAATTCTTATGTTTGATCTTTTCATATTGTCCTGAATATCTTGAAATTCCCACTCATACTTTTCTATTAGTTTGTCTTTCTCTTTGTTGGACTGTATTAGACCTGCCACCTGGTCTTCTAGGTTAGATATTCTGTCCTCTCCTTCATTCATTCTACTGGTGAGATTTTCTACAGAGTTTTTTAAATTTCATTAACTGTGTTCTTCATTGCTAGTAATTCTGACTGATTTTTTTATTATTATTTCTATTTCTTTATTTATGTCTAGTATTGACCTCTTTATTTAATTAAATTGGTGTCCCATGTTTTCTTTGATTCCTTTGATTTCCCCTTTGACTTTTTTGAACATATTTATAATCATTCTTTTGAAATCTTTCTTAGGCATTTCCTCTAACTTGTTCTCACTGGAGGTCATTTCTGCTGTATTAATACTTTTTGGTAGATTTATATTGTCTGTATTTTTGGTGTTTCTTGTGTTATAATGTATATAGTTTTGCATCCTGGATTATTTAATGATTGGATTTTCTAGTTAGCTGGGTATTATTAGATTTATCAGATAATCTGATGTTATATAACTTCAGCGTAGGATCTTAAGGCGTTAGGTGTGGCTCTCAAGACTCTCAGAGTATTTATCCATGAGTAGGAATATGACAATCAGATCCTCTAACTGTCTCTTAGGGTGGGTGGTGCCCCACTCACACCCTTAATACTGACAACAAGGAGGTTAAGATTTCTGATCTGTGGAGGGTTTCAACTCAGCTTGTGACCAGATGAGACCCTTCCCTGGTGTAATCCCAGTTACCTCTGCTCCTGCTTGGGTCCCGCTGTCAGTTCAAGTTGGCTTCCTTTGGCTTTTACATTCTTTTCATCACCTCTTTCACAATGGACCTTGAGCCTTGGAAGATGTGATAGAGATATTTCAGTGCTGAGCATTCCTCTGTCACTTCTTAGCACCAAGGTGCTTTCTGAGTCATCCCTAGGTCACCACAATCTGAAAAGAGAAGCTTCTCTAGCCAAAAGTGATAGTAGTATTAATACACAAGTGTGAACATTAGGAGAAGTGCTTGCTGGGAAGTTTGGTGAGTATACTATATTCATTTAGCCAGACACCAGTAGACTTTACACTCCTAGGGCTCATGACTACCCCTGTTGTAGGTTTTCAGTATCAAGAATATATTCCCTCCCATGGAGCAGGCCTCCAGTCCAGTTAGAGGGTGGTTGGTTGCCTCTATAACAGACATGCCACTATTGCACCTGTTGGCTCATTTGGCCTGGCTGGTCAAATTTAAGGCTTGTAGTGTCCACTGTTGAGTATTTCCACTGGTGATTTCTCTCTCTCCCCTTGATTTGCATGCAACATAGCTTTTTCCAGCTTTCTGTCAGCTGATTTGCATGGAGGAGGTTTTCAGCTCAGCTCCAGCAGGGTTTCTCAGTGACCTTGCAGCCCAAGTATGTGGAATCTTCAGCAATAGGGTCTTACCATCTATTCCTGGTGGGAAACCCAGGGCCTTGGCAATGGCCTATAATGTTTGGGAGGCATCAGGGACCTCCCTGGCCAACAACTCACTGGAAAGTATCCCATCCCTGGCACTGCAAAATTTCTAGTAACAATCTATGGCTTCTGAGTTTTCTATTGTTTAAAATAGTAGGTTTCATATGATTTATTCCTAACCTCTTAGATTTTGATAAGCCCTACCCAACCTTTCCTTTACTCAATCTCTTCCTCTGCCCTCTCTTGGGCCTTTCCACCCCCATTAATGTGTTCTACTTACATATATACAATGTCATCCTATTATGTCCCCCTCTCTCCCTTTCTATTCTTTTTATATCCCCTTTCTAGCTTACTGACCTCTGCTACTGTAGGGAGCTAATGCAGACGCCATTACAAGATGGCGCTGGCTTCCTGCCAGTCTTGAGGTAAACAATTCCTTATTTAGGCAGCGCCTTGGCGCCAACCTCGCTTGAGGTTGCGCATACGCTTGACGCACCTTGTCCCGAGCCTATCCCGTGGCTCCTGTGGGCGGGTGAGCCTATGGCAGCCAATCAGCAGGCGCCCCATAGTATTCTGCCCTATAAAAGCAGCTGCACTCCTGCGCCCCTGGCCCCTCGCCATCAGCTTTCCTGTTAACCAAGAGGCTCTCCAATAAAGTGTGATCAAGAAGGATCCTCGTCTGGTGGTCGTTCTTCTCCTGCAGGACAGGGGGCTTGCCCCATGCTACTGAGTTTTATTCCTACTCACATAGAAGTCCAATCATTTGTAGCTAGGATTCACATATGAGAGAGAACATGTGATGTTTGGCTTTCTGGACCTGGGTTACCTCACTAAGTATAATCCTTTCCAGATCCAACCATTTTCCTGAAAATTTCGTTTTTCTTTACTGCTGAGTAGAACTCCATTGTGTAAATGCACCACATCTTCATTATCCACTCATCAGTTGAAGGACATCTAGGCTGGTTCCATTTCCCAGCTATTGTGAATAGAGCAGCAATAAACATTGCTGATCAACTGTTTCTAAGGTAATGAGATGAGTCTTTGGATATATGCCTAGGAGTGGTAGAGCTGGGTCATATGGTAAATCTATTTTTAGCTGTCTCAGAAACCTCCACACTGATTTCCACAATGGCTAGACCAGATTGCATTCCCACCAACAGTGTAGAAGGGTTCCTCCTTTTCTGTACTCTTGCCTGCTTTATTGTCATCATGGTAACCATTCTGACAGAAATGAGATTGAATGTCAAGGTAGTTTTAATTTGTATTTCCCTGATGACTAGGGATATAGAACATTTTTAAAAGATGTTTATATGCCAAGTGTATTTCTTCTTTTGAGAACTCTCTATTTAGTTCCATAGCCTATTTTTTTTTAATTGGATTGTTCTATTTCTTATTATTTAGTTTTTTGAGTTCTTTGTATATCCTGGATATTAATCCTATGTCAGCTCTATAGCTGGTAAGGATTTTCTCACATTCTGTATGTTGCCTCTTTGCTCTATTCACAGTGTCCTTTGCTGTACAAAGCTTTACAATTTCATGAGGTCCCAGCAGTTGATCAGTGGTTTTATTGCCTGAGCAACTAGGGTTATATTCAGAAAGTCTTTGCCAATACCAAATGTTGAAGGGCTCCCCTCTTTTTTCTCTATCAGTTTCAGAGTGTCAGGTCTGATATTAAGGTCTTTGATCCATTTGCACTTAATTCTTGTGCATGGAGGGAGAGAAGGATCTATTTTTATTCTTCTACAGATACATATCCAGTTTTCCCAGCACCATTTGTTGAAGAGGCTGTCTTTTCTCCAATGAGTATTTTTGGCATTTTTGTTGAAGATCAGGTGACTGTAGCTACCTGGACTTACATCTAGATTCTCTATTTTGTCCCATTGATCTACATGTCTGTTTTGTGTCAGTACCATGCTGTTTTTGTTACCATGGCTCTGTAATATAGGTTAAAATCAGGTATGGTGATACCACCAGCCTTATTTTTGTTGCTCAAAGCTGTTTTGGATATTCGAGGTTTCTTTCTGCTTCCAAATGAATTTTAGGATTGTTTTTTTCTATTACCATGAAGAATGCCATTGGAATTTTGATAGGGATTGCATTAAATGTGTAGGTTGTTTTTAGTAAAATTGCCATTTTCACAATATTGATTCTTCCAATCCAAGAACAAGGGATGTTTTTCCACTTCCTAGTGTCTTCTGCAATTCCTGTCTTGAGTATTTTAAAGTTTTCATTGAAGAGATCCTTCACTTCTTTTGTGAGGTTTATTACAAGGTACTTTATTATTATTATTATTTTTTGATGAAATTGTGAATGGGGGTGATTCTCTGATTTCATCCTCTGTGTGTTTGTTGTTAGCATATAAGAAGCTACTGGACTGGAGAGATGGCTTAGCTACTAAGGCATTTGCCTGCAGGGCCAAAGGACCCAGGTTTGACTCCCAGGACCCATGTAAGCCAGATGCACAGGGGGTACATGCATCTGGAGTTTGTTTGCACCAGCTAAGGCCCTGGCATGCCCATTCTCTCTCTCTCTATCTACCTGCCTATTTCTATCTCTCTCTCAAATAAATAAATAAAAATAAAATATTAAAAACAGAAGACTACTGATTTAAATGTGTTTATTTTGTATTCTGATACCTTGCTATAAGTGTTTATCAGCTCTAACAGTTTGCTGGTAGAGTCTTTAGGGTCCCTTATGTATAGAAATAATGATAATTTGATCTCTTCTTTTCCAATTTGTGTCCCTTTTATGTGTGTCTCTTGCCTTATTGCTATGGCTAAGACTTCCAAAACTATATTAAATAAAAGTGGGGACAGTGGACACCCTTGTCTTGTTCCTGATTTTAGTGGAAAAGCTTCCAGTTTTTCCCCATTTAGTAATATGTTGACTGTAGGTTTGTCATAAATAGCCTTTACTATGTTGACATCTGTTCCTTCTATTCCTAGCCTCTGTAGGACTTTTGTCATGAAGGGATGTTGGATGTTGTCAAATGCCTTTTCTGCATCTATTGAGATAATCATGTGATTTTGTCTTCCAGCCTATTTATATGGTGTATTATATTTGCTGATTTGCGTATGTCAAACCATCCCTGCATCTCTGGGATAAAGCCTATTTGGTCAGGGTGAATGATCTTTCTGATATACTCTTTTTTTTTTTGGTTTTTCAAGGTAGGGTCTCACTGTAGCCCAGACTGACCTGGAATTCACTATGGAGTCTCAGAATGGCCTCGAACTCATGGCGATCCTCCTACCTCTGCCTCCCAAGTGCTGGGATTAAAGGCGTGCGCCACCACGCCCGGCTTTCTGATATATTCATGTATTCTGTTTGCCAATATTTTGTTGAGAGTTTTTGCATCTATGTTCATGATGGAGATTGGTCTGTAATTTTATTTTTTTGTTCTATCTTTGCCTGGTTTTGGTATCAGGGTCATGCTGGCCTCATAGAAGGAGTTTGGTAGAATTCCTTCTTTTTCTATTTCCTGGAAAAGCTTAAGAAGCAATGGTGTTGGCTCTTCCTTAAAAGTCTGGTAAAATTCGCCGGGCGTGGTGGCGCACGCCTTTAATCCCAGCACTTGGGAGACAGAGGTAGGAGGATCGCCGTGAGTTCGAGGCCACCCTGAGACTACATAGTTAATTCCAGGTCAGCTTGGGCCAGAGTGAGACCCTACCTCGAAAAACTAAAAAAAATAAAAATAAAAAATAAAAAGTCTGGTAAAATTCAGCAGTGAATCCATCTGGGCCTGGGCTTTTTTTAGTTGGGAGATTATTGATAACTGTTCGGATCTCCATGTTTGTTATAGATCTATTTAAGTGATTAATCTCATTTTGATTTAATTTAGGTAGGTCATATAGATCAAGGAAATCATCCATTTCTTTCAGATTTTCATACTTTGTGGAGTATATGCTTTTATAGTATGTCCCTATGATTTTTTGAACTTCTCTGGAATCTGTTGTGATGTTACCTTGTTCATCTCTAATTTTATTAATTTGTGTCTCTTCTCTCTTTCTTTTGGTCAGATTTGCTATGGGTTTATCAATCTTGTTTATCCTTTCAAAGAACCAACTCTTTGTTTCATTGATTCTTTGGAATTTTTTTTTTTTTGATTTCTATTTCATTAATTTCTGCCCTAATTTTTATTATTTCTTCCCATCTACTCATTTTTGGTTTGCTTTGTTCTTCCTTTTCCAAGGCCTTAAGGTGAAGCATTAGGTTGTTTACTGGTGACTTTTCTAACTTCTTAATATAGGCACTTAAAGCTATAAATTTCCCTCTTAGGACTGCCTTCAATGTGTCCCAAAGGTTTTGGTATGTTGTATTTTCATTATCATTTGATTCTATGCATTTTTTGTTCTACTTCTTGATTTCATCATTGATCCATCCACCATTTCGTAGTGTATTCTTTTTTAAAAAATTGTTATTTATTTATTTATTTGCAAGCGGAGACAGATAGAGAGAAGAGAGAGGCAGACAGAGAGAATGGGCATGGCAGGGCCTCTAGCCATTGCAAACAAACTCCAGATGCATGTGCCCCTTTTATATCTGACTTACATGGGTCCTGGAGAATCGAACCTGCGTCCTTTGGCTTTGCAGGCAAATGTCTTAACTGCTAAGCCACCTCTCCAGCCCTAGTAATATATTCTTTAGTGTCCATGGTTTTGTGTATGCTTTATAGCTTTTCTTGCTATTGATTTGTAGTTTAATCCCATTGTGATCAGATAGAGTACAAGCAATTATTTTAATTTTCCTGTATTTCTTAAGATTTGCTTTGTGTCCTAATATATGGTCTATTTTAGAGAATGTTCCATGTGCTGCTGAAAAGAATCTGTAGTCTGCAGCATTTGGGTGAAATGTTCTGTAGATATTTGTTAGGTCCATTTGTTCTATGACCTCATTTAAACCAGATGCATCTCTGTTTATTTTTACTGGGATGACCTGTCAATTGATGAGAGTAGGGTGTTGAAGTCATCCACTACAACTGTGTGATGTCTGTGACCTTAGTTATAATAGTGTTTGACGAAATTGGGAGAGAATGGGCACATCAGGGTCTCTTTTTACTGCAAATGAACTCTACTTGGTGCATCTAGCTTTATGTGGGTACTGGGGAATCAAACCAGGGTCCTTAGGATTTTCAGGCAAGCACCTTAACTACTGAGCCATCTCTCCAGCCCCCTAGTTTCTTAAGATAGGCACTTAGAGCTAGAAATTTCCTTCTTAAGACTGCCTTCATTGTGTTCCACAGGTTTTGGTATGTTGTGTTCTCATTATCATTTGTATGAATTTATTTTATTTCCTTCTTGGCTTCTTTAAGAAATCAAGAAACCTGTTCTGCTTTTGTGCCACCGTTGCAAGGCAGATTTCTTTCTTTCTTTTTAAATTCTTTTGCATTTTGTAAGATTTGATTGGTGGCTTAGGATGTTATGGTGGTTTGAATGTGTGTGCCTCATAGACTCAGGTGTTTTATTAAAGCTTGTAACCTGGGTCTCCAGCCACCTGGCTGGAGGAGTTGCCATTTGGGGTGGATCCTGGGGTCCAACCCTGTGGTATATTGGGGGTGGCTCTGCTTTCCAGCCCTTGGGTGTGCAGAGCAGTGTGAGCTCTGCCTGGGTCCTGCTTGCTGCAGGTTTGTGTTGGCTGGCTGTTTGGTTGTTCCTCTCTGCTTGGGTGTATGGAGGCAGCTTCTTCTGCCATTTGATGAAACTTGCCCTGGGATCTGTAATCTTGAAATAAATCCCTTCCTCACATAAACTGTGCTTGCTTTGGATGATCACCCCACGGGTGTGAAACTGACTACAACATATGTGTTCTATTTTAGAGACGATCCCATGGGCTGCTGAGAGGAATGTGCATTCGGTTTCTGCTGGATGGAATATTCTGTATTTATATATCTATATATCTATATCTATATAATATTTTATTTCTTTATTTATTTGAGAGAGAGAGAAAGAAAGAGGTAGAGAGAGAGTGAGAGAGAATGGCATGCCAGAGCCTCCAGCCACTGCCTACAAACTCCAGATGCATGCACCTCCTTGTGCATCTGGCTTACATGGGTCCTGGGAAATTGAACTGGGGTCCTTTGGCTTTGCAGGTGAGTGCCTTAGCCACTAAGCCATCTTCTCCAGCCCCTGTATATATATTTTAATGTTCATTTGTTCCATTGTATATAGTTTAACTCCAAGGTGTCCTTGTTAAGTTTTAGTTCAGATGACCTAGCTAAAGATAAGAATGGGGTATTGAAATCACTCACTATTATTGAATCAGGATCTATCTACCCTTTTAAAATTAATTAATTAATTTGTGAGAAAGAGAGAGAAAGAGAGAGAGAGAGAGAGAGACAGGCAGTAAGAAAGAGAGAATGGACACACCAGGGCCTTCAGCCACTGTAAAGGAACTCCAGACACATGTGCCACCTTGTGCATCTGGCTTATGTGGGTCCTGGGGAATCAGACCGTGGTCCTTTGACTTTGCAGTGAAGTATCTTAACTACTAAGCCATTTCTCCAGCCCTGTTTTTCATCTTTTGATTCTTAGCCTGTGAGTGTCTTTACTGGTGAAATGTGTTCCTGATACTGAAACAAGAGATAGCTCACTCTTGTTGCTTAATCCAGTCAGCCAGCTGGCATTTCTTTATAAATGAATCAAAGCCATTCACTCTTAAGATTATTAGAGATTTTTTTTTAGTTGTTTTGGTATTGGTTGGATTATTGCTTGTTCTGTTCTCTCTCCCCTATTAGTGTAAAGGATTTGCTGGGTTACTGGGCTTAGGTATGATGGCCTTCTTCCAACAATCCTTTGTTTAGTTATTCCTACTATGAAATTTATTCTTCCCTGTGCTCTCATAATTGAGATTATCTTCTTCCTTCTTTGTGTGTAGTATTACTTTAAGTGTCTTCTGTAGTGCTGCTTAGTGGTCACAAACTGAGTTATTTTGTGTCTGTCTTAAAATGTCCTTATTTCTCTATGTATTTAAAAAAAAGTCAGCAAGTTCAACTGACCTTCCCCCACTCATGCATAGAACTGGCAAACTCTACTTTTTTTTTAGAAAAGTAAATGTTATATTTTAAAAATATTTATTTGAGAGAGAAAGGCAGAGAGAAGAAGAAGAAGAAAGAGAAAGATAGAGAGAGAGACAGAGAGAGAGAGAGAGAAAGAGAGAGAGAGAGAGAGGGAATGGGCATATCTTAAACCACTGCAAACAAACTTCAGATGCACGCACCACCTTGTGCATCTGGCTTACATGAGTCCTGGGGAATTGAACCTGGGTTCTTTGGCTTTGCAGGCAAGCACCTTAACCTCCAAGCCATCCTTCCAGTTCAGACTCTACTTTTTTATTTGAGAGAGAGAGAGAGAGAGAGAGAGAGAGAGAGAGAGAGAGAGAGAAGAAGGAGAAGAAGAAGAAGAAGAAGAAGAAGAAGAAGGAAGAAGAGAGAGGGAGGGAGGGAAGGAGAGAGAGAGGGAGGGAGGGAAGGAGAGAGAGAGAGAGAGAGAGAGAGAGAGAGGATGGGGGTGCCAGGGCCTTCAGCTGCTGCAAATGAACTCCAGATGTGTACACCCCTTGTTCGCGTGTGCATCCCTTGTGCACATGTGCACCATTGCATGCTTGTGTCACTGTGCTTACCTGGAACCTGGAGATTCGAACATGAGTCCTTAGGCTTCACCGGCAAGCTCCTTAACTGCTAAGCCATCCCTCCATCCCAGACTCTACTTTTTGATGATTCAGACACTAACCACTTCAACACCTCATTTTCTTCCTTTTCCCTTAACTTGTGACTTCTGAAAATACAAATCAACCCTCAGTAGAACCCTAGATATATTTTGCTGCAGGCCACTCAGCTTTAACCACAAGATCATACTTATGTTGTCATGCTTTTCCTATTGCTGTGCAGCCAGACCTCGACCATCAAAGTTGACTGGCTCTCGAAGTTCAAACCTGGTGTGAAGGAACGGAGAGCTGTGAGGCAAGGAAACGAGGGCGTTTCAGCACTGAGGTTATATCCCCACCTGTAATCAGGGATCATAGCTCTATTTTCAAGGTAGTGACCCAGGTAATTACCATGGGGAAAGCACAGGAAGCACCACAAGCGCCTTTAAAGTACCGTCTGGTTGTTCAAAGAGACCTCTGTCACACCCTTTTCTGGGCAGTAATGAGTTCTCCCCTCAGGTGAAAAGTGCCTTATAATCATGTAGAGCCATGCAGGGCAGCCAACCATGGTCCAATGAGCAGGGCCCTAGGCAGATGTTCTTTCTGACCCTCATCAAGGATTAAGCAACTTGCTTTAGCCAAGTGCTTGTGATATAATTAATATTGTGAACGAATCCTGCAATTCTCAGAGTACCTTCAGTGGAAGCAAATGTGTCCTCTGTTCTTCATGTTCAGTACCATATGCTCAGAGGTGGGAAGTCGCTGGTCCAGAGTCTAAACGGGAATACATGACAGGACTATGAACTGATCTCGGACACGTATGACCCCACAGCTCACACGGTTTTCTCTCCTTACGTCCTTCTCTAGCGAAGTGACCTGCTCTCATCCATCTGCCATCGTGTGTGAGCTTATGAGTTCTGCCTGCAAGGACAGGAGCCAGTGGTACCTTACTAGTTGGGACGGTCTATCCTGTAAAGCTACTCTACTGGTAATGCCATCCATAGACCATGCATTTTCCAGGCAAGGTTCGTGGAGAGAGACAAGTGTGTAGAAAGACTCAGAGCCATAAGCAATCTGGAGACTATAAGACAATTGCAAAGAGGAACATGTGGCAGAAATGCAAGTTGCCCTGTGCAAGAGTGAGAGGAGGTAAACCTGAAAAAGGCTTTTAGGTCCTGGACACACACACACACACACACACACACACACACACACACACACACAAATGAAATCTGGACCGGAAAGTTGGTTAGGATGCATTAGACAACAGTGCCAGAGAGGAGATTAGTGATTAGATTTGTGTTCCAGAAAAGTCACTCTGGCCGGCATTAGAGGATGGCTGTGTATACATGTGCATGGAATTGCAGAGCGGTTAATGGGAAGCCCTGGCAACAACCCCACAGCAAATCTTGATGGCTGAACCTGTGTAGGAGCAGCACAGGTACGAACCAGGTACACAGCAGAGGTGATAGGGTGCACCTAGACCTATTGGGAACTGGACCGGGATCAAGTGAGGAGGGAAGAGTATCGTACGGTGGTGGCACTTGTGGGCTTATGTCTGTAGTTGACATGACCCTTGCACCAGAGTTTTCGCCCTCTGTTAGGTCTCTGCAAGAGTCTTTGGCTTTTTATGAGGTTAGAGGTCAAGCTGACCCCACAAAGCACAAGCTACCCTCACGTTTTTCGCATTAGAAGCATGTCAGTTTGATAAAGATGGGAGGAAGATATTCAGTCCAACCCTATCATTGCCCAAGTGAGCAGACCGTGACTGACAAAGGCATATGTGGTTACGGAAGGTGCCTGCCAGCAAAGCCAAGTGCATTGCCTGTTCTCAGAGCCTGGGGCATGGAGGGATGACTGTGGTGTGTGCAGTCATAATCTCTTATTGGTGGGGTGAGCTCTCTATTACTTAAGGTGCATGCCTGTCCCAGTCTATAGGTCACATTAGAAAGTTCTTGATCCTTCTGACCTAAGTTGAAAGCTAATATTGAAGATTTCCAAGGGTGGAAGAAAACTGGACAGCACCATGGTATAGTCAGTTTGTCTGTCCCAAGTTTCTGATGCTTAGCATTCTGGGCTTCATTTTCTGTGAAGTGAGTCAAAGTACCTCAAGCCTAAGACTGTTGTAGGAAGTCTTTATAAGGAAGTGATCATCAAAGAATTCTACAGGATGCTTATTTAGTACCAACCACTTCAAAAATAGATATAGGTTGAGTGTGGTGGCCTATGCTTGTAATTCCAGCACTTGGGTGGCTGAGGCAGGAGGATCCTGAGTCTGAGGCTAGCCTGAGGTATGTGGTGGGACACTATCTCAAACATGAACATAGGAGATGTTGCTTTTAATCCAGACAGTTCTGCAGCTAGGTTTTCAACCATTCCATATTAAGGCCAGTTGCTCTTTTAAAAAATATTTTATTTATTTGCAAGCAGAAAGTGGTGGGGTGGGGGGGGGTGCGGAGGGGAGAGAATGAGCACACCAGGGCCTCCTTCCATTGCAAGTGAACTCCAGATGCATGTGCCACTTTGTGCATCTGGCTTTACATGGGTACCATGGAATTGAATACAGGCCAGCAGGCTTTGCAAACAAGTGTCTTTAACTGCTGAACCATCTCCCCAGCCCCAGGCCGGTGGTCCTTAAAGTGAGATCCCAAGACTAGCTAGTCTTCACTTGTGATTTATAAGCAGTGAGAATGTTCAGGTTTCACCGAGGGTATGGAGCTAGAGGTGGAGTCCAGCATCTACACGTGTCCTTTCTGACACACATTAAAGTTTGATACTAATTGCCATGGGCAGCTGATGGGTCTACACCTGTTTATTTCAATTTGTCAGTCCTGAAGTGAGGATTTTGGACTAAGCCTTGCTTGTCTCCCAATCCCTTTCTTTCTTTTTTATTTTTATTTTTGGTGTTTTGAGGTAGAGTCTCACTCTGGCCCAGGCTGACCTGGAACTCCCTATGTAGTCTCAGGGTGGCCTCGAACTCACAGCGATCCTCCTCCCTTCCCGAATGCTGGGATGAAAGATGTGCGCCACCATACCTGGCCCCTTTCTTATTTGGTCGCCTACCCTGGTGTGATGGAGACATGATGCCTTTGCAAACGCGGTTGAGGGGAGGCTCCGGGGATGGGAGTGTAGAAAGGACAGCAGCACCAGCAGAGGCCTCTTTGCTTTGATCAGCTGGGAGTTCTCGGTCAGGGCGAAGCAGTAGTAGCTCCTGCTGCTGCTGCAGTGGTAGCCCCTGCCGCTGGGGATCCCCCCGCCGCTGGGGTTCCCCCTGCTGCTGCGGTTCCCCCCGCCGCTGCGGTTCCCCCTGCCGCTGCGGTTCCTCCCCCTGTGTGGTTGCTTGCAGATGCTGCTGCTGTGGTCCTCAAGCCGCCACATGACTGGTCTTGGTGGGGCAGGATACAGCATATTTTTTGCATAGGGCACCAGCCTGTTGCTGGGTCTATGTGCATCTCTCCATCTCTGCATGTCTTCCTGCAATTTCCAGTTCTATTTGCACACTTTTTCACATACCAACTACCTGCATAAAAGTACGACACCAAACATTTAGCCGGAGACATTGATCACAACTAGATAAAAATTGAGATAACTTTTTGAACACTGATTATTCGAGTTTTTTGGAACCAGTTTCTTTGTTGTATTTTTTTCTTACTCATGTAAACCTGTGTTGAATGGCATTTGATACAGACATGTATGCACACACATCAGAATTCTGCACACACTTACCAAGGCCTAGTTTTGAATATTTCAAATGAGAATATATACAATATATTTTTATACATAAACACAACATCTAGGATCAATTTATTTTTTAAAAATATTTATTTATTTGCAAACAGAGAGAGAGAAAGAGAGAGAGAGAGAAAGAAAGAGAGAGACAGACACATATATAGAGAGAAAGAGAGTGGGCATGCTAAGGCCTCTAACCACTACAAATGAACTCCAGATGTGTGTACCACTTTGTGCATGGGTACTGGGGAATTGAACCTAGGTCCTTAGGCTTTGTAGACAAGTGCCTCAACCACTGAGCCATCTCTCCAGTCCCAGGATCAATTTATTAAATTGTAACTAAAAACACCTAAATAAAATATCATTTAAAATAGTAGATGCCAAAATCATTGCTGTCATTTCTCTTACCATTGCTAAAACACATGTGACTTTTGTGATAATTACTGAGGTTTTCAACTTAAAAAAAAATGTTCTGAGGTTCTACAAGTTACAATCATAATGTAACACTAGGCTTGTCTTTTACATCGTGATTGGCTAAGAGCTCTGCTCAGTGGAAAGGAACTGGGAACCAAGTCAGAATCCTATGGAATCCGAGATTATGGATTCTAGTGAGAAGCTCCCACTAGTCTGTGGCCAAAAGCGACACTGCATTTATCACAATCTCTCTAAATTAACGATGCTTATACCCTTTAACCTATCCTGATCTCACTCTCCATTGGAGAATCTGTTCTTCTTTTCCAAAAAGCAGTGGGAATGGAGGGCAACCAAAATCTATGAACAAGACAAGAATAGATAGCGGACTCCAGGTCAGCACGTGGACCACCCCCAGCATATCAGCTAGGCAGGGCCCAGGTGAAACCACAGAGGAATTGGCCAGATGAGCAGGGATGCTGCCTCGGCAGCTAGCCTGACAACCAGTGTCAGAGGGACAGAGACAGACACTGAGGACACTCAACATGTACCAAAGCAGACATCCAGAAGCTGCTGAGAGCTCAGCACTAAAGTAGACTTAAAGCACACCCACCGAGGCTCAGGGAATTTTGTGGAAGAGGGGCCAGAAAGAATAAAAGAACCACAGGATGCGAGGGAATATCCAGAAACATTGCCCCCACTTCCCGCACAATGACTTGACTGCTGCCCTCACGCGTATAGCCCACAATCCCATGGTGAACACCAGCACACCCACCGAGGCTCAGGGAATTTTGTGGAAGAAGGCTTGGAAAGATTGTGAGAGCCGCAGTGGGAGGCAATATCCAGAAGCACTGCCCCCTCCCACAGCACCATGGTGAGTACCAGCGGCCCCACGCAAAAGGGCCCTCAGTGGAGTGGGGCAGGGAGGAGGGAAATGATGGTGTCAACTCATGTATCCATTCAAAGTTTCTACTTAATAATAATAATAATAAAAACCTCACATAGACCTGTATATTGATCTCTGTACCCCTTTCTACATATGCCTATATGGTATGTACATGCTATCATTGCTCTTGTGGTTGCTTCTTTTGCATATGTGTGTGTGGGCGTAGCACGTGAGGGGTGATGTGTAGGGTGCATGCATGTGTAAGTGCCCATGTGACATGCTATGCATGCGCCTGCCGAGACCGCAGGAGAACATTAGACGTCTCCTTCTTTTGCTTATACTCATGTCTTCCTTGAGATGGAGCCCTTCACTTACTGCTTTTCATGACCCTTAAAGATTCGCTTCCCACAGGGACGGGGTTACAGACCTGTGTGGCCCAACTGTTTAGGTGGGTGCTGGGGAATTGAACTGAGGTAGTTCTGGGCCCCTGCAGGCGCTCAAGCCTGTGCACGTGAAGGAAGTGCCCATGACCACCAGCCTTTTCTCCAGCTCCTGTTGTTGCTGTTTTGAGACAAGGTCTCACTATGTAGCTCAGCTTAGCCTGGGATTCACAGACCTCCCGGTCTGCCTCCTTAATGCTGGGATTGTGGGCGTGAGTCCCCCCCCCATACCCCCATGCCTTGCTTAAAATGTTGAGAAAAACAATGAATACCGGGTGGGAGTGTGTTCCCTAGAGAGACATCCAGCAGGAGGCCCCTGTGTATGCGCATGCGTCTTGCATGTGGCTAAAAGAACTCACTGAATGTGGCACACAGGAGGTGCTAAGAGGACGTGGAAGCCCTTAGCCTTCGATTGCTTAGTTCACTCCTCTATTCACATCAACACATATGTAGTGAGAACAGCATGGCAAGAGCTCTGCCAGATATTTGGAATAAAACAATGGAGAAGACAAGATCTGAAAACCTTATGTTGGAGAGAGGGGAAAAAGAAGATGCACAGGTAAGGTAGTGAGCAGAACGGTCACAGGTGGACAATGCAAGACATCGCGTGATGCCACAGAGAGTGAGTAAATATAATTTTTAATGTTATTACCACTACTAATGTCGTTTTAGAAATATTTTTGTATTTTTTTTATAAGACAGAGAGAGACAGAGACAGAGACAGGGAGAGAACTGGCACTCCAGGGCCTCCAGCCACTGTAATCAAATTCCAGATGCATGCACCACCTGTGTGTCTGGCTTACCTGGGACCTAGAGAGTCAAACATGGGTCCTTAGGCTTTGCAGGCAAGCACCTTAACCACTAAGCCATCTCTCCAGCCCTAAGAATATTTTTACTTATTTATTTGCAAGGGGAGAGAGAGGAGAGAATAGGTATGCTAGGGCCTCATGCCACTGCAAACAAACTTGACATATGTGTCACGTTGCATCTGGGTTTATGTGGGTACTGGGGAATCAAACCTGGGCCACCAGGATTTTCAAGCAAGCACCTCCAACCACTGAGCAATCTCACCAGCCCAACTTCTAATATTAGCTGTTTGATCTTCCTCTGAGGATTAAATAATATGCATGTATATACACCACTCACTTTTTTCTTGAGGTGGGGTCTTATTCTAATCCAGGCTGACCTGGAATTTACTATGTAGTCTCAGGGTGGCCTTGAACTCACAGTGATCCTTCTACCTCTGCCTCCTGAGCACTGGCATTAAAAGCATGTGCCACCATGCCCAGAACACCACTCACTCTTGGCATCAGAATTGTGCATGGATAATTAAGAATATTAGCCTGAGGAAGTGATGAGGTCAATCCCTAGATATAAGGGATGAAGGACACAATTGTGTGAAGATGAGTGCCTAAAGAGAGAACTGCCCATGCAGCGGTCAGGAGCAGAGGGAAGAACTGATGTTTCTGATGGACGTCAAGATGAACTGACTTTTCTTGGTCTCCTTCTTATTGCTGTGAAGCTGCAACATGGCTCCCTGATGGTCCTGGCTTGCATGTGCTTCCCTCCTTGCTCACTGTCCCAAGAAGCTCTACGGAGGTAGCATTCAAATGTGTTTCTTTCGCCTCCTGGAGCTGGCATATGTGGATGGAAACCTCAGATTACCTTTCCTACCTTCCTATTCTTGGGCCCTGGAGTAAAAGTATCAAAGTTGTGTTGCCTCCAGATCTCATGGTTGGCTTAACCACTTACCCAGCATAATCATTTATTGCTTATGTTTGTCTAAGAAAGGGACATGAGTAGATTTCTGAGGCCCCTTTTGCAAGAGCATATAATTCAAGTTACATGAGGTATGTTGTCAATGTCCCTGAGAAACGGGGAGGAACCATTTCAGCTAAACGCATGGAATTTCAAAAGTTGAATTAGCCTAAAATGCTACTTGAAGTAACCCTCATAGCAGTGTTCACTTCTTACGCACCGTCAGTCAGACAGGATGCTGGAGAAGAGGAGGTGTGGCTCCACAGGCAGGCTGCAGGGCTCTGCAGTGTTACCTACTAGGACATTCTCCTCAAAGTACGCAGCTTCACACCTTGTGCCTCAGATAAAAAAAAGATGATCGAGTTCCATGTGAAAAGAAGAGTCAGGGCTGGAGGCATGGCTTAGCAGTTAAGGGGCTTGCCTGCAAAGCCTAAGGACCCATGTTTGACTCTCCAGAGCCCAGTAAGTCAGACACATAAGGTGATGCATGCACACAAGGTTGCACATGCACCAATTTCTCTTTCTGTCTCTTCTATTCTCTATCTCTCTTATTCTCTCTCTCACCTTCTAGTGAGTTGTTAGCCAGGGAGGTCCCTGATGCCCCCAAAACATTACAGGCCACTGGGGAGGCTCTTGGTTTCCCATCAAGAATCAATGGTAAGACCCTATTGCTGAAAACTCCACATACTTGGGCTGCAAGCTCACTGAGAAATCCTGCTGGAGCTGAGCTGAAAACCTCCTCTGTGTAAACCAGCTAACAGAAAGCTGGAAAAAGCGACACTGCAGTCAGTTCCACGGGAGAGAGAGAAAAATCAGTGGAGATAAACCACAGTGGACACTGTAAGCCTTAAATTTGCCCAGCCAGGTCAAATGAGCCAATGGCTGCAATAGTGGCATGTCTGTTATGGGGGAAACCAGCCACTCTCTAATTGGCCTGGAGGCCTGCTCCATGGGAGGGAATACATGCCTGATACTGAAAACCTATGACTGGAGAGGTCTTGAGCCCTAGGGGTGTAACGTCTGCTGGTGTCTGGCTAAATGTATATACTATGCTCACCAAACTGCCCAGTAAGCACTTCTCTTAATGTTCATACCCATATATTAATGCTACTCTCACTTTTGGTTAGAGAAGCTTCTCTTTTCAGATGGCAGTGACCTTGGGATGACTCAGAAGGCACCATAATACTGAGATGAAGTGACAGAGGAGTGTTCAATACTGAACTATCTCTATCACACCTTCCAAGGCTTAGGGTCCATTTTGGAAGGGGTGGTCAAAAGAATGTAAGAGCCAAAGGAAGGGTAGGACTTCTTACAGTGCACTGTTCCAGACACACAATGGCCAGGATATCCAGGGCTGTCATAATAGAAAGAAGAGGTGATTACATCAAAATAGAAGACAGACTGATTGAGAAGGGGAGGATATATGATAGAGTGTGCAAAGGCAAAATGGAGGAGGGAGGGAATTACCATGATTTATTGTATATAGTTCTGGAAGCTGCCAATAAAAACAGCAAACAGTAGGTATAGTTGGACAGCTATATTTAACATGTAGAAGTGCTTTCTAAGCTATGGATATACTTACTATTGGATTTGACATTGGGTAAATGGAAATTTTGTCCCTTAAAAAACAGTTAGAGGCATGGGCTGGAGAGATGGCTTAGCGGTTAAGGTACTTGCCTTCAAAGCCAAAGGACCATGGTTTGATTCCCCAGGACCCACGTAAACCAGATGCACAAAATGGCGCATGTATCTGGAGTTCGTTTGCAGAGGCTGGAGGCCCTGGCGCATCCATTCTCTCAATCTCTCTCTCTCTCTGCCTTTCTCTCAAATGCATAAAATAAATAAAACAAATTTAAAGGCAAGTAATAATTAGGAAATACTTTAAAGAAAGAAATAGGAAAACTAAAAGCACAAGCTCACAATAGGAGCAATTAGCAACATAGGTTATTACTGTAAAAAATGCTCTTTGGCTGATCAATGGAACTTCTGAGATTTACCTATAAAACCAGAGACTTCCCAATGATGCAAATGAGATTGCACAGTGTTATTTATCATTTTCACACATTAGAAAAAAATACTCAAATAACACAATTAGGGACTCTCCAAGTGAAGATTGATAAAAAATATGATGACAAGTATTTACTGCAAATTATATTTTCAAGGAATAGAAATTATATTTTCAAGGAATATAGACCTATGAATATTTTCTTGATTCAATAACACATTTTTGGGGAAAAAAAAGCCTTAAACAGTTCACCTATGTGAAGATTAGTGAAGAAAAGAGGTTGAGAAGGTGTGCGGGTGGGGGAGGGTGAATAAAGGAACACTGGATCCGGTCAATGCATGCTGTATGCATGCGTGGAAGCAACACACTGATCCCTGTTCATATGTACAATGAAGATGCAGTAATCAAAGATTAAAAATGGGAGATAAGCATCAGGTTATAGATATGCACAGAAATGGGCCAGAATTGAAAAACATGTAAGCAATGATGAAGTTGGGCCCAATTTCTTTCCCTTTTTCTTTTTTTCTTTTTCTTTTATTTTTGTTTTTTTGACGTAGGGTCTCATTCTAGCTCAGACTGACCTGAAATGCACTAGGTAGTCTCAGGGTGGCCTTGAACTCATGGCGATTCTCCTATCTCTGCCTCCGAAGTGCTAAGATTAAAGGCATGCGCCACCATGCCTGGCTCCAATTTCTTACTTTATTTTATTTTTATATTTATTTATTTATTTATTTATTTGAGAGAGACAGAGTCAGACAGAAGGAGAGGGAAGGAGAGAGAGAATGGGCGCGCCAGGCCCTCCAGCCACTGCAAACGAACTCCAGGAGCGTGTGTCCCCTTGTGCATCTGGCTTATGTAGGTCCTGGGGCATCAAACCTGGGTTCTTTGACTTTGTAGGCAAGAGCCTTAACCACTAAGTCATCTCTCCAGCCTCAATTTCTTTATTTGTAAAACACTCCCATTGTTTGTGTCTAGTTTTTGTAAATATGAATGATATAGAATTGCAGTTAGATAGGAGGTCTCTGTTAAGGTGTTCTATTGTACACCCTGGCTTAGATAGCTCATGTACTACATATTTCAAAATAGTGACGAGAGGATTTTGAATATTCCCATCATAAGAAGGTAAATGTTTATGGGTGATAGATATGTGAACTAACCTCTATTTGATCATTATACAATGAATATATACCAAAATGTAAATATATAAATATATACAATTATGTACCAATCAAAAATAAAATAGGGTTAGAGATATAGCTCAGTAATACAGCACATGCCTAGTGAGCACAGAGCCCCAGGTTTGATCCTCTGCTTCACATAAATGAAACTAAAATAAAAATTAATGTGACACCACACGCTTGTAGTCCAAGCACTCAGGAGGCAGAGGCAGGCGGATTGATTGTAAATTTGAGGCCAGGTTAGGCTACACAGTAAGATTCTGTCTCAAAAGCAAAACAAAACAAAACAAAACAAAACAAAACAAAACAAAACAAAACAAAACAAAACAAAACAAAACAAAACAAAACTAACAAAGTGTGGTGGTACACACCTGTAATCCCAGAATTTTGGAGGTATAGGTAGGAGGATCACAAGTTCAAGGACTAGCTTGGCTACATAGCAAGATCCTGTCTCAAAACACACACACACACACACACCCCAAAAGAAAGAAGAAATGCCTACACAAATGGAGCTGAAATCGGTTACAGATTTCAAGAGTTGCCATATCTGTGTATAGTACGTTTTTCTCCTTTCTAATGTTGGAATTCTATAGACACCCAAGAACAATGAAAAAAAAAAAATCAGTGATGTTTTCTGTAAGACCAAGAACGCTGGGAGGAGAAATGGTACAGGAGGCAATATTGCCAGCAAACAAAGTACAAGTGGGCAGGCCTGACCAGACTGGCCCTAAGTGAGAGGCCAGAGGAACATCTAGAAGGTCCAAGCCATCACTGTCTTTGGAAGTGCTTGCACCAGGGATTTGCAGTCCCCTCACCCAGCTCTGATCACAGATACTTCTCCTCACTGAACACCTTAGGGTGCAGCAGAAATCGGGCAAACTCTAGCTCCTTTTGCAGTGGAAACTTTGCCCCAGCAGCTCCCTTGATGTTAGGGCTCTATGTGGAGAACCTTGTTCTAGGCTGACCAATGTTTCTTTATCCCCCCAAATTCCTCATTTACCTGTGAGCAACTGGACCAGGAGCATAAAGACCAGAAGAGTGAGCAATAGGGACTTCATGGTTCCTGCAAGACAGTAGGCAATGAATGGGCTCTATGGAGTCCAGGACTCTATTCAGTGTGACTCTCAACACAGAGCTTTATTGTGTCCTTGGGAGGAGGCTGGGCTCAGCCAGCAGAGCAGAAGAATATAGGCCACTGTGCCAAATGCTTCATCCAATGGCCAGCTGCTCTAATTGAGACAGCGTTGCCCAAGAGCCCTGAACTAGGTATGCCTTGGGGGAAGGAGAAGAGCCCAGAGGAAAAGTAGTTGCTCTGTGAAAGTGACTGGTAACATACAGAGAAGGAAGAATTACAATGACAGGAAAAATTTATGTGATTCTCAAGGTGGGGTACTTGGACCTGGATTTTTTTTTTTTTTTGGTGCACTCATTTATTAGAGTTCATTTCACTGCATTATAACATCAGTTCACCTATACATCTCTTCTAAAGCATGTCTTTGTGAATATTCACCATGTATTATTCTTTGCTGCATTTAAATTATGTATATCCATCTTCATGTGTATATGTATATAATTCTTTACATTATTCATTTCAGAGAAAAATCTAAACTATTATGTATTAATTGAGCAAGTTATTAATTTGCTGATAAATCTAGAAACTTAGAAATCAATGTTTTTCAAAAATGAGAATCAGTGATTAGAGATATGTGTTTAAAAATGTCTTATGTGCTGGAGAGATGGTTTAGCAGTTAAGGTGCTTACTGCCAAAGCCAATGGACCCAGGTTTGATTCTCTAGGTCCCACGTAAACTGGATGTATGAGGTGGTGCAAGTATCTAGAGTTTGTGTGGCTAAAGGCCTGGTATGTCCATTCTCTCTATCTCTCTCTCTATTTGCCTCTTTCTTTCTCTAATTAATAAATAAATAAGAACATTAAAAACATGTACTAAAACCCACATATGAGTCCATCTATAGAGCATGCTAAGATGAAATGCATTTCTATGACTTAATCCTGTGCTTTTGTTAAAAAAACATGCAGCAGGACTGGGGAGATGACTCAGTGTGTAAGAGTAATTACCACTGAATCATGAGGGCTTTTAGGTTTCACATATGAGAGAAGTATATAGTGTGATTATTTTTGTATCTGGACAAGTTTTTAAATTAAAAAAACATATTTTATTTATTTATTCATTCATTTATTTGAGAGAGAGAGAGGGAGACAGAAAGAGGCAGATAGAGAGAATGGATGCACCGGGGCCTTTAGCCACTGCGAACTAACTCCACATTGCATGTGACCCCTTGTGCATCTGGGTTACATGGGTCCTGGGGAATCGAACCGGGGTCCTTAGGCTTCACAGGCAAACTCCTTAACCACTAAGCCATTTCTCCAGCCCAAGTTTTTAAAATTTTTATTTATTTATTTTCAAGGAGAGAGAAAGTGAGAGAGTGAGAATGAGAGAGAGAGAATGAATTAATGAATATGGGTCCACCAGGGCCTATAGCCACTACAAGTGAACACCAGACCCATGCACTACTTTGTGCATCTGGCTGTAAGTAGGTACAAAGGAATCAAACTTGGGTCATCAGGTTTTGCAGGAAGTATCTTAACCACTGAGCCAACTCTCCATTCCCCCTCTGGATAAGTTTAACATAACGTCTTCCAAACCATCCATCTTGCTGCAAATGACTGGACTTCATTCTTTTTTATGGTTGACTAGTATTCCATTATGAATATATATCACATTTTCTTTGTGTATTAGTCTGTTGATAGGCATCTAAGACAATTCCATAATTTGGCTATACAGCCTCAATAGACATGATTGTGTAAGTATTTTTGGTATGCTGATTTCATTTCCTTTCTATATATACCCAGGATACCAGGATCATATGGTAGGTCTATTTTTGAGAAACATCGAAACTATTCTGTATAGTGGCTATGCAAATTTATGTTCCCACCAACAGTGTTGCCTTCCTTCCTCCCTTCCTTCCTTCCTTCCTTCCTTCCTTCCTTCCTTCCTTCCTTCCTTCCTTCCTTCCTTCCTTCCTTCCTTTCTCCCTCTACTCTCCCTCCTTCCTTTCTTTTCTTCAAGGTAGAGTTTTGCTGTAGTTCAGGCTGACCTGGAATTCACTATATAGTCCCAGGGTGGCCTTGAACTCACAGTGATCCTCCTACCTCTGCCTCCTAAGTGCTGAGATTAAAGGCATGCGCCACCATGCTGGGCTCTTTTCTTCTTTCTTTTGAGATGAAGTCTATGTTTCTCAGTCTTAACCTGTTGGTTTAAAGCCATCTTTCCATCTCAGCTGTCCAAGTAGTTGAGATTATAGACACATAACACCACCTGGCTTCTGATGTTTGTTGATTTTTTTTTTTTTAAATCTGGACAATTTGTCCATTGATGAGAATGGAGTTTTGATGTTCCCCACTACTTTTGTACCTCCCTTTGGTCCAACAGTGTTTGTTTTAGGTGCATATAGATTCATAATGACCATATGTTCTTGTTGATTTGATGCACTTAATCTTGTGGTGCACGCGCGCGCCACACACACACACACACACACACACACACACACACACACACGCTGCTTTGGGTTTTCTTTTGCTTTGGATATCATTTTCTATTCTCTTGCTTTCAGTCTGTGTGTGTCTACTGGTGAGGTGATTCTTGTAGATCTCATATGGTGGGGTCATTTTTTGCATATGTGTGGGGGGTGTGCATGCATGTGTTATATATGTATGTGAATATGTGTGTGTACATGCATGTGGACACCAGAGGATAACCTCAGGTGTCATTCCTTAGGAACACTGTCAACTTTTAAAAAAAGTATTTTATTTATTTATGAGAGAGGGAGAGAGAGAGAGAAGCAGAGAAAATAGACACATCAGGGCTTCTAGTAAAATGCAAAAGGACTCCAGATGCATGGGCCACTTTGTGCATCCTGCTTCATGTGGGCCCTGGCGAATCAAACCTGGGTCCTCTGACTTTCCTGGCAAGTGCCTTAATTGTTTAATTGTAATCTCTCCATCCCTGTCTACTTCTGTTTTAATTTAATTTAATTCAAAAAAATTTTTTTTAATTTATTTATTTGACAGCGACAGACACAGAGAGAAAGACAGATAGAGGGAGAGAGAGAGAATGGGTGTGCCAGGGCCTCCAGCCTCTGCAAACGAACTCCAGACGTGTGCGCCCCCTTGTGCATCTGGCTAACGTGGGTACTGGGGAATCAAGCCTCGAACCGGGGTCCTTAGGCTTCACAGGCAAGCGCTTAACCGCTAAGCCATCTCCCCAGCCCTCAAAATTTTTTTTATGAGAGAGAGAGAATTGGCATGACAGGGCTTCTAGCCACTGCAATCAGACTCCAGATGTGTGTTCTACCATGTGCGCATGGATGACCTTGTATGTTTGGCTTATGTGGGTTCTAGGGAGTCAAACTCAGGTCCTTAGGCTTTGCAGGCAAGTGCCTTAATTGCTGAGCCATCTCTCCAGCCCTGCCTGCTTTTCTTTGGGAGGTGGGGGGGGGTAGTACAGAATCTCTCATTGGTCCAGAGCTCAACAACTAGGCTGACTAAATACCCATAGGGATCCTCCTATCTACAACTCCCCAGAACTGGGATTATACAAGTGGTCACCAACATGCCCAACATTTATTTTTCTTTTTATTTTTTGCTTATTTTTATTTATTTGTTTGAGAGTGACAGACAGAGAGAGAAAGAGGCAGAGAGAGAATGGGCATGCCAGGGCCTCTAGGTACTGCAAACGAACCCTTGTGCATCTGGCTAACGTGGGTCCTGGGGAATCGAGTCTCGATCCAGGGTCCTTAGGCTTCATAGGCAAGAGCTTAACTGCTAAGCCATCTCTCCAGCCCCCAACATTTTTTTTTTTTTTAATGTGGGAGCTGTGGATTGAACTCATGTCCTCATGCATGTAAGCCTTTGCCAACTTTACTGACTAAACTATCTTCCCAGTCCTGTTTTCTTTTAGATTCATTCATCCAGTCTGTTTCTTTTAATTGGACAATTTTGTTTGCTTACCCTCAAGGCAAGGCTATTATTGATAGGCAAGGGTTTATTCTTATAATTGTTGATTTGCATTTAGTTGTTTTCATATTGTTTGTTCTTTTCCTCTCTTGCTTATCTTTGTGGTTTGGTGAATTACTGTATTGAAAATGTTCAATGCTTTTCTATTTCTCTTTTGTGTATCTACTCTTGAGGTAGGATTTACACTTTCATACACTTTAAAAAATTATTCATTTTAGGGACTGGAGAGATGGCTTAAGGGTTAAGGCATTTGCCTGCAAAGCCAAAGGATCCCGGTTCAATTCTTCAGGACCCACATAAGCCAGATGCACAAGGGGGCGCATGCATCTGGAGTTTGTTTGCCATGGCTGGATGCCCTGGTATGCCCATTCTGTCTCTCTACCTTTTTCTGTCTTTAAAATAAATAAATTTTAAACATATATATATATATATAATTTATTTATTTAATTTATTTATTCCTCTCTCAAATAAATAAATAAATAATATATATATACATTATATAAATTATATATATATAAATATATATATAAATTATTTATTTTAAAGAGAGAAAGGGGCAGATAGAAAGTGAGTAAGGGCAGACCAGAGTCTCCTGCCATTGCAAATGAACTCCAGACACATGTGCCATTTTGTACAGCTGGCTTTATGTGGATATCTGGGTATTGAACCTGGACAGATTCTATAAGTAAGTGCCATTAGCCAATAAAGATATCAGCCTCCGTTTTTTAACTGACAATTTTTATATATGAAGATAATGTAATTTGATCATAATTTCTTCCCAATGTCTTCTTTTGTCCCCTACTCCTCTGATCACCCTTCACATAACTTCTTTTTTCTAATAAGAAACTTCTATTTTGAGGACATTTTTTTCACCTTCCATCACCCACATCAAAATGCAGATGAGCTCATTTTCATTGAGTTCTTGGGAGGTGGAGACAGACACTATGTAGTCATAACACAATGGTCACTTTGCTCTGGAAGATAGTGTCCCAAAGTGCTCCTCCCAACCCCTCTGGCTCTTACATTCTTGCCACCTGCTCTTCCTCAATGTCCCCTGTGCCCTGGAGGGGATGCTGTAGATGTCTCAGTTAATGCTGAGCACTCAAGCGTTCACTTAGTCTCAGTACTCTGGCAAGTTTTGAGTCTCCCCAGTAGTTACAGCTGTCTTCAAAAGAAGTTTCTGTGACCAAGGGTGCAATCAGCACTAATCTATGGGGACAAATATAATACAAATATTTGTAGGGCATACACATTTAGCCAACACTAGTGGCTTTTCCCCTACAGTCTACAGCCTTTACAACCACATGTTTTTGGGTAGGTTTTCAGTCTCAGGCATGTATTTTCTCCCATGGAGCAGGTCCCAAACTATCTGAGAGCAGTTGATTTCTGCAGTATGTGTCATGTCACTATTGCACAGGTGGGCACACCTCGGCTGGCTAGTCAGTTGTGTGGCACACGGGAGTAGTTCAGCAGCTGGGTAAAACTGTTGATGAATTTTCTCACCCAGAAGTCTGCATAACTCCAGCACTAGGCTAGCTATCCTGGTGGAGGAAACTTCTAGCTCAGTTCCACCTTGTTTTCTCATTGTCTTGGTACCTATGTGTATTTTTGTCTTCAGCAATAGTCTCTTTCATGAGGATAGTTAGTCTCCTACTTCTGAATGTAGGAGCCCCTAATGTCTTTTGTGATTTTGGTCTGGCGGTCAGGAATTACCAAGTTTTCCTTATCTTGGAAACTTTTTTGTCGTTGTTTTTTCAAGGTAGGGTCTCACTCTACTCACTCTAGCCCCAGGCTGACCTGGAATTCACTATGTAGTCTCAGGGTGGCCTTGAACTCACAGTGATCCTTCTACCTCTGCCTCCCAAGTGCTGGGATTAAAGGCA
Organism: Jaculus jaculus; assembly: GCF_020740685.1. NCBI lineage: Eukaryota > Metazoa > Chordata > Mammalia > Rodentia > Dipodidae > Jaculus > Jaculus jaculus. The sequence continues at coordinate 110,063,245 of NC_059109.1, forward strand.
TGCACCACCACACCCGGCTTATCTTGGAAAAAAATTTAAAATTCTATTTAAAAAATTCTGATGGATGTATAATAATCTTGGTTGGGATTTTTTTTTTTTTCCCCAGAATATGTCATTCAATTCCATCCTGGTCTGTGGTATTTATCCTGATAAATCCACTCTAGTGTCATGGGAACATTCTTAAATGTGACTTGGTCCTTTTCTTTTTGCAGATGGACTTTTTTTTTTTTCTGTGTCATGTGCTTTGGCAGTGTAATTATAATATAATGTGGTGATTACCTTTTGTGTTCATGTCTATTTGGTAGTTTTTACACACACACACACACACACACACACACACACACACACACACACATATATATATATATACACTTTTTTTTTTTTTTTACTAAGATTGGTGATTTTTTTTTTCTGGTATTATTTCATTGAGTAGGTTTTCTATGACCTTAAGAGAATGAGTGGGCACACCAGGGCCTCTAGCCCCTGCAAATGAACTTCAGACACATGTGCCAGCTCGTACATATGGCTTATGTGGGGCCATCTCTCCAGCCCTCTAGCTCAGTTTTTCTAGCACTTTCCTGGTTGTTTTGCTCCTAATTTCCTGCTCCTCGACACCCTCTCCTTCATTTCCTATAGCTGTTAGCTTCTTGTTGCTGGGATAAATCACCTGACCGGGGCAGCTTAGGAGAGGAGAGGAGAAAGGCTTCATTTCAGACTTATAGCTTTGAGGGAAAGCTTCATCATGCTGGAGCCCCCAAGGAAGAGAGGACAAGAGCATGCTGGCTCTGGACACCAAAAGGGCTGCTTTTCAAGGTCCATCCCCCCAAAGGTTCCACCAGCTGGGAACTAAGTAGGAAGCTTGATCACAAACACCTGAGGTTATGAGGGATTTTTTTTTTTTTTTTTCCACTTAAGTCACCACACTTCCTTTAGCATTTCTGGGCCTGGAAGATGACCTGTACTCTAAGGTGGAGTCTCATATTTTGGTGGCTGGTCTTGAAAGTGATTCTTGGAGGCAGCACGACACTTGATGTAGACGTAGACAATGGACAGGCCAAGGAAGAACTCTGTGCACTTTCTTTTTGCGTACATGGAATCCTTGTGACATGGGGCATCACCTGCACCACGATGATTCATCTTTGGGATCATTGCTCTTGGAGGCCTTAGTCTTCCTCGGGTCCAAGGACTAAGAGTTTCTAACTTTCTATTCTGCCATTTCAGCCTTCTACTTAAAAAAAAATTATTTATTTGAGAGAGAGGAAGAGGGAGAGAGGGAGAGAGAGAGAAAGAAAGAGGGAGGGAGGGAGGGAGATATATATATATATATATAGAGAGAGAGAGAAACTGGGCATGCCAGGGATTCCAGCACTGCAAACGAACTCCAGATGCATGTGCCACTTTGTGCATCTGGCTTACATGGGTCCTGGAAATCAAACTGAGGTCCTTTGGCATTGCAAGCAAGTACCTTAACCACTAAGCCATCTCTCCAGACCTAAAAAAAATTAAAAGCATATATTTTTAATTTTAGAGAGAGCAAGAAAGACAGAGAGGAGAGAGAGAGAGAATTGGTGCACCAGAGCCTCAGCCACTGCAATCGAACTCCAGACCATGCACCACCTTGTGCTTGCCTCACTTTTGTGCGTCTGGCTAATGTGGGATCTGGAGCTTCAAACCTGGGTCCTTAGCCTTCAGAGGCAAGTGCCTTAATTGCTAAGCCATTTCTCCAGCCACCCACCACAATTCTTTTTTAAAAATTAATTAATTTATTTATTTGGGGGGGGGAGGGGAAAAAGCAGACAGAGAGAGAGAGAGAAAGAATGAGCATGCCAGGGCTTTCAGCCACTGAAAACAAATTCCATTTCTCCAGCCTTAGTTCCCCCTTTTTTTTTTTTTTGCTCTAAAATTTCTGATCCCTCTCAGACCTATTGTTTGCTAGCCCATTTTGTTTTCTCTGATACAAGATTATTTCACCTTGTTTGATTTTTTTCCTACAGCAGGGAAGTTTATTTTTCTTTTTAATATAAAAAGCTAAGATGACATTCTTTCTGATAAATTAGATTCTCTGGTTTGTCAGCCTGCTGCAAGTAAGTGTGTGTATTGAATCTGCTTGTTGACAGTGTGGCCCACACCAAGTGGCCATTTAATGCTAATATCTGAGCAGCAAACTGAGCTGAACCTTCTGGAGAAAGTGTGGTGAAGCAGCCAAGATGACCAGATAGCTGAAGAGATGACCACACACCTGAGCTCCCTAGGGTCTGATGGGAGAACAGACAACAGCTGGACAAGCAGGGCTGCACCAGAGTTCAAACCTTTGCTTCGGCCTTTGTTATGGACACAGCAGGAACTCCACTTACGTTCTGCTTCAATCCTCAGGCTGTCTTCTGGTCTTCTGTGGACAGACGTTCACACAGAGTCCTTCAAGCACCATGGCCTTCATGACTTTTTCATGAAGTTGAGCTGGGTGTGGTGGTGCACGTCTTTAATCCCAGCCCTTGGGAGGCAGTGGCAGGATGATCACAGAGTTCGAGGCCACCCTGAGACTACATAGTGAATCCCAGGTCAGCCTGAGCTAAAGTGAGACCCTACCTCAAAAACAAAAACAAAACAAAATAAAACAACAACAACAACAACAAATCTGATCGTAATTAGTTAGGCTGATGGCACCTGGCTCTTCCCCAAACCACTATTGATACCACTGCAGAAACAAGCCAGCAAACAACAGTATAGAGAGGTAGGCTTGCTTCCCTCTTCCTAACTGCATGTTCAAAAAGGAGCCTTTACTGATCTTAAACACCTGTCAGATGAGTCATACATTGGATTTTTTTTTTGGGGGGGGGGTTTCCAGGTAGGGTCTCACTCTGGCTCAGGCTGACCTGGAATTAACTCTGTAGTCTCAGGGTGGCCTTGAACTCATGGTGATCCTCCTACCTCTGCCTCCTGAGTGCTGGGATTAAAGGCGTGTGCCACCACGCCCGGCTGGATTACTTTTTATATACATGCATACACAATATTTCAAATTGAAAGCAACATTTCAGTGGACTCCAAACTATTAAATGCTGTTGTCTAAAACAGATTAGGAAATTTATGACTGTATAAATGAAATGCACATATTGATATTTAAAATGCATAATTAACCCCCCCCCCAAAAAAAAAACCCCAAAGTTAGAAGTTGAGTAAGTCAGTACTGCAGCCCTGCACTGACTTTCTGATTTCAGAGGCAACTCTATCTGCAGCCTATCTAGAGCTGTTTTGTAAATTTTATTTTTGTTCTCTATGGATCCCTTCAGGAGTTGCTTGTTTGATGTCCTAGTAAGACTTTCTGGGATCTCAGGAGATGGGTCAGGGGGTAAGACACTTGACACACAACTTTGAGTACCTCAGTTCAGATTCTCAGACCCCACATTAAAAGCCAAAAGCTAAGGAGGGTTTCTGTAATCGTTTTATACTCAGGGTGAGAAGGAAGGAGACAGGAGAATCTGCTGGAAGCTTGCAGGACAGCTAGCCTGGCAAACAGAGTGGAGAAGTGAGAGACTCTGACTCAAAAGAGGTGAAAGGCGGGGATCAACTCAAAACCTCATCCTCTGTCCTCCACGTCTGCATGTGTGTGTGCGCACAAGCACACACTCTCCCCCAAAGCAGTAATTTTTTTTTAAAGCCTTTTGCTCTGAGAGATGGCTTAGCGGTTAAAGCACATGCATGCAAAGCCAAAGGACCTAGGTTTGATTCCCCAGGACCCACGTAAGCCAGATGCACAAGGGAGCACATGTATCTGGACTTCGTTTGCAGTGGCTGGAAGCCCTGGTCCGCCCATCCTCCCTCTCTCTCTTTCACTCTGCCTCTTTCCCTCTCTCAAATAAATAAATAATAAATTAAAAAGTTTCTTTCTGAATGAAAGCTGTCTTCTCACATTTTCTGGTGAAAGTAATTTTGATACCAGCTTCCTGCAGGACCTGTAAAATACAACTAGCAATTTTATTGGTGACTGTAGCCTTTCCTTCCAATGGGAGATTCTTTTCAGCTGGCTGCGTTTCTTGTAAATTGGTCCTTGGACTGTAGGATGCTTTTCCTGGTTTATCTAACAATTCACAGGCTTCTTTTGTTTGACCTTCATAGAGTATTTTGCTGTCACCTTTATCCTGAGGGGCCCCGAGGGTAGTGACCCCAGTGGAAACATAGACTAGAATCTTTGTTTTGTGTTATTGTTATTTATTATATACTTTACTGTACAAAAAAATTCAGTGTTGGTCCCATTCTCCTGATGTTATTCTTTTTATATCCCCTCTTGATTTTTCCTTTCTTTCTTTCTTTCTTTTTTTTTCTTCCTTTCTTTTTTTAGCTGTTGCAGTCTTTCCAGCCTTCTTGTGGTCTGGAACGACAATAAATCTTCCCGACCGCACTATGCTATTCTATCTGAATTTTACCCATATCCTGTATTATCTTCCCAATTTTAGTTAACTTTTACTATATTTCCTTAGATCTCATGTTTCTTCTTCAAAAATAACACACTTTTATATTCTCTCTCTTTTTTTTTTTTTTTTTTGAGGTAGGGTCTTGCTCTAGGCCACACTGACCTGGAGTTCACTGTGTAGTCTTGGGAGGGCCTCAAACTCATGGTGATCCTCGTACCTCTGCCTCCCCAGTGCTGGGATTAAAGGTGTGTGCCATCATGCCCAGCTATGTACTTTTTTTTTTTTTTTTTTTAAGCTATGTACTTTTATATTCTTCTATCATTGCCTGGTTTGGGTATCAGGGTGATGCTGGCTTTGTAGGAGTTTGGTAGGATTCCTTCTTTTTCTATTTTCTGGAAAAGTTTAAGAAGCAATGGTGTTAGTTCTTCCATGAAGGTCTGGTAAAATTCACCACTGAATCCATCTGGTCCTGGACTTTTTTTAGTTGGGAGATTTTTCTATAACTGCTTGGATCTCCGTACTTGTTATAGGTGTATTTAAGTGATTAATATCATCTTTATTTAATTTAGGTAGGTCATATAAATCAAGGAAATCGTTCAGATTTTCATACTTAGTGGAGGATATGTTGTTATAGTATGTCCCTATGATATTTTGAATTTCCATGGTATCTTGTGATGCTTCCTTTTTCATCTCTAATTTTATTAATTTGTGTCTCTTCTCTTTCTTTTGGTCAGATTTGCTACAGGTTTATCAATCTTGTTTATCCTTTCAAAGAACCAACTCTTTCTTTCATTGATTCTTTGGATTTTTTTTTTTGTTTCTATTTCATTAATTTCTGCCCTAATCTTTCTTATTTCTTCCTATCTATTGATTTTCGGTTTGCCTTGTTTTTCTTTTTCTAAGGCTTTAAGGTGAAGCGTTAGGTCGTTTACTTGTGACTCTTCTAATTTCTTAATATAAGCACTTAAAGCTATAAATTTACCTCTTAGGACTGCCTTCATTGTGTCCCAAAGGTTTTGGTATGTTGTGTCTCATTATCATTTAACTCTATGAATTTTTTTATTTCCTTCTTGATTTCTTCATTGACCCATTCATCATTTAGTAGTGTATTGTTTAGTTTCCATGATTTTGTGCATGCTCTATAGCTTTTCTTGTTGTTGATTTGTAGTTTGATTCCATTGTGGTCAGATAGAATGCAAGGACTTATTTCAATTTTCCTGTATTTGTTAAGATATGCTTTGTGTCGTAATATATGGTCTATTTTAGACAATGTTCCATGTGCTGCTGCAAAGAATGTGTATTCTGCAGCATTTGGATGAAATGTTCTGTAGATATCTGTTAGGTCCATTTGTTCTATGACTTCATTTAATCCAGGTGCCTCTCTGTTTAGTTTTGCTGGGATGAACTGTCAATTGATGAGAGTGGGGTGTTGAAGTCACCCACTACGACTGTGTTTGGTATTATCTCTGACCTTAGTTCTAATAGCATTTGTTTGATGAAGTTGGGAGCCCCCATGTTAAGTGCATATATGTTTAGGATTGTAATATCCTCCTGTTGGAATGTGCCTTTAATCAATATAAAGTGACCTTCCTTATCTTTCCTAGCTAATGTTGGACTGAAGTCTACCTTGTCAGATAATAGGATAGCATCCCCTGCTTTTTTTCTAGGCCCATTTGCTTGGAACACCGTTTTCCAATCTTTTACCCTAAGATAGTGGCCATCCTTTGTAGAAAGGTGAGTTTCTTATAGGCAACAAATTGAAGGATCCTGCTGCTTAACCCAGTCTGCAAACCTATTCCTTTTGGTTGGGGCATTGAGGCTGTTGATATTAAGAGATATTATTGAAAGGTATGTATTTATTTTTGCCACTTTTTGTAGTTCTTCCAGTTTTAACTTTGCTCTCTTATGTTAATTAAGTTTTGAATATGGTTTGCTTTTCTCCAGGTTCCTTATTTGTGTGCTTTTCTTTCTCTTCAGCATGGAGGATTCTTTCAAGAATTCTCTCTAGAGCTGGTTTTGTCTTCAAATATTCCTTTAGCCTGCTTTTGTTGTGGAATGTCCTTATTTATCCTTCTATTTGAATGGATAGCTTTGCAGGATAAAGTGAACTTGGTTGACAGTTGTTATCTTTCAGAGCTTGGAATACATCACTCCAAGCTCTTCTGATTTTTAAAGTTTATATTGAGTAATCTGCTGTGATTCTGTTGGGCTTGCCTTTGCAGGTAACTTGATTTTTCTCTCTAACTGCTTTCCATATATTTTCTTTGGCTTTTATGTCTGACAGTTTAATTATAATATGGTGAAGAGAGGTTCTTTCCAGGTTTTGTCTGGCTGGTGTTCTAAAGGATTCCTGTATCTGCATTGGCACCTCTTTCCCAATTTGGGGGAAGATTTCTCCTATGATTTTGTTGAAAATGCCTACTATGCCTTTGGAGTGAAATTCTTCTCCTTGTACTATACCCTGAATTCTTATGTTTGATCTTTTCATATTGTCCTGAATATTTTGAATTCCCATTCATATTTACCTATTAGTTTTTCTTTCTCTTTGTTAGACTATTAGATCTGCCACCTGGTCTTCTAGTTTAGCTTTTCTGTCCTCTCCTTCATCCATTCTACTGGTGAGATTTTTTTTACAGAGTTTTTTTAATTTCATTGGCTGTGTTCTTCATTGCTAGTGGTTCTGACTGTTTTTTCTATTTCCTTATTTATGTCTTGTATTGACCTCTTTCTTTCATTAAATTGGTTTCTTCTTGTGTCTTCTTTAATTCCTTTGATTTCATCTTTGTCTTTGTTTGTTTGTTTGTTTTTGTTTTTTGAGCTAGGGTCTCACTCTAGTTCAGGCTGACCTGGAATTCTCTATGTCATCTCAGGATGGCCTCAAACTCATGGTGATCCTCCTACCTCTGCCTCTCGAGGGCTGGGATTAAAGTTGTGCGCCACCATGCCTGGCTGTCTTTGACTCCTTTGAGCAGATTTATAATCATTCTTTTGAAATCTTTCTCAGGCATTTCCTCTAACTCATTCTCACTGGAGGTTATTTCTGATGCAATAATACTTTTTGGTGGATTTACATTATCTTGATTTTTTTGTGTTTCTTGTGTTATAATGTAGATGTTTTTGCATCATGGATTAATTTAATGCTTGGATTTTCTAGTCAGCTGCAGTATTATTAGATGTATCAATCAGTCTGATGTTATATATCTTCAGGGTAGGAGCTTAAGTTGCTAAGTGTTGCTCTTAAGACTCTCAGAGCATCTACTTTTGTGACCCTTGATGTTGGGTGTGCCTGCTATGAGAGTATTCAAGTAGGCTGAGTGAAACAAAATGCAGGCAGATTCTAAAATTTAACTAAACAATGTACACTTTCAATGAAACACAGCTGAGAGTATTCATGCAAGAGTAGGTATGATGACAACCAGATCCTCTCTCAAACTCACAGTCCCATTGGGTATGTGGTGCCCCACACCCTTAATCCTGTCATCTAGTAGGTTAAGATTTCTGGTCTGTTGAAGGTTCCAAGTCAGCTTGTGACCAAGTGAGACACTTCTCTAATGTAGAACAGAAAAGGAAGCAAAGCCATTATAAATCAAGAAGCAACAAATAACAAGCCCAAAATATAGCTTATTTAAGAATGGCAAATCGACCATCCATCAGATTTAACATATAATTTATCCAGATATGGAAGGTGCAATTAGCACTTCTGGGTCCGGCCTATATACCAGGCTTATTTGATGGGTACTGACCTGGTGTAATCCCAGTTACCTTTTGGGATGATTTTGGTCTCAGTTATGCTGTGCTCCTGCTTGGGTCCCTCTTTGGTGCATTGTGGGTTCAAGTATGCTGGCTGGGTCATTGGATCGCTGCTCTGGTCACTGATGCTGGGTGCTGTGATCTCCCTTCCCCAGGTCTCTGGTGCTTGCTGGCTCTTGCGCTGGTAGTGGGGGAGGGGAGGCTGTGGATGGTGGCTCTAGTTCTCCCACTGGTCCACAGGATCCTCCACCTCATGATCGGCTCCTCTGTTGGCCACTATGGTCCTCCCTTCATGTTTCTTGGGTTTGTAAGGAGCTCCAGTGTGAGGGGAAAATCCCCCCACCTGGTTTTTCCTGTGGATCAAGTCAAGCCTAGCGGCTGTGGCCCCACAGACCTGGTGCTGCTGCTGGAGCCGCTTCTGCCTGCCTATGTGGTCTCTGGATGCGCTGGATCTCCTACTTCTCTGCTACAGTTGGTAATTTCTTATACACCTCACGTTTTAGTAGAAGAGTGTATTTAGCTGTTTTATTTATTTATTTATTTATTGGCTTTTTCTCCCCTAGGCTGCTTTGGCTTGGTTCCTATGCCACCATCTTGGATTTTTTTTTTTTTTTTTTTACTTTTATATTCTTTACCAGTAATTTCACCTATGTCAGTTTTGATGGGAGTTGCTAGGGAGTTATATTCTTTCTTTAAATTCTTTTCTGAAGTTTATTTATTTATTTGCAAGCAGCGAGAGATAGAGAGCAGAGAGATAGGCATAGACAGAATGGTTGTGCAGGGCCTCCAGCCACTGTAAACTAACTCCAGATGCATGCACCCTTTTGTATATCTGGCTTTATATGGGTACTAGGGAATTGAACCCAGGTCATTAGGTTTTGCAGGCAAACACCTTAACTGCTAAGCCATATCTCTAGCCCAAGGGAGTTATATTCTTTTTTGTTGTTCTGCATTTTTCAAGGTAAGGTCTCACTCTAGCCCAGGCTGACCTGGAATTCACTACATAGTCTCAGGATGGCCTTGAAATCACAGGAATCCTCCTACCTCTCCCTCCTGAGTTCTGGGATTAGATGTGTGCACTACCATGCCCAGAGGGATATAGTCTTTGGAAGCCTTTGTGTTGCATTGTTCTCTTCATATTTCTTTTGTTCTTAATTGAGATTATGGTGGATTGTGGGTCATGGTTCTCTATTACTTTTATGAGATTGAGGGGAATTTAGGTGGTCATAGGCAGGTAGAGAGTGGGTCTAGGGGACTGCTGACACAGGAATGCACTCAAAGCCAGATGGTCTGTTTTTTAAATTTTCATTTAAAAAAATTAAAAAAATATTTATTTATTTGAGAGCGACAGAGAGAGAGAGAGAGAGAGAGAGAGAGAGAGAGAGACAGACAGAGAGAAAATGGGTGTGTCAGGGCTTCCAGCCACTGCAACAAACTCCAGACATGTGTGCCCTGTTGTACATCTGGCTAATGTGGGTCCTGGGAAATCTAGCCTCGAACCGGGCAAGTGTTTAACTGCTAAGCAATCTCTCCAGCCCAGATGGCATATATTTTTTAAATTTATTTTTTTATTTATTTGAGAGCGACAGACAGAGAGAGAGAAAGAGGCAGATAGAGAGAGAGAGAGAGAGAGAGAGAGAGAATGGGCACCCCAGGGCCTCCAGCCACTGTAAACGAACTCCAGACGCTTGCGCCCCCTTGTGCATCTGGCTAATGTGGGTCCTGGGGAGTTGAGCCTCGAACCTGGGTCCTCAGTCTTCCCAGGCAAGTGCTTAACCTCTAAGCAATCTCTCCAGCTCAGATGGTCTATTTTTAATTGACCACCAGAGCAGAGAAATCATAAAAGCAGAAATTAGGCAAGAAAGGGCAAAAAAAGTTAAAATGGTCAGCTGAAGGCCAGCTGTTTTGAAGGCCACTGCCTTATGTGTCCTGGAAAGTGGTGGGGGAGGGGGTCTAAGCAGATGAGCTAAACTTCAATCCCTCATTACCAGGGCAGAGGGCAAGAGGGAGACCCAAACTCTATAAAAGCCAGTCACCCAGACCACGTTGATGGATTCCAAGCTCTGGGGCACTTTCTTCCCCTCCGGAGCTCTCAAATAACATGCTCAGTTCTCAAACAAAGCCAGCACATTCTTCAGGGCTGAACCAATGATCCTTTTCCTGGAACACTGAAATCTGATTGTGCCGAGTCGTCAGGCATATCCCAAGGGCTGAGGAGCATCACAGAGGTTCAGACAAGGCACTGCATATTCGTACCTCCACCCATGAAAAGATGTAGACGATAGATGAGCTCTGTTGATGGCTGATAAGAGCCATGGGTACTGAGTTCAGTCAGCTGCAGAATTAAAAAAAATATTTATTTATTTGCAAGGAGAGGGGGAGAGAGAGTGAGAGAGAGAGAGAAAAAGAAAGAGATAATGGGCATGCTAGGGCCACTGAAAATGAACTCCAGATACATGCACCATTTGTGCATCTGGCTTAGTACTGGGGAATTGAACCTGGGTTGTTAGGCTTTACAGGCAAACACAGTAAGCACTTAGCCATCCCCAGCCCTCAGCTGAAGACTTTTGATTGGTAATATCAACCTATATCTCCTGAACATATAGGTGAGTTTCAAGCGGGCTGCCATCTTCCATCTGAGGACACAGTGTATGACCAGAGCTCACCATTAGTGTTGATGAGAGAGTATCTAAAACTAAAATATTTTCTTATAAGCTATTTATGCTCACTTTATTCCTACGATATCTATTTCAGTTGCACTGTTTGCACTAGTTTTGTTTGGTTTTAGTAAATAATCTAATCAGGTAGGCTAATCAGATCTACCTCAAAAGCAAAATAAAACAAGGTTAAAAACAAAAGAACTACAAAGCATATATGTTAAAATATAGAAAAAGATTGAAAGTTGAAAAATGAAAATAACATTTGAATACCAATGAAGGAAATCAGATTTCTTCTTAATATTGAAGAAAAAATTATTACAAATCATCGAAATAGAAGCAAGGCTAGTTGAAAATAAGAAGGGACTCAGTGAAGGGGGGATTTGGAAGGGGATAAGGAAGGATCTGACCATGGCATATTGTTTATGTTTATGGAAGTTATCAACAACAGAGTTTTCAAAACTATTATAGAGAAAAATGGATCGCTTTATAAGAAGAACTTGTTGGATTTGCCCAGAAAGCAGAACTATCTAGAATTGGCAGGCATGCAATATTACCTTAGTGTCATAATGTAGGAAGTGAAATAAGAGAATACGATGGCCTGCTAGAAGGGATGTAATGGAGCTAAAGTGTTCCGTGACTTATCGGAGAAAAAATGTAATGGTTAATGTCAACTATTGACACATTAGGGTGCTGGAGAGATGGCTCAGTGGTTAAAGGTGCTTGCTTGCAAAGCCTGTCTGCCTGGGTTTAATTCCCCGACACCCATGTAAAGCTGGAGATGCAAAGTGGCACATGATTGGCACATGCGTGCTCCCTGCACATAAGTATACACACAGGTAAGTAAATAACTAAGTATATATCGACATATGAGGCGTTTATGTCCCTATCTCTAAAGTGCCAATGAATAGAGACAGAGTAGCAAAAACTAGTGAGACAGAAAATAAAATAATAAATGGAATGCTTAGCTTATCAAGAAAGATAAGGGAAAGGAGAAAAAAGTCAAGAAAAAATGAAACATGATAAACAATGGCCAATTTATTTATTTGTTTTTAAAATTTTTAAATATTTATTTGAGACAAAGAGAGAGGGGAAAGAGACAGAATGGGCACACCAGGGCCACTAGCCACTGCAAAGAAACTCCAGACACATGCGTCACCTTGTGCATCTGGCTTATGTGGGATCTGGTGAATCAAACCTGGATCCTTAGACTTCGTAAGCAAGCGCCTCAAGCACTAAGCCATCTCCTCAGCACAACAATGGCCAGTTTTAAGCCAAACCTAACAGTCGGGAAGTTGAGTAGACTTGAGAACTGCATTTGAGGAAATGCTGAGTCTAGGGGAACCAGTGCAAGGTCTAGAAAGCTTTGATATTTTATTAAAATAATATTTTGTGGGGGCGGATGGTGGTGTAGTGTGGCACCCCACATGCTGTCCTGTAACAGGAGGTGATTGTGTTGTGTGTTGTGTGTGGGGGAAGGTGAAGCAAAACTTTGAATGTCCCCTTCCATCCTTCCCTAGCTCTTCAGCCTGGTGTTTGTTTTTGATCTTCTTTACTGATCCCAGAGCTTTCAGGGCTCTGATGATCCTCTGGTCTCTGCTTCCCTGCGGGACTGGGGTTAAAAGTGCGTGTGGCCATGCCCAGCGGTTAATGTGAGGCCTGGAGATTCAAACTCTGCGGCCTCGGTCCCTCATGCTTGTGCAGGAAGCATACTTCACTGCTGAGCCATCTTTCTAGATCTAAAATAATATTTTATTTATTCATTCATTTCTTTGAGAGACAGAGGAGAAGAGGCAGATATAGAGAGAATGGGCAACCAGGGCCTCTAGTCACTGCAAACGAACTCCAGACGCATGTGCCCCCCTGTGCACTTGGCTTACGTGGGTACTGGGGAATCAAACCTGGGTCCATAGGCTTCCTAGGCAAGGGCCTTAACTGCTAAGTGATCTTTCTAGCCTTAAAATAAAAGAGTTGACGTCATTGAAATTTCTACAGTAGTCTGGTAATTGTCTGTCATGTCTGCCTAGGTATGGTTTTCAGACCTGTGAAAGCTGGCAAAAGGAGGCAATGATGACAAAACAGAAGCCAGAGGAAGGCGCTGGAAGCTGTGGAAGAGGTCTGGCACGAAGGTTGGGCAGCCCTGAAGAAGCAGGAAGAGAAGGAAACACTGCGGTTCTGCCAACACTGAAAGCTGAGTATAAATTATAGATGAGACACTTGTGGGTTTCTGATAGGAAACCAGTTCTGAATTTTGTTTACATAGAGCAAATTGTTTATCTTTGACTGATTCTCTGTTGCTGTATTCTAACAATTGATTATAGTGGGTCTGAGTGTGAAATTTTTTGAATTTATTGTCTTGAAGCCAGACATGGTGGCACACGCCTTTAATTCCAGCACTCGGGAAGCAGAGGTAGGAGGATCACCGTGAGTTTGTGGTCACCCTGAGAGACTACATAGTGAATTCCAGGTCAGCCTGAGCTAGAGTGAGACCCTACCTTGAAAAACCATAAAAAGTATATGTGTGTGTGTATATATATATATATATATATATATATATATATATATATATGTATATATGTGTATATATATATGTATATATGTGTATATATGTATATATACATATACATATATATGTGTGTGTGTGTGTGTGTGTGTGTATTTGTAATTAAATTTTAAATTAACATGCATTTCATTTTAAATATTCTTTCTGTGCTGAGGAAATGGTTCAGTGGCTAAAGGTTCTGAAATGCAAATCCTGGTAGTTTGGGTTCAAGTCTCCTGTACCCATGTAAATCCAGATGCACAAAGTAGTGCATGCATCTGAAGTTTGTTTGCAAACTGGTGTGCCCATCTCCCCATCTGTATGCCCCCCCTCTTAATGATTTTTTAAAAAAATTTTTTGTTTGTTTATTTTTATTTATTTGAGAGCAACAGAAGGAGGGAGAGAGAGAGATAGAGATAGATAGATAGAGAGAATGGGCACGCCAGGGCTTCCAGCCACTGCAAACGAACTCCAGACGCATGTGGCCCCTTGTGCATCTGGCTAACTTGGGTTCTGGGGAATCGAGCCTCGAACCGGGGTCCTTAGGCTTCACAGGCAAGCGCTTAACAGCTAAGCCATCTCTCCAGCCCTCTCTCACTTTTAAATAAATAAATACAATTTTCTTTCCAACAGAAGAGATAGGTTTATTTTCACATGTGAAGATTCAGTAATTATCAGAGCAAAATATATTCCTAGAATTTCTTTTTTTGTGTGAGAGTTCTAAGTGCATAGAAATATAACTATCTTAGATGTTACTAATATAGACATGATTTGTGTCATGTTTCAATCAGACGATAATCTTATTGTTGATTATCTATTTCTGCTAATAATAGGAGTATTCCAAGTTTGCCCTTTTTTTAGAAAGTTATTTTTAAAAAGTTTTTGCAAATATTTTATTTATTTATTTGCAAGCAGAGAGAGAGGGAAGGAGAGAAAATGAGAGAGAGAGAGAGAGAGAGAGAGAGAGAATAGACATGCAGGGCCTCTAGCCACATTGTGCATCTGGCTTACATGGGTACTGGGGAATCGAACCTGGGTCCTTAGGCTTTGCAAGCAAGTGTCTTAATAGCTAAGTCATCTCTCCCATCTCTAAGTCTACTCTTTTATCCAAAAACTGTTTTCCACAGGGATTTGTGCTGTAAGTCACAGTGACCTTTGGGTCATCAATCAGGATTTTACTGTCATTCTCTTGTTTTAACTAATACCATTATCATCAAGTCTTGATGATTCTATAGAGACAAGCAGAGATTTTCAATTGGATTCCAACCAAAAGGATAGATTCTGACTAGAGGTGAAGAAATTCAGCCATTTTCTTTGCGGGTTTATGAGCCTGTGAGTCTTCCGGCTATCTGAGCTTACCTGACCTTCTAAGTGAGAAGGATTTTCTAGGGCACTAAGGTCTTGGGTATGCTAATTAGCTTGATTTAACCATGTCATATGCATTAATACATCAAAATATCATGTTGTAGCTCATAAATCCATACAATTTGTCAACCAAAAATACTGATAAATCATTAACAAAATATCCACTAGAGGCCAGTGTTTGTCAGATTGGTCTCTGAAACTTAAATTCAGTTTGTTGAGATGCACACACACTCAAAAACCTGCTGTTTTGGTTGGTCTTCTTTATTCAGGTCATTCATAACTTTTGCATGTGAATATCTCACACTCAAGAAATTTGTCAAGAAGGTTTTTCGTTTGGAAGTATAAAGGAAGTTCCAACGTGCTTCTCTTCAGAGGTCCTAACTTTGTGCCCAGCCTCCGCATGACTGAAGCTCTGCTTGAGAAATTTCTTTTTTGTTTTATTTTTTTGAGGTAGGATCTCATCCAAGCAGAGTCTGACCTGAATTCACTATGTAGTCTCAGGGTGGCCTTGAACTCATGGTGATCCTCCTCCTACCTCTGCCTCACATGTGCTGTGATTAAAGGCGTGTGCCACCATGCCCGGCTCGAGAAATAAATTTTTTACTTGTAGTCATCATGGAGACAAGAGCTTCCTTATATTTATTTATTTATTTACATTTTTTTGTTCATTTTTGTTTATTTGAGAGCGACAGACAGAGAGAGAAAGAGGCAGAGAAAGAAAGAGAATGGGCACGCCAGGGCCTCCAGCCACTGCAAATGAATTCCAGACGCTTGCGCCCCCTTGTGCATCTGGCTAACGTGGGTCCTGGGGAATCGAGCCTTGAACTGGGGTCCTCAGGCTTCACAGGCAAGCGCTTAATGGCTAAGCCATCTCTCCAGCCCCTTATTTATTTATTTATTGACAACTTCCATAGTTATAGATAATAAGCCATGATAATTCCCTTCCCCCAAGAGTTTCCTTATACATGACATGCTGATAAGGTGTCAAGCAAGAAAAATAAGCTTGAAGGTTAGAAATTTATGAGGGTCAACCTAGCATGATTATATTTTATTTCTGAAGTTGGATGAAAATTTTCTGCTATTTATTTTTTAATATATCTAAATTGCTTCCTAAAAAGTAGTCCACACATGTTGACAAATTGGAAGAACACAGAGAAAGAATTTAAGCCCAATAGTGCTGGGGAGGTGGCTCACTGGATAAAGGTGATTTCTGTATAAGCATGAGGACCTGAGCTCTATCTCCAACATTCATATAAGAGTCTGGGCAAAGGGCTGGAGTGATGGCTTAGCAGTTAAGTTGATTGCCTGGGAAGCCAAGGGTCCCAGATTCAATTCCCCAGTACTCATGAAAGGCAGATGCAAAAGGTGGAGAATGTGTCTGGAGTTTGCAGTGGCTGGAGGCCCTCTCTCTCTATCTGCCTCTCTCTCTCTGTCTCAAATAAATATAAATAAATAAATAAAATTATACACACACACACACACACACACACACACACACACACACACACACTTGAAGAAGCTGGGCATGGCTGTGCATACTTGTAACCCCAGCACTGAGTACGCAGAGACGGGAGGCTCACGGGGGCTCTCTGGTTGACAAGTCTAACTGAAACAGGGAAAATCCACTTCAGTGAGAGGTTCTGTCTTGGGGAAATAAGGCAGAAGAGTGATAGAGGAGAACACCTGACATGTTCCTCTGGCCTCCATGCACATGCACATGAGTACACACATCTGCATGCACACATGCACACACCACCAAAAAAATAAGCCTAATAAGGACATTTGTCAGATCATTTTGAAAAATTTTATTTTATTTATTTGCAAGCAAAGAAAAAGAGAACAGAAAATGAGCATGCCAGGGCCTCTACCCACTGCAAATGAACTCCAGATGCGTGTGCCAATTTGTGTATCTGACTTTTCGTAGGTACTAGGGAATCAAACCTGGGTTGTTAGGCTTTGCAGGCAAGCACTCTAACTGTTAAGCAATCTCCCCAGCCCTGTCATATCTTTTATAGATTTCTAACTTAAAGTAAGTTGGTTGTGTCTTGGCCAGATGGCTCTGTCCATCCCATGGCTATCCGATTGCTGATAGAGATTGGATTGGAAGAATTAGCTGTGTGGTTATTGTTTCCAGCTGTATTTCTGGTGATCCAGACACACAAGGCGACATTAACTAGGTCAAGGAACTGGTGTTTGAGGACTCTCAGTAGTTGTCACTTCAGGGTAGTCAGTAAATTCAGGTGGCGTCGCATCAGGATCAGGTTTGTGAAATAGTTGTACATATGTTTCCCATATGCAGCACGATATCTCATTCTCACAATACACGGTGTACTTATCCTTATCCATACAGCACAGTCTCCAGTTTCCTAATTTTTTCATAAAGCATTCTTGGCGAAAGCCAGCTGCAGGGCAAAAAGAGATGGCCAAAATTTTAACTCTATTATCAATATAACTTTCCATTCATTTAAAAATTTAGGGGCTGGAGGGATGGCTTAGCAGTTCAGGCACTTGCCTGTAAAACCAAAGGACCTAGGTTCAATCCCCCAGTACCCATGTAAGCCAGATACACAAGGTGGAGCTGGAGTTTATTAGCCACGGCTGAAACTCCTGGAGTTCCCACTGTCCCTCTATCTGACTCTGTCTTTCTCTCAAATAAATGATTTTTTAAATTTACAATGACCTCTGCCATCTAGATGAATATGGTGACAAATCCTAAAAATCACCCAGGGAGACAAAAAAGAAAACACGAGGAAAATGTTAAAATTGTGGCAGACGCCCTAACATACTGTGAGGGAAAGGGAAGAAGGAGAGGGAAAAGAGTGAGAGAGCACACACATAGAGCTGATAGGTAAGGCTAAATTCTTATGAAGGATGAAAGTGAGCCAGGAGTTCGAAGCCACCCTGCGACTACATAGTGAAATCCAGGTCAGCCTGAGCTAGAGCAAGATCCTACCTCAAAAAACCAAGAAATGAAAAAAAGCAAAAAGAACAAACTTGTTTGTTCCAGGCAATGAGCAGCAATGCCTAGTCTCTGGGCTTCAGAAACTGCTGAGAGTATTTGAGAAGCTTCAGGCAGGTGGACAAGTCTAAAGTGTGACAGACAAGGAGCAAAGGCTCACGAGATGAAAAGTCACCTCACGGAGCAGAGCCAGACCTCACAGTCCCTTTGGGTCATGAGTGATTTAATGTTTGTTTTCAGAATGTGATGTGAGCTCTGTGACTTCACTGTGTTAAGCCTGTCAGGATTCAGCAGCTGAGCTGAAGGGCTGGGGAGGGAACTTGGATGTGCTAGAGTGACTGGGGCCAGGGAAGTCAGTGCAGAAAGGACAACATGGACTCCGAGTCATGTTTACATAGAAGACAGAGAAATAGGAGAAGTTAGATCAAATACTTGATTTCTGAACGGAGGGGGAGGTCAATAAAGATACATGCCATTCACAAAATGAGTGAGACTTGGGGGCAAGGGGAAACAGTGGGCTCAAATGTTTGCATTGGGCATGTCACATGATCATCCTGGGATGCGAAGAAGGCAGTTGAATGAGTATGGGATCTCAGAAGAGAGGTTTCACTACAGATATATTTTTTGGTGGGTGGTGGTTGCGGGAAGAGATGGCTTAGCAGGTAGGACTGGTTGTCATATAAGAATGAGGACCGGAGTTTGGTATCTATCACACACACAAAAAGCCAGATATGGCCACACATGCATGTCACCCCCAGTTCTGAGGAGCGGCGGGGGCGTGGGGGGAGTGCAGTGCGTGAAGACAGGAAGATCACAGGAAGTCTCTGGTCAGGCAGTCTGCCTGAAAAGTAGCAGTTTCAGGTTCGGTGAGAGGCTCTGCCTCAAGGAAACAAAGTGAAAGAGAGATAGAAGACACTCAGCTATCTTCTCTGACCTCCATATGTGTGCATACCCGATGTGCCCACCTCCACACAAATGGCATGAACACACACACACACACACACACACACACACACATGCACATTGGAGTCATTGTTTATATGTATTCATTTAATTTATTTTTTTTAGAGAGAGAGAGAGACAGAGACAGAGACAGAGACAGAGAGAGGGAGACAGAGAGACAGAGGGAATGGGCATGCCAGGGCCTCAGTCACTGCAATTGAACTGCAGACGCTTGAGCCACCTAGTGGGCAGCCTTGCACTTGCCTCACCTTTGGGCTTAGTGCAATCTGGAGAGTTGAACATGGGTCCTTAGGCTTCACAGGCAAGCACCTTAGCTGCTAAGCCATCTCTTCAGCCCTGCTTATACATATTAATGCTACAAAACTATGGAATAAGATGAGAAAAAGAGAATGGCAGGATTAAATTCTAGTGAGTTTCAATATCAAGAGGTCAGAGAGGAGAAAACACATTCTAAACAACCAGATAAATCAGAACAAAACTGAGGTGTTAGAGTCTTGGTTATCCTAAATTAGACCCTGGGTAAAGAATTGAGCGTCACAGTATTTCAGTTGAGAGACATTCCCCCTCTGCCTGCAACCGCTGTAGAAATGGGGATGCCAGGCATGAAGAGGAGGTGAGCTATAGGACCAGGTGTGTTGTCGGAGCACAAAGAACCCCTTGCGGAACTCAGCCGCCATGCTGCGGAACAAGCCAATCATCCTGTGGAGGTCAAAGGAACTGGAGTGTGCATCCGTTATCCTGTTACCAGCCCTGACAGGTGATCCCAGGTGAGCTCTTTTCCTGCCATTTCCAGAATGTTCCATACAGGCATCTGGCAGAGAACTGAGGATGCTGAAAGTTCTGGTCGGGCTGGTGGTCATGAATATGTCAAATACTGAAAGGATATAGGGGAAGTTGTGTCAAATATAATGTGATGGAGAAGGGAGAAGGATTTATTTTGAGGTAGGGTCTAGCTCTAGCCCAGGCTGACCTTTGAACTCACAGCAATCCCCCTATCTCTGCCTCCCAAGTGCTGGGACTAAAGGTGAGCATCACCATGCCTGGCTGAGAAAGAATTTTTTAAAGAAAGAATGATCACTCATCATCAAATTCTGCTCACAGGTTGAAGATAAATGCAAGGAAGTATCTGTTGGATGCAGCAGGGTGATGTTAATGGGCGAGCCTAAAAGACCACCTTCGGAGTGGCAGGAAGAAGAGTAAAATTGAAGTTGATTGGAAAGTGACTGAGAAAGAAGTGGATGCTTTACTTGAAGTCAAATCTCTCTCTTCCTCTTATTTTGTTAGGGAAGGGGTTTCAAGATAGGGTCTCACCCTAGCCCAGACTTACCTTGAACTCACTCTGTAGCCCCAGGCTGGCCTTGAACTCATGTTGATCCTCCTACTTTAGCCTCCTCAGTGGAGTGCTGGGACTAAAGGTATGTGCCACCATGCCTGACTTTAAAAAATATTTATTTATTTGAGGGGGGGAGGGAAGGGGAGACTAAGACAGAAAGAGAGAGAGAGAGAGAGAGAGAGAGAGAAGAATGGGAGCTCCAGGGTCTCCAGCCACTGAAAACAAACTCCAGATGCATGTGCCACTTTATGCATCTCGCTTTACATGGGTAAAGGAGAAATGCACCCAGGGCATTAGGCTTTACAGGCAAGTGCCTTAACTGCTGGGCCATCTCTCCAGACCACACCTGGCTTTTTTGAATTTCTTTCAATTTTTGGACAAATATGTTTAGTTGTGAAGATGAACAGGAAGGTACAGAACATGTTATTGGGTGATGTAGGGCATGGGAGAGGTTAGGGGTTTGTTTTGTATAATAAAAAATATTAGGGCGCAGTTTCAGGTTCGGTGAGAGGCTCTGCCTCAAGGAAACAAAGTGAAAGAGAGATAGAAGACACTCAGCTATCTTCTCTGACCTCCATATGTGTGCATACCCGATGTGCCCACCTCCACACAAATGGCATGAACACACACACACACACACACACACACGCACATTGGAGTCATTGTTTATATGCATTCATTTAATTTATTTTTATTTTTATTTTTTTTAATTTATTTTTTTTTTTAGAGAGAAAGAGCCAGAGACAGAGAGAGGGAGACAGAGAGACAGAGGGAATGGGCATGCCAGGGCCTCAGTCACTGCAATTGAACTGCAGACGCTTGAGCCACCTAGTGGGTGCGCGCAGCCCTGCACTTGCCTCACCTTTGGGCTTAGTGCAATCTGGAGAGTTGAACATGGGTCCTTAGGCTTCACAGGCAAGCACCTTAACTGCTAAGCCATCTCTTCAGCCCTGCTTATACATATTAATGCTACAAAACTATGGAATAAGATGAGAAAAAGAGAATGGCAGGATTAAATTCTAGTGAGTTTCAATATCAAGAGGTCAGAGAGGAGAAAACACATTCTACACAACCAGATAAATCAGAACAAAACTGAGGTGTTAGAGTCTTGGTTATCCTAAATTAGACCCTGGGTAAAGAATTGAGCGTCACAGTATTTCAGTTGAGAGACATTCCCCCTCTGCCTGCAACCGCTGTAGAAATGGGGATGCCAGGCATGAAGAGGAGGTGAGCTATAGGACCAGGTGTGTTGTCGGAGCACAAAGAACCCCTTGCGGAACTCAGCCGCCATGCTGCGGAACAAGCCAATCATCCTGTGGAGGTCATAGGAACTGGAGTGTGCATCCGTTATCCTGTTACCAGCCCTGACAGGTGATCCCAGGCTGAGCTCATTTCCTGCCACTTCCAGAATGTTCCATACAAGAATATTTCACAGGCATCTGGCAGAGAACTGAGGATGCTGAAAATTCTGGTCAGGTACATTGAGTGATGTAGGGAATGGGTGGGGTTAGGGGTGTGTTTTGTATAATAAAAAGTATTAGGGCGCTGGGAAATAGTAAAGTGATTGCCTTACAAGCATTTGATGCTTGATACACAGAACCCATGTGAAAATGCCAGGCATGGTTATACATGCTTGTATCTTCAGTACTGGGGAAAGGGAGGCAGGCAGAGCCCTGGGGCTCACTGGCCATCCAGTCTTGCCTAACTGGTGACTTTTAGGCCAATGGGAGACCCTGTCTCATTAAAAGTGAACAGAGCTCTGGAGAAAAAACACCCAGGTTGTTTCATTGCATTTAAAGCAAACAATATGCTTCCTATACAACAATAATTTTACTATAACCCCAGTGCTCAGGAGGCTGAGGTAGGAGGATCACTGTGAGTTTTGAAGCCTGGGCTATAGATTGAGTTCCAGATAAGCCTGGGCTAGAGTGAGATCCTGTACCTTGCCTGTGTTCTCAAGAGGCTGAAACAAGAAGACTACAAATTCAAGGTCAGCTTGAGTAACACAGTGAGACCCTTTCTGAAGGAAAAGTCTCTAAGGCATATTGCTCATACATTGTTGACCATGGCTCATTTATAGCTGAATTAAAGCCTCTAAGAGTAGCCAGGTGTGGTGGCACGTGCCTTTAATCGTAGCACTCAGGAGGCAGAAATGGGAAGATCACCATGAGTTTGAGGCCACCCTGAGACTAAATAGTGAATTCCAGGTCAGCCTGAGCTAGAGTGAGACCCTTCTTTGAACAACCAAAAAAAAAAACAAAAAAAAAACCAAAAAACCAAAAAAGCCAAAAAAAGAAAAAACCTGTAAGATACATAAACCCATAAATATATTCCTATATGCAAGGGTATTGAAGAGATTGGTAGCACTGATTCTGAAGGTGCAGATTGAATGAATCTTTTCCATTGGGAAAGCACTTTTTTTTCACTTAAACTCATTTAATCATAGCAGTTTTTGATTCATTGGTTAGTGACAAGTATTAATTTTCAATAGCACAGATCATTTTCAAAACTATTGTTATTAAAATGAAGGGATAGCTGTGTGGGGGGGAGGCTGGAGAAATGGCTTCGCAGTTAAGTGATTGCCTATGGTGCCTAAGGACCGTCGTTAGAGGATTGATTCCCCAGGACCCAAGTAAGCCAGATGCACAAGGTGGAACATACATCTGGAGATAGCTTGCAGTGGCTGGAGGCCCTGGCATGTCCATTCTTTCTCTATTTGCCTCTTTCTCTCTCTGTCTGTTGATCTCAAATAACTAACTAAATAAACAAAAATATTTTAAAAAAAGGGATAGCTGGGTGTGGTGGTGCACACCTTTAATCCCAGCACTTGGGAGGCAGAGGTAAGAGGATCACCATGAGTCTGAAGCTAGCCTGGGACTCCAGAGTGAATTCCATTTGATCCTGGGTAAGAGTGACACCCTACTATGAAAAAAGAAAAAAAAAAAAAGAGGGAGTAAGCTTTTATAGCGATCTAAAGTCAGAAGCTCCTCATTGATGACTTGTCTTTCTATCCACGTTCACTCTCCTAGCCTTTTTTCCACCCAAACTTATGTCTCTTCCACACGGTGGCTCTGCGGAATACAGTGAAGACTTGTTTGACATTCTTAAGACCATGAACTAAGGCTTCCCTCTGAGGTACTTCTGGGACTCAGAATTTAAGATGGTAAAAAGATTTAGACTAATATGATAAGATAATGAATAGCTAAAAGTAGAAGGAAGCCCAGGGAACACCAGGCAGTTGTTCAGAGACATTTGGAGCGGCTCAGAGCACAGTGGAGACTATGGCCTTTGGAGAAACATCTCAGGGGATGCTTTAAGATGCCCACAACAAAAGAATCCCAGGGAATGGAACAGGGGCTCCAGAATAAGACCATTTCTGCTGCTCTGTATTGGCCCAGAATGTTTCCTGCATCATGACTTTTTTCCACTACAGACCCTTGGAGCCCATGTGTAACAACTCACTCTCAGTCCATCATCCCTCCTGTAGAAAGTCCCATTACCTTCGGTCATCTGAGTCAGCAACCCACAGAAAATGAAGGTCAGCGTTGGGAGAGTCATTGCTCCTGGAAGAGGGGAAGCTGTCTGTCCCAAGGAACCCAAAATGCTTTATGCAGCAAAAACCACAAATTTCTACTTTTATTGGCCTTATCATGGGTGATGAACCAGAGATGGGGAGAATGCCATGCCATCTGGATCAACAAACCATTCATTTGCATCATCGAGTGTGCATGACACTGTAACGTCCATTTCTAGAAATTATTAGCTGAAACTGCAGCCTTGTGAGACAGTGCATCACCCGGTAGGACTATGTGGTCTGATGGGAAGAACCTCCAAAAGGAACTTTTTCTTTTTTATAATTACCAACTTCCAGGATTGTAAACAATATCCCGTGGTAATACCTCCCCCCACACTTTCCCCTTTGAAACTCCACTCTCCATCATATCCCCTCCCCCTGTGAATCAGTCTCTCTTTTATTTTGATGTCATGATCTTTTCCTCCTATTATGAGGTTCTTGTGTAGGTAGTGTCAGGTACCTTGAGGTCATGAATATGCAGGCCATTTTGTGTCTGGAGGAGCACGTCGTAAGGAGTCCTGCCCTTCCTTTGGCTCTTACATTCTTTCCACCACCTCTTCCCCAATGGACCTTGAGCCTTGGAGGTGTGATAGAGATATTGCAGTGCTGAGCACTCCTCTGTCACTTCTCAGCACCGTGATGCCTTCTGAGTCATCCCTAGGTCACTGCCATCTGAAAAGAGAAAGTTCTCTAACAAAAAAGTGAGAGTAGCATTAATATATGTGTATAAGCATTAAGAGAAGTGCTTACTGGGCAGTCTTGTAAGCTTGTAATAGTATGTACATTTAGCCAGACATCAGCAGACATTACACCTCTAAGGCTCATGACTACCCCTGTTGTAGGTTTTCAGTATCAGGGATGTATTCCCTCCCACGGAACAGGCCTCCAGTCCATTTAGAGGGCAGTTGGTTTCCACCATGACAGACATGCCACTGTTGCATCCGTTTGCTCATTTGGCTTTTTTTTTTGGCCAAATATAAGGCTTGCAGTGTCCACTGTGGTGAATCTTCACTGGTGACTTTTCTTTCTCCCACTGAGCTGCATGCAGTATGGCTTTTTCCAGCTTTCGGTCAGCTGGTCTACATGGAGGCGGTTTTCAGCTCAGTTCCAGCAGGATTTCTCAGTGGCCTTGCAGCCCAAGTATGTAGAGTCTTCAGCAATAGTGTGTTACCATCTATTCCTGGTGGGAAGCCAAGGGCCTCGGCAATGGCCTATAATGTTTTGGGGGCATCAGGGACCTCCTTGGCCAACAATTCATTGGAAGGTATCCCATCCCTGGCACTGAAAATTTTCTGGTAACAATCTGTGGCTCCTGAGTGTTTCATTGTCCAAAAATGTAGGTTTCTATATGATTTGTTTATATCCTCTTACATTTTGATTATCCCTCCTTCCAACATTTCTTTGCTCAATGTCTTCCCCTGACCTCACTTAGGCCTTTCCAGCCCTGTTAGTCTGTTCTTCTACTTACATATATACAGTACCATCATATTAAGTACCCCCTGCCTCCGTTTTTATTTTCCCCCCTTTATATCACCTTTCTAGCTTGCTGGCATCTGAACTGAGTTTTCTTCCTACTTACACAGAAGTCCAATCATTTGAATCTAGGATCCACATATGAGAGAGAACATGTGATGTCTGTCCCAAAGAACCCAAAATGCTTAATGCAGCAAAACCCACTAATTTCTACTTTTATTGGCCTTATCATGGGTGACGAACCAGAGATGGGGAGAATGCCATGCCATCTGGATCAACAAACCAGTCGTTTGCATCATCGAGTGTGCATGACACTGTAATGTCCATTTCTAGAAATTATTAGCTGAAACTGCATCCTTGTGAGACAGTGCATCACCCTGTAGGACTGTGTGGTCTGATGGGAAGAACCTCCAAAAGGAACTTTTTCTTTTTTATAATTAACAACTTCCAGGATTGTAAACAATATCCCGTGGTAATACCTCCCCCCACACTTTCCCCTTTGAAACTCCACTCTCCATCATATCCCCTCCCCCTGTGAATCAGTCTCTCTTTTATTTTGATGTCATGATCTTTTCCTCCTATTATGAGGTTCTTGTGTAGGTAGTGTCAGGTACCTTGAGGTCATGAATATGCAGGCCATTTTGTGTCTGGAGGAGCATGTTGTAAGGAGTCCTGCCCTTCCTTTGGCTCTTACATTCTTTCCACCACCTCTTCCCCAATGGACCTTGAGCCTTGGAAGGTGTGATAGAGATATTGCAGTGCTGAGCACTCCTCTGTCACTTCTCAGCACCGTGATGCCTTCTGAGTCATCCCTAGGTCACTGCCATCTGAAAAGAGAAAGTTCTCTAACAAAAAAGTGAGAGTAGCATTAATAAGCATTAAGAGAAGTGCTTACTGGGCAGTCTTGTAAGCTTGTAATAGTATGTACATTTAGCCAGACATCAGCAGACATTACACCTCTAAGGCTCATGACTACCCCTGTTGTAGGTTTTGAGTGTCGGGGATGTATTCCCTCCCATGGAACAGGCCTCCAGTCCAATTAGAGGGCAGTTGGACAGACATGCCACTGTTGCATCCGTTTGCTCTTTGGCTTTTTTTTTGGCCAAATATAAGGCTTGCAGTGTCCACTGTGGAGAATCTTCACTGGTGACTTTTCTTTCTCCCATTGAGCTGCATGCAGTATGGCTTTTTCCAGCTTTCGGTCAGCAGGTCTACATGGAGGTGGTTTTCAGCTCAGTTCCAGCAGATTTCTCAGTGGCCTTGCAGCCCAAGTATGTGGAGTCTTCAGCAATAGTGTCTTACCATCTATTCCTGGTGGGAAGCCAAGGGCCTCGGCAATGGCCTATAATGTTTTGGGGGCATCAGGGACCTCCTTGGCCAACAATTCATTGGAAGGTATCCCATCCCTGACACTGAAAATTTTCTGGAAACAATCTGTGGCTCCTGAGTGTTTCATTGTCCAAAAATGTAGGTTTCTATATGATTTGTTTATATCCTCTTACATTTTGATTATCCCTCCTTCCAACATTTCTTTGCTCAATGTCTTCCCCTGACCTCACTTAGGCCTTTTCACCCCTGTTAGTCTGTTTTTCTACTTACATATATACAGTACTATCCTATTAAGTACCACCTGCCTCTGTTTTTTTTTTTTCCCCTTTATATCACCTTGCTAGCTTGCTGGCATCTGCTACTGAGTTTTCTTCCTACTTACACAGAAGTGCAATCATTTGAAGCTAGTAACCACATATGAGAGAGAACATGTGATGTTTGGCCTTCTGGGCCTTGATTACCTCACTGCATATAATCCTTTCCAGATCCATCCATTTTTTTTTTCCTGCAAACTTCACAACTTCATTTTTCTTTACCACTGAATAGAACACCATGTATAAATGTGTCACGTCTTCATTATCCACTCATCAGTTGAGGGACATCTAGGCTGGTTCCATTTCCCAGCTATTGTGAATACAGCAGCAGTAAACATGGTTGAGCAAGTATCTCTAAGGTAGTGAGATGAATCCTTAGGATATATGCTTAGGAGTGCTATAGCTGTGTCATATGGTAAATCTATTTTTAGCTGTCTCAGGAGCCTCCACACTGATTTCCACAGTGGCTGGACCAGATTGCATTCCCACCAACAATGTAGAAGGGTTCCTCTTTTTCTTCATCCTTGCCAGCACTTATGGTCATTTGTTTTCATGATGGTAGCCAATCTGACAGGAGTGAGATGGAATCTGCATGTAGTTTTAATCTGCATTTCCCTGATGAGTAGGGATATAGAACATTTTTTAAAAAGATTTTTATATGCCATGTGTATTTCTTCTTTTGTGAACTGTCTATTTAGTTCTATAGCACATTTTTTAATTGGGTTGTTTGATTTCTTATTACTTAGTTTTTTGAGTTCTTTGTATATCCTGGATATTAGTCCTCTGTCAGATGTATAACTGGCAAAGATTTTTTCCCATTCTGTAGGTTGCCTCTTTGCTTTATCCAGTGTCCTTTGCTGTACAAAAGCTTTGTAACATGAAGTCCCAGTAGTTAATCTGTGGTTTTATTGCCTGAGAAATTGGGGTTATATTCAAAAAGTCTTTGCCAAGACCAATATGTTGAAGGGTTTCCCCTTTTTCCTCTAGCAGTTTCAGAGTTTCAGGTCTGATATTAAGGTCTTTTATCCATTTGGTTTTATTTCTTGTACATGGAGAGAGAGAAGGATCTATTTTCATCCTTCTACAGATTCATATCTAGTTTTGCCACCACCATTTGCTGAAGAAGCTGTCTTTTCTTCAATGAGTATTTTTGTCATTTTTGTCAAATATCAGGTGGCTGTAGCTGCCTGGGCTTACATCTGGGTCCTATTCTGTTCCATTGATCTATATGTCTGTTTTTGTGCCAGTACCATGCTGCTTTTGTTACTATGGCTCTGTAGTATAGGTTAAAATCAGGTATGGTGATACCACCAGCCTTATTTTTGTTGCTCAGTATTATTTTAGATATTTGAATTTTTCTGTGCTTCCAAATGAAGTTTGGATTGTTTTTCCTATTTCCATTGAAAATGCCATTGGAATTTTGATGGGGATTGCATTAAATGTGTTGATTGCTTTTGGAAAGATTGCTATTTTCCCAATATTGATTCTTCCTATCCAAGAACAAGGGTTGTTTTTCCATTTCCTAGTGTCTTCTGCAATTTCTTGCTTCAGTGTTTTAAAATTTTCATTTTAGAGATCTTTCACTTCCTTGGTTAGGTTTATTCCAAGGTATTTTATTGATTGATTGATTGATTGATTGATGCAATTGTGAATGGGAGTGATTCTCTGATTTCATTCTCTGTGTGTTTGTTATTAGCATATAGGAAGGCTACTGATTTCTGAGTTTTTATTATGTATCCTGTTACATGGCTATAGGTGTTTATCAGCTCCAACCATTTGCTGGTAAAGTCTTTATAGTCTTTTTATGGCTTTTATGTGCAGAATCATATCATCTGCAAAGAATGATAACTTGACCTGTTCCTTTCCAATTTGTAACCCTTTTATGTGTGTCTTGCTTTATTGTGATGGCTAAGACTTCCAGACTCTATTAAATAAAAGTGAGGACAGTGGACACCCTTGTCTTGTTCCTGATTTTAGTGGAAAAGATTCCAGTTTTTTTCCATTTAGTAATATGTTGGCTGTAGGCTTGTCATAGATAGTTTTTATTATATTGTGATATGATCCTTCTATTCCCAGCCTCTGTAGGACTTTTACCATAAAGGGATGTTGGATTTTGTCAAATGCTTTTTCTGCATCTAATGAGATGATCATGTGATTTTTGTCCTTCAGTCCATTTATATAATGTATTACATTTATCTTTTTGCGTATGTTGAACCATCCTTGCATCTCTGGGATAAAGCCTACTTGGTTGGTGTGAATGATCTTTCTGATATCTTCTTATATTCTGTTTGCTAATATTTTGTTGAGAAATTTTGAATCTATGTTCATGAGGGAGATTGGTCTGTAATTTTCTTTTTTTGCCCTATCTTTACCTGGTTTTGGTATCAGGGTGATGCTGGCTGTATAGAGGAGTTTTGTAGGATTCCTTCTTTTTCTATATTTTGAAAAAATTTAAGAAGCATTGGTGTTAGTTCTTCCATGAAGGTCTGGTAGAATTCACCAGTGAATCCATGTGGGCCTGGTCTTTTTTTAGTTGGGAGATTTTTGATAACTGCTTGCATCTGCATACTTGTTATAGGTCTATTTAAGTGATTAATATCATCTTGATTTAACTTAGGTAGGTCATATAAATCAAGGAAATCATCTATTACTTTCAGATTTTCAAACTTTATCAGAACTGAAAGAAAGATTATCACTACCAATCCTATTGACATTAAAAGGGCAATCATTGAATTCAATAATATACTCACAATATTTATTCACTAGATGAGACGAACCAATTCCTTAAAAGATGTCCATGCCAGTGAAGGTCCAGCCTTGCTAAGGAGGACACCAGTTTTAAAGTTACCCTGAGGCAACTAGGAAAGAGAAGAGAAATCAGCATATAGTATTTTTTGTAAATGATTTGGTATTTTCTGACAACAAATTTAATTTGAGATATACAATAGTAGAGAAATTTAGAAAAAAAAAAATAAAAGGATTTTTCCCATAGTGAAATCGCTCTCTGTTGATAATTGTTTACAAAATGTTGGCATCAGTTCTTCCCCCAGGGGTGACCTTGTGTAGGTGACTACTCACTAGTCACGCTGGGCTCTACCCTCATAGCCAAGAGACTTATCTGAGGAGCGAGGTTCTGCACAAACTCTGAAGTTCTTCACCAGTGCACTTCCCTTCACCTCTTCCTGTGGATTTCTCTACATAGTGACGCTTCACATTCTTGTCACAGTTTGCACAGAACCAGAATTTTCTCCCACGTGCTCCACATGAATAAGTTCTGAGTCTGCACTCTGTTCCCTGGTGTTCATCGGCCTACAAAATGTCTTTCAAGATGGGGCCACATATGTCACAAACAGTGAGCTGTTTGTGTGGACGAACTAGTCTTAGGAGAGTTAACATGTGCCATGCTGACAGAAGTGCTTCGTCCAGAAGATACCTGTGCATCCTTCATGGCACATCCACATCCAGAGCAAGTCCAAGCACCTCCTCTTGTAACCGGAGTCATGCCCTCTGCTTGGCTCCCAGCCTCTTCCTTGCCGCAGTTCAGCAATCATAAGGTTCTACTTACCTTTGTTGCCCTTGAGGAACCCAAATTTGCAAGGCAGGGAACCCGGAATGTGACTCAGTAGGATTTCAGTGGTTACTGAGATGTGGCTGGGCACTGTAGTCATGGCGTCAAGCCCACCTGAGGTCCCTTTGCTCTCGAAGAACCAGTTCAGAACCTCCACAGTCCAAAATGGTTCCTCGCTCTGCACGCCTTAGAAATCCAGGTACAGTTAGCTGCCTGTGCTACGAGCCGGCGTGGCTGGCACTCATGTCCTCTGCTGCCTGTGGAAAGCAAGCGTGCAAGCAGGGGACACCATTCCCCATGGCCGCTGGGGACGCAGACGCACCTACTGAAGGAACCCCAAGATGGGGGCCCCATGCTCTGCCTGGATATGTCAACACCCCAAATCACTCACGAGAAGCGGTCTTGATGCAAACTGCAAGAGGATTTTATTCCAAGCACGCTGGGGCCCACAGTCGTACACCCCACAGGGGTAGAGGACTGCAGAACCCCGAATGCAGGAATGGGACAGTTTTTATAGGGTTTCTAACAAAGCTTGTGCATTAGACCAATCTTTTTTTTAACATCAGGAGCCTGCGGGGTGTGACCCAGTCAGTTTGTGCCACTCCATAGTTTCTAAGCCAATTAGTTTGATTTGTTCAAGCCCTTCGTGTACCAATCAGTCTCCTATGACCTTGGTGGTCAGCATTTGTG
Organism: Jaculus jaculus; assembly: GCF_020740685.1. Lineage (NCBI taxonomy): Eukaryota > Metazoa > Chordata > Mammalia > Rodentia > Dipodidae > Jaculus > Jaculus jaculus. The sequence goes on from NC_059109.1 coordinate 110,094,171, forward strand.
CAGGTCCTTGGGTGGGAGTAGTAGAGTGTGGTATCAGTTTCCTATGACCTTGGTGGTCTGAGGCAGGCTGCTACGGCTTATAGTGCTGGCTACTAAGGCTTACGGTGTGGGCTATTAAGGGTTATGGTGCAGGCTATTTATAGAAACCAAATAAGTGGTTCACTTCATTACTCATTTCCCATCCTTGAGGGCTATCTCATGCCCTTTTTACCTAGTTTTATATTAGGAGCGGGCTCTGATATAATGAGAAGAGGGATTCTTTACTTGCTTCCAACAGAGAGTAAAGCCTGGAGTTTGAGGTATGCGGGGGCCCGCTTAAGCTCCCTTTGGAGCGTGATAGTATTTCTGGGCTTCTGAATTCTTGGGCCTTTCATTTCCCACTTTTTCTCTTGTTAATAGTTCTAAACCTAGAACTTGGAAGGACTAAATGTAAGCTTCCTCTTTGCCCTGAAGGCCCTTGTATTGTTTTCTAAGTATCATGATCTGGACCGCGCTCACTCGTTCTCTAACAAAAGTAAAAATCTTATTAAGTATGCAAGCCCATCTGAAAGCATCAGGAGCAAAACCATTAAGGGTCCCATCAGGATGGAAAGCAGAGTAGTCATCCAGGGGGACTTGTTGAACCATCCCTCAAACCCTCCTTGGTCAGTTTCCCTCTCCCTTCAACGCTTTTCTAGACTTTCCCTGAGTTTGCTCATGGAGTCTCTGATAGCTCCTGAGTGATCTACATAAAAGCAACATTTTTTCCTTTAAGGCTGCACATAATCCACCTTCTTTTAGGAACAGTAGGTCTAATCCCCTCCAGTTTTGTAGGACCACTTCAGATAAGGAGGTCAGGGACTCCTCTAGATTACTAACAGATTTCTCTAAAGCTTGGAGATCCTCATTTATGACAGCATGTAGTTCATCAAGCCCTCTTTCTAATTGTTGTGGTCCCGTGACCAGGGCTGTGATCCCTGTCCCCACACCGGCGGCTATCCCTAAGCCAAGTATGACTGCTAGGGTAAGGGTTACAGGCTCCCTTTTGGATTGGGTGGGATGATAGTCATATTCATCGATGACTACTTCCTCAGGATGGTAGTAAACCGGGGGGACAAGCTGGACCATTATACAGAAATTTTTGGATGGGTTAAAAACTGAAGTAGAAACACAGGGAGTTAGCCCAGTATCACATGCCCACCACCTGTTATACACTGGCACTAGATATTGGTTGTCTGAGGTCTGACTATAGGTCAGAGTAACATTACAAAGATGTTGGTGGGACGGGGGGGCCTTTCCTATACATGCCCCCCTTCCTGAGACCTCCGGGAGAGTCAACTTGTTTTTGGTCCCCCATGAACACTGGCTATTATGTTCTTTAGTCCTATTAAACTCTCCCATAGTTGCCATCCCCTCATAGTAGGGTGGTCCTGAGGATAAACAAAGCCAGCAGGCAGAGGTAACGTTGGGGTTGGTGGCATTTATGGCAAGGAAGGCCCCTTGGATTAGGTTAAAGAGCCTCTGTCCTGTCCCATGTGGGGCTTCCGAGAGTGGGCTAGTCAAAGGGGTTCTAGCGGTCATTATGCAACAGGTCTTGGCTGCCACTGTGGGTGGGAGCTTGGGTAATGCCACTTTAGGGGGTCCCTGTTCTACTAGAACTTTATTAGGTCCTACTGGTCTTGGGGTGGGAGGCTCTTCTTAAGTCGTATAGTACAGGTTAGGCCCTTATCCCATCCTGTCATATAAAACCTGAGTCCCCAAGTTTTTCCTTTTATCCAGTCTCAGGACTTTTGACCTTGGGGGGTGAAAGAGATGCTGAGAGGAACTGCTTTTTTCCCATCTAATCCTTCCTGCACAGTAATCAGGTCCCAGGAGGAAACTGGGTGTCAGTAGGAATTGCCTGTAGTCTCACAACCCCAGTATTTACAGTAGAACTGTTTTATCCCTCCACAACTTCGTTTAGAAGTTCGGGGGCAGACATAAAATGGAGTATGCTGCATCTTATGTTGGGCTGGCCCAGAGCTGCACCCCGGGTTGTCTGCCATGTATTGGCCTTGGGAGACGACCCCTTGTGTGAGTGCCCGCATAGCCACATGAGAGTGGACTTCTCTAGGGACCTCCTCCGGGGTGAGCTCTGGGATATCCCAAAATTCTACCCCGGCTACCAGGGCACATACGTCTGGGGTCAGGACAGGCCACCAAGTCCAGGGGTCACTTCCCTAGTTGCAGTCCCTGTTTGAGAAAGCACTTGCCAAGTCAACTTTTGGGGGGCATGGGGATTGGAGGCATCACCTAGCTGGAGAAGGAGAAGCCACACGGCGAAGCCTAAGTTTAAGGGGATTGTCTGTCCTCTCGGCTTGCCATTCGGGGCCCGGTGGCGGAGCGGGCTTGATGTGAGATGCATGGATCCAGGCGGGTATTCCTTCAACTTTCATGGCCATTGGAGTGGTCAGTAGGACAAGGTAGGGGCCCTTCCACCGAGTCTCAAGGTTTCCTGTGCGGTGGCATCTGACATAGACCAAATCTCCCACCTCTAAGCGATGTGGGACCTGTAAGTCTCCTTCTCCTGAGTAAGCCTCCCGGAGTCGCTTCCACGCTTGTTGTCTCACCCACTCGAGTGCCTTGAGCCTAGAGAACAGAGGCTGGGAAAGCGGCACATCAGTACTATGTATAGAGGTTATTTCTACCAGTGGAGGAGGCCCCCTGTATAGCAATTCATAGGGGGTCAGTCCAAATTGTCCGGGTGTGTTTCTGACCCTAAAGAGCACAAGGGGTAGGAGAGCTATCCAATCATTAGCACCAGTCTCTGCGGTCAATTTGGTGAGGGTCTCTTTAATGGTTCTATTTATCCTTTCTACCTGTCCTGAACTTTGGGGTCTGTATGCACAATGTAATTTCCAATCAATCCCCAATATTTTGGCCAGTCCTTGACTTACCTGGGCAACAAAGCCTGGACCATTGTCTGATCCTATTACCTTGGGTATCCCAAATCTTGGGAAAATTTCTTCCAGTATTTTCGTAGCCACCATGGTTGAGGTTTCTTTCTTGGTAGGATAAGCCTCTACCCATCCTGAAAAAGTGTCTACAAAAAAATAGTAAATACTTATTATCATACTTAGCTGGCTTTACCTCAGTGAAGTCCACTTCCCAGTGAGCACCTGGGCTGTCTCCTCTTAGCCTCTTCCCAGGAGGCATTCTTGAGGGATTAGCATTGACCATCTGGCAAGGTACACAATGCTTGACTACTGAGCCAGCTATCTCTGGCAACCTCAGAATATGGTAAGGAGACATCTGCAGCAGTTTTTGTAGATGTTTGGCCCCCAGATGGGTTAGGCGGTGTATTTGTTGAATGTACTCTAGTCCCTTCGCTTGAGGTAGAATCTCTTTTCCCTCTGAAGTAAAACAGGCTCCCTCTGGATTTTCGGAGAAGTGGCCTAACTTTCTAACTTCTTGCCAGCCACCTGGGGTATATCGTTGCTCACTTTTTTTGGTTCTTTGGCTTTTCTATTATGGGCAGAAGGCTGACCCCCTGGGCAGCCTGCTTGGCCACTTGGTCAGCCATCTGGTTCCCTTTGGAGATAAAATCTTTGGCTTTTCGGTGGCCAGGGCAATGCATAATGGCCAGTCTTTTGGGTAGATGTAGAGCTTCTAGCAAACTTAGAATTTCTTCTTTGTTTTTAATTTCTTTCCCTGCTGAAGTAAGTAGCCCTCTCTGTTTGTAGGTGGCCCTGTGTACGTGTGCAGTAGCAAAAGCATACCTGCTGTCTGTGTAGATATTCACAGACTTTTCTTCAGCTAGTCATAAGGCCTGTGTGAGGGCCATGAGTTCAGCCTTTTGTGCCGAAGTTCCTTCTGGCAGACTGCTGGCCCAGACTGTGTGTGTTCCGTCTACTATTGCTGCCCCAGCCATCCTCTTACCTTCTACAGTGTAACTGCTCCCATCTGTGAACCAGGTTAATGTTCCTCCGGTCAGTGGGACATCTGTAAGATCCTTTCGGATCCCAGTTTCCTCAACCAGCAGTTGATGACAGTCATGAGTCACTGGATCATCAGTTTCTTCAGGCAGAAGAGTAGCGGGGTTGAGGATGGCAGGTGGGGCAAACGTTATCCTGTCAGTGAGGAGCAGGCTCTGGTAGTGAGTCATACGGGCGTTAGTCATCCATCGGTCTGGGGGCTGCCGGACAATGCTCTCCAGGGCATGGGGGGCAATGACAGTTATCCTCTGCCCTAGAGTTAGTTTATCAGCATCTTTGATCAACGTGGACACTGCCGCTATGGCTTTTAGACATATAGGCCATCCACTAGCCACAGGGTCAAGTTTCTTTGATAGGTAGGCAATGGGACTTCTCCATGACCCTAAGAATTGGGTTAGGATTCCCCGGGCTATCCCCTTATGCTCATCTACGTAAAGGGTGAATGCTTTAGTCACATCAGGGAGGGCTAGGGCAGGCGCACTTAATAGTGCCTTCTTGATGGCATCAAATGCCCCCTGGTGTTCAGAGGTCCAGGTGAATTTTCCTTTCTCTTTAGTTAGTGGATAGAGGGGGGCTGCTAGGATTGCAAACCCTGGGATCCATAGTCTGCAGAACCCAGCTGTCCCCAGGAACTCTCTAACTTGTCTGGCCATAGTTGGAACCAGTATTTGTACTACAGTCCTCTTTCGTGCCTCTGTCAGCCATCTTTGTCCATCCCGCAAGGAGTACCCCAAATATGTTACCTCTCTTTTGCATATTTGGGCCTTCTTAGCCGAGGCTTGGTAACCAAGGTCAGTCAGCTCCAGTAGTAATGCTTTTGTACCTTTTAGACAGTCCTGTTGGGTAGCTCCTGCCAGGAGTAAGTCATCAACATATTGAAGGAGGATTACCTGGGGGTGTTGAACTCTAAAATTGGCTAGGTCCCTGTGTAGGGCTTCATCAAAGATGGTTGGGGAGTTCTTGAATCCCTGGGGCAACCAAGTCCAGGTGAGCTGCCCAGTCCTTCTTTTGTCTGGGTCTCTCCATTCAAAGGCAAAAAGAGGTTGGCTGTCCAAATGTAATCTTAGGCAGAAGAAAGCATCTTTTAGATCCAACACTGTATACCAAATCCGCTCTGGTGGGAGGGCACTAAGGAGGTTGTAAGGGTTTGGGACAGTTGGATGTATGTCCTGTACTCTTTTATTGACTTCTCTCAAGTCCTGTACTGGGCGGTAATCACTGGTTCTGGGTTTTCTAACTGGCAGTAAGGGAGTGTTCCAGGGGGACTGAGCCGGTACCAGAATACCTTGTTGAATCAGTCTTAGGATATGGGGCCAAATTCCTTCTCGGGCCTCTTGGCTCATGGGACATTGTTTGACTGATACTGGTGTAGCACTGGCTTTTAGTTGAATGACCTGTGGGGGTACTTGTTTCACCAAGCCCATGCCCGCAGTTTCTGCCCAGGCCTGGGGAAATTGTTCTAACCAGGGCGTTAGGTCTTGATTAGGCTCTACCAGGGGAGAGTATAATCGATACTCATCATCTAGTTGGAGAGTCAACACAGTGATGGGTCGACCTCCAGCAGACACTTCTGGTTTTTCTGATTTGAAGGAAATTTGAACACCCATCTTGGTTAATAGGTCCCTACCAAGGAGGGGCACTGGACATTCAGGAATGACTAAGAATGAGTGGGTTATCCATCTCACTCCCAGGTCAACGGTTTTTTGGGTAGTCCATGAATATTGCCGTTGTCCAGTAGCACCCAGCACCAGGATTTTTTATCTTTTAGCCCTCCCAGTGGTTGCAAGAGTACTGAATGTTCAGCGCCAGTGTCCACGAGGAAGTTGACTGGCTTCCCCTCCACCTTCAGAGTTACCCTGGGCTCGGGGAGGGGCTCCGAGCCCCATCCTCCCTAGTCTTCATCTTCTCCAAGGGTTAGGACCCTAGGTCCTTTGCTGTTCTTCTTAGGGAAGTCTCTTGCCCAGTGCCCTTTCTCCTTGCAACAGGCACATTGATCTCTATCAAGTCAGGTCCTGTTGCCCAGGTTCCCTATCTGCCTAGGGCCTGTTCTAAATTTTCGAATATTTCTCTCTCTTTCTCCTTTTTTTTCTACCATTGTGGCCAGGATCCTGGTCAGATTTTTCTCTTGTTGTCTATTGCGCCTATCCTCCCTTTCCTCTCTCTTTTTCTCATGTCTCTCCTCGTGTTCTTCTCTCTCTTTTTCTTTCCTTTGCTCCTTTTCCTCTTCTGTCTCCCTTTTGTAATATACCTTTTCTGCCTCTTTTACTAAATCACGCAGCTCAGCTTCCTGTAATCCCTCCAATCTCTGAAGTTTCTTTCTGATATCAGGAGCTGACTGTCCTATGGAAGCTAATGTTACTGAGCCTTTTTGAATCTCAGAGGTGGGGTCAAAGGGTGTGAACCTCCTAAATGCTTCCATGAGCCTCTCAAGAAACATTGAGGGAGACTCCGTTGGCCCCGGCATTACCTCTCTCACCTTGGCCAAATTGGTGGGCCTTCTGGAGGCACCTCGGAGACCCGCCACCAGAGCCTGGTGATAGATTTTTAAGCTCTCCCTACCTTCAGGGGTATTGTGGTCCCAAACAGGGCGAGTCAGAGGGAACCCCATGTCTATCTCATGCTGCAGCTGCGTGGGCCGCCCGTTGGCCCCAGGGACATTTTCTTTCTGGCCTCTATTAAAATTCTCTCTCGTTTCTCAGTTGTGAAGAGTGTCTGCAACAGCTGTTGGTAATCGTCCCAAGTAGGCTGATGAGAAAACATAAGAGACTCCATCAGCCTCGTGAGGCATTGGGGTTCCTCTGAAAAAGGGGGGTGGTTAGCTTTCCAGTTATAAAGATCTGCAGAGGAAAAGGCCAATATTGGAGGGGTTGCAGTTGGCCCTCCAGCATGGGAGGACTTGCCTCGCTTAGCGGCAGTGTTACAATTCCATTTGCTCCCTCTGGGGTAGCATCTCTCCAGCTCCGCATCCTTGCGGCCGACCCTCCCATTTCCAGGGGCTTGGGAGGGGCAGAGGGAGGAAGCTTGGGCAAGCCGGGAGGCAGAGGCTCGGGGAGGGCAGGGGGCGGAGGCTTGGGAAGGGCAGAGGGCAGAGTTTCGGGAAGGGCGAGGGGCGGAGGTTTGGGAAGGGCGGAGGGCGGAGTTTTGGGAAGGGTGGAGGGCAGAGTTTCGGGAAGGGCGAGGGGCCCTCTCTCGGCTCCCGGGACTAGGTAAGGGGGGGAAGGGGCAGGCTGAGTCTCCAAAGAAGCTGGAGGCTCCTCAATCTCGGGATAGATGCGAGGGGGAGGTCTGGCTCCCTCAGGAGAGGGCTTTTTTGCATTTTCAAGAGTCAGGACTCTGGAGCTTGAGTTCCTTGATTTATTCAGCCATGGCCTGACCCACGGTGGGGGGTTGTCCACCAAATCCTTCCATGTGAGGATATAAGGCTCCTGGTTGGGACGGGAGCCTGGTCCATTCTGAAAAATAATATCTTTAACAGCCAGAATAGTCTTGGAATTAAAGGTTTCTTCTGATGGCCATCTGACCTCATAAGTTGGCCACGCAGAGGCACAAAACGTTTGCCAGGGTCTCCTTCTAACCTCAACTGACAAATTATGGGCCCTAGACTTAACTTCAGTCCAATGGTCAAGAGTCAAGCTAAGGGGCGTTGTCACCGTCTCTCCCATTTTAGAACTATAGACAAAGACACAAAGAACAACAACACACACAACTGAGACTAACAAATCTAGAAACCAGCAACCTGTCTGCGTCTTCCACAAGCAGGCAAAAGAATCAGACGGCCGCGAAGGAGGAAGCTTCTGCTCTAACAACAGAACTCGGTCCTCTGACCGACAGTAGGAGACCAACAGGCGTCCCTGGCTCTCCTCACCTCCCAGGGCGTCCCCAGGGTGGCAGCCTGTGATCCTCCTAGCATGTCTGCTGATCACGGCCCTCTGGTCCTTTACGGCCCTAGAGGATGGCTGCAAATCAAACCAAGCCAAAAGCCCTCGTCCCAGAAACCAGATACTCAGAACGAAAACACTGGCCGGCACACATTCACTCCAGAGGAGGCCCCCCTTACTCCAAGTCAGTTCTCGGGTGTGTGTGTGGGGCCTTCAGATGCCAGATGAGCCCCCAATTAAGGAACCCCAAGATGGGGACCCCACGCTCTGCCCGGATATGGCGACACCCCAAATCACTCACGAGAAGCGGTCTTGATGCAAACTGCAAGAGGATTTTATTCCAAGAGCCCTGGGGCCCACAGTCATACACTGCACAGGGGTAGAGGACTGCAGAGCCCCAAATGCAGGAACGGGACAGTTTTTATAGGGTTTCAAACAAAGCCTGTGCATTAGACCAGTCATTTTTTTTCCCAACTTTTTATTTTTTTATTTTTTATTTTTTTTAATTTTTATTAACATTTCCCAAGATTATAAAATATATCCCATGGTAATTCCCTCCCTCCACACCCCCACACTTTCCCATTTAAAATTCCGTTCTCCATCATATTACCTCCCCATTACAATCATTGTAATTACATATATACAATATGAACCTATTAAGTATCCCCCTCCCTTCCTTTCTCCACCCTTTATGTCTCCTTTTCAACTTACTGGCCTCTGCTACTAAGTATTTTCATTCTCACGAGAAGCCCAGTCATCTGTAGCTAGGATCCACATATGAGAGAGAACATGTGGCGCTTGGCTTTCTGGACCTGGGTTACCTGACTTAGTATAATACTTTCCAGGTACATCCATTTTTCTGCAAATTTCATAACTTCATTTTTCTTTAACGCTGAGTAGAACTCCATTGTGTAAATGTGCCACATCTTCATTATCCACTCATCTGTTGAGGGACATCTAGGCTGGTACCATTTCCCAGCTATTATAAATTGAGCAGCAATAAACATGGTTGAGCATGTACTTCTAAGGAAATGAGATGAGTCCTTTGGATATATGCCTAGGAGTGCTATAGCTGGGTCATATGGTAGATCAGTCTCTAGCTCTTTTAGGAACCTCCACACTGTTTTCCACAATGGCTGGACCAGATTGCATTCCCACCAGCAGTGAAGAAGGGTTCCTTTTTTTCCACATCCCCGCTAACATTTATGATCATTTGTTTTCATGATGGTGGCCATTCTGACAGGAGTGAGATGGAATCTTAGTGTAGTTTTAATCTGCATTTCCCTGATGACTAGTGACGTAGAACACTTTTTTAGATGCTTATATGCCATTCGTATTTCTTCCTTTGAGAACTCTCTATTTAGCTCCATAGCCCATTTTTTGATTGGCTTGTTTGATTCCTTATTATTTAACTTTTTGAGTACTTTGTATATCCTACATATTAATCCTCTATCAGATATATAGCTGGCGAAGATTTTTTCCCATTCTGTAGGTTGCCTCTTTGCTTTTTTCAATGTGTCCTTTGCGGTGCAAAATCTTTGTAATTTCATTAGGTCCCATGGTTAATCTGTGGTTTTATTGCCTGAGCAATTGGGGTTGTATTCAGAAAGTCTTTGCCAAGACCAATATGTTGAAGGGTTTCCCCTACTTTTTCCTCTAGCAGTTTCAAAGTTTCCGGTCTGATGTTAAGGTCTTTAATCCATTTGGACTTAATTCTTGTGCATGGCGAGAGAGAAGAATCTATTTTCATCCTTCTGCAGATATATATCCAGTTTTCAAAACACCATTTGCTGAAGAGGCTGTCTCTTCTCCAATGAGTATTTTTGGCATTTTTATCGAATATCAGGTGGCTATAGCTACTTGGGCTTACATCTGGGTCCTCTATTCTGTTCCACTGATCTACATGTCTGTTTTTGTGCCAGTACCATGCTGTTTTTGTTACTATGGCTCTGTAGTATTGGTTAAAATCAGGTATGGTGATACCACCAGCCTCTTTTTTGTTGCTCAGTATTATTTTAGATATTCGAGGTTTTTTGTGATTCCAAATGAATTTTTGGATTGTTTTTTCTATTTCCATGAAGAAAGCCTTTGGAATTTTGATAGGGATTGCATTAAATGTGTAGATTGCTTTTGGTAAGATTGCCATTTTCACGATATTAATTCTTCCAAGCCAGGAACAAGGTATGTTTCTCCACTTTCTAGTGTCTCCTGCAATTTCTCGCTTGAGTGTTTTAAAGTTCTCATTGTATAGATTCTTTACTTCCTTGGTTAGGTTTATTCCAAGGTATTTTATTTTTTTTGATGAAATTGTGAATGGGAGTGATTCTCTGATTTCATCCTCTGTGTGTTTGTTGTTAGCACATATGAAGGCTACTGTTTTCTGTGTATTTATTTTGTATCCTGCTACATTGCTGTAGGTTTTGATCAGCTCTAACAGCTTGCTAGTAGAGTCTTTAGGGTCCTTTATGTATAGAATCATGTCATCTGCAAATAATGATAACTTGATTTCTTCCTTTCCGATTTGTATCCCTTTTATGTGTGTCTCTTGCCTTATGGCTATGGCTAAGACTTCCAAAACTATATTAAATAAAAGTGGGGACAGTGGACACCCTTGTCTTGTTCCTGATTTTAGTGGAAAAGCTTCCAGTTTTTCCCCATTTAGTAATATGTTGGCTGTAGGCTCGTCATAAATAGCCTTTATTATATTGAGATATGTTCCTTCTATTCCCAGTCTCTGTAGGACTTTTATCATGAAGGGATGTTGGATTTTGTCAAATGCTTTCTCTGCGTCTAATGAGATGATCATGTGATTTTTGTCCTTCAACCCGTTTATGTAATGTATTACATTTATAGATTTGCGTATGTTGAACCATCCCTGCATCTCTGGGATAAAGCCTACTTGGTCAGGGTGAATGATCTTTTTGATATACTCTTGTATTCTGTTTGCCAATATTTTGTTGAGAATTTTTGCATCTATGTTCATGAGGGAGATTGGTCTATAATTTTCTTTTTTTGTTCTATCTTTGCCTGGTTTTGGTATCAGGGTGATGCTGGCCTCATAGAAGGAGTTTGGTAGTATTCCTTCTTTTTCTATTTCCTGGAAAAGCTTAAGAAGCAATGGTGTTAGCTCTTCCTTAAAAGTCTGGTAAAATTCAGCAGTGAATCCATCTGGGCCTGGGCTTTTTTTAGTTGGGAGATTATTGATAACTGTTCGGATCTCCATGTTTGCTATAGGTCTATTTAAGTGATTAATCTCATTTCGATTTAATTTAGGTAGGTCATATAGATCAAGGAAATCATCCATTTCTTTCAGATTTTCATACTTTGTGGAGTATATGCTTTTATAGTATGTCCCTATGATTTTTTGAATTTCTCTGGAATCTGTTGTGATGTTACCTTGTTCATCTCTGATTTTATTAATTTGTGTCTCTTCTCTCTTTCTTTTGGTCAGATTTGCTAAGGGTTTATCAATCTTGTTTATCCTTTCAAAGAACCAACTCTTTGTTTCATTAATTCTTTGGATTGTTCTTTTTGTTTCTATTTCATTAATTTCTGCCCTAATCTTTATTATTTCTTCCCGTCTAATGATTTTTGGTTTGCCTTGTTCTTCTTTTTCCAAGGCTTTAAGGCGAAGCATTAGGTCGTTTACTTGCGACCTTTCTAATTTCTTAATATAGGCACTTAAGGCTATAAATTTACCTCTTAGAACTGCCTTCATTGTGTCCCAGAGATTTTGGTATGTTGTGTTCTCATTATCATTTGATTCTATAAATTTTTTGATTTCCTTTTTGATTTCTTCATTGACCCACTCATCAGTTAGTAGTGTATTGTTTAGTTTCCATGATTTTGTGTATGCTCTATAGCCTTTCTTGCTACTGATTTGTAGTTTAATTCCATTGTGGTCAGATAGAATGCAAGGAATTATTTCAATTTTCCTGAATTTGTTAAGATTTGCTTTGTGTCCTAATATATGGTCTATTTCAGAGAATGTTCCATGTGCTGCTGAAAAGAATGTATATTCTGCAGCCTTTGGATGAAATGTCCTGTATATATCTGTTAGGCCCATTCCTTCTATGACCTCATTTAGTCCAGATGCCTCTCTGTTTATTCTTTCCCTGGATGACCTGTCAATTGATGAGAGTGGGGTGTTAAAGTCACCCACAACCACTGTGATTGGTGTTATCTGTGACCTTAGTTCTAATAGTGTTTGTTTGACGAATTTGGGAGCCCCCATGTTAGGTGCATATATGTTTAGGATTGTAATGTCCTTCTGTTGGAGTGTGCCCTTAATCAATATAAAGTGACCTTCCTTATCTTTCTTGACTAACGTCGGACTAAAGTCTACCCTGTCTGATATTAGGATAGCAACCCCTGCTTGTTTTCTAGGCCCATTTGCTTGAAACACCGTCTTCCAACCTTTCACCCTAAGATAATGTCTATCCTTTGTAGAAAGGTGAGTTTCTTGGAGACAACAAATTGTAGGATCCTGCTTTTTAACCCAGTCTGCAAATCTGTGTCTTTTCGTTGGGGCATTGAGACTGTTGATATTAAGAGATATTATTGAAAGGTGTGTATTTATGTTTGCCATTTGTGTGTGTGTGTGTGTGTGTTTCTGGTTCTATCTGTGGTCTCTTCTGTTAACTGGTATTTGAGTATAGCTTGTTTTTTCTAGGTTCCTTATATGTGTGCTTTTCCTTTTGTTCAGCATGGAGGATTCTATCAAGTATTTTCTGTAGAGCTGGTTTTGTCTTCAAATACTCCTTTAACCTGCTTTTGTCATGGTATGTCTTTATATCTCCATCTATTTGAATGGATAACTTTGCAGGATAATGTAACCTTGGTTGACAGTTGTTATCTTTCAGAACTTGGAATATATCACTCCAAGCCCTTCTGGCTTTAAAAGTTTGTGTTGAATAGTCTGCTGTAATCCTGATGGGCTTGCTTTTGTAGGTAACTTGATTTTTCTCTCTAACTGCTTTCAATATTTTTTCTTTGGTGTGTGTGTTTGGAAGTTTGATTATAATATGGCGAAGAGAGGTTCTTTCTGGGTTTTGTCTGGCTGGGGTTCTAAAGGCTTCCTGTATCTGTATTGGCACCTGTTTCCCAATTTGGGGGAAATTTTCCTCTATGATTTTGTTGAAGATGCCTACTATGCCTCTGGAGTGGAGTTCTTCTCCTTCTACTATGCCCTGAATTCTTATATTGGATCTTTTCATAGTGTCCCGAATATCTTGAAATTCCCACTCATACTTTTCTATAAGTTTGTCTTTCTCTTTGTTGGACTGCATTAGGTCTGCCACCTGGTCTTCTAGCTTAGATATTCTGTCCTCTCCCTCAGCCCTCCTACTGGTGAGATTTTCTACAGAGTTTTTTATTTCATTAACTGTGTTCTTCATTGCTAGTAATTCTGACTGGTTTTTCTTTATTATTTCTATTTCCCTATTTATGTCTTGTTTTGCCTTCTTTATTTCATTAAATTGGTGTCCTGCCTCTTCTTTGATTCCTTTGATTTCCTCTTTGATTGTTTTCATGTGTTCTTTGACCTCTTTGAACATGTTTATAATTATTCTTTTGAACTCTTTCTCAGGCATTTCCTCTAACTCTTTCTCACTGGAGGACATTTCTGATGCATTAATACTTTTAGGTGGATTTATATCGTCTTGCTTTTTAGTGTTTCTTGTGTTATAATGTATATATTTTTGCATCTTGGATTAAGTTAATGCTTGGATTTTCTAGCTAGCTGTGTATTCTTAGCTGTATCAATTGATTTGATGTAATATATTTTCAGGGTAGGACCTTAAGATGTTAGGTGTGGCTCTTAAGACTCTCAGAGTATCTACAAATATGTTCTTAGGGGTTGAGTTTCCCTGCTATAGGAGTATTCAAGCAGGCTGAGTGGAATAAAATACAGGTAGATTCTAAAATTTAACTAAACACTGTACACATTCAATCAAAAACAGCCCCGAGTATGTATGCAAGAGTAGTTATTGGGCTGGAGAGATGGCTTAGCGGTTAATTGGTTGCCTGTGAAGCCTAAGGACCCCGGTTCAAGGCTCAATTCCCCAGGACCCACGTTAGCCAGATGCACAAGGGGGCGCATGCTTCTGGAGTTCGTTTGCAGTAACTGGAGGCCCTGGCGCGCCCATTCTCTCTTTCTATCTGCCTCTTTCTCGCTCTGTCGCTCTCAAATAAATAAAAGTACCAAAAATTAAAAAAAAAAAGAGTAGTTATTATAATGACCAGATCCTCTATCAACAAAGAGGTTAAGATTTCTGGTCTGTTGAGGGATCCAAGTCAGCTTGTGACCAAGTGAGACCCTTCCCTGGTGCAATCCCAGTTACCTTGGGTGATTTTGGTCTCAGTCAAGTTGCTGCCTGGGTCGTCGGGCTGCTGTTCTGATTTCTAGAGCTGGGCACTTGCTTTTCCTACAGGGCAAACTGAGCCGCTGCTGCTACCTCTGCTGCTGCTGTAGCTGCCACTGCTGGAGCCACCACTGCTGCTGAAGCTGCTGCTGTTGTGTCCACTGCCACTGCTCCCCCTGAAGCTGCTGCCGCTGAGTCTACCGCTGCTGCCTCTCCTGGATCTGCTGCTGCTAGGGCCGCTGTTACCGGTGCTGGAGCTGCTGATTTTGCTGCCGAACTCTGCTCCTGCTTGGGTCCCGTTGTCAGCCCAAGTTGACTTGGCTGGGTCCTGGGCCGCTGCTCTGTTCGCTGGAGCTGGGCTCAGGCAGTGGGGGAGGGGAGGGAGTCGCAGCTGCTCTGGTTCTCTCGCTGCTCCACATGTTCTTCTACCTCGCGGTCGGCTCCTCCGCTGCTCGCTGCCGCTCCCCCTTCCTGTTTCCCGAGTTGCAGAGAGCGCGGTGTGAGGGTAAGCTCCCGCACCTGGCTTTTCCTGCGGCTCGAGCTGAGTCTGGTGGCTTTCTGCTGCGCCGTGGCCGCGGCAGTTGGGCGAGCTGCCGGAGCCGCTTTTCCCACCTGTGCGGGCTCTGGATGGTCTATAACTCTTCTGCTTCCCTGCTGCCGCTTCAATTTCCTATACACCTCACTTTTTAGTAAAAGTGTGTATTTTGCTGAGTTTTTTTTGGTCTTTTTCCCCCCTAGGCTGCTTTGGCGTGGTACCTATGCCACCATCTTAACCGGAAGTCCCCAATCATTTTTTTTTTTAACATCAGGAGCCCGTGGGGTGGGAGCCCGTCAGTTTGTGCCACTCCATAGTTTCTAAGCCAATTAGTTTAATTTGTTCATGCCTCTCTTGGACCAATCAGTCTCCTATGACCTTGGTGGTCAGCATTTGCGCAGGTCCTTGGGTAGGAGTAGCAGAGTGTGGTATCAGTCTCCTATGACCTTGGTGGTCTGAGGCAGGCTGCTACGGCTTGTGGTGCAGGCTACTAAGGCTTACATTGTGGGCTATTAAGGGTTATGGTGCAGGCTATTTACAGAAACCAAATAAGTGGCTCACTTCATTACTCATCCTTGAGGGCTATCTCATGCCCTTTTTACCTAGTTTTATATTAGGAGCGGGCTCTGATATGAGAAGAGGGATTCTTTACTTGCTTCCAACAGAGAGTAAAGCCTGGAGTTTGAGGTATGCAGGGGCCCGCTTAAGCTCCCTTTGGAGCGTGATAGTATTTCTGGGCTTCTGAATTCTTGGGCCTTTCACTACCTGTCCAGGGTCCAGCTCCGTGGCCCTGTGCCATCCCCGCCCAAGGGCCACAGCACGGCGGGGTGACCAAACTGATGCACCAAACCTCCACTTCCCAGCCGGAAGTGTGGCTCACCTGGATCAGTTCCTATTTATTTTTTTAAAAAATTTTATTTTTTTATTTGTTTGAGAGAGAGAGAGAGAGAGAGAGAGAGAGAGAGAGAGAGAATGAGAATGAGTACACCATTGCCTCCAGCCATTGCAAACAAACTCCAGATGCATGCCACGAAATTTTGCCTCTGGCTTTACGTGAGTCCTGGGGAATTGAACTAAGGTCTTCTGGCAAGTGCCTTAACCGCTTAGCCATCTCTCCAGCCCTAGTTCCTATGTATTTTTGAGGGCCAATAATTTGCATATCAAATCCTCTATGTCATTAAATAAACAAGACATCCAGGTCGGGAGAGGATGCTTATCTGTTGTGGCGCCTGCCTGCAAAGCCTAAGAACTCATGTTTGAATATTCAGGTCCCACTGTAGCCAGATGCACATTTGCACAAGAGGGTGCATGCATCTGGAGTGTGTTCTCAGTGACTAAGGCTCTGGCATGAACTTTCTTTCTTTCTTTCTTTCTTTCTTTCTTTCTTTCTTTCTTTCTTTCTTTCTTTCTGTCTCTTTCTCTCTCTCTCTCTGCCCCTCTTTCCTAAAATAAATAATAAAAGAAAGGAATGATAAAATAAATAAGATTACTTAAGAAAGATATCCAAATACTCTGATAACAAAATAACTTGAATGATCCTATATGTAATTCAACAGGTAAATTAGTCATTAACAATCTTCCAGAAAAATATTCAAACCCAGGGTTGAGAGATGGCTCAGTGGTTGAGATGCTTACCTGCAAAGCCTAACAACCTGGGTTCGATTCCCCAGTACCCATGTAAAGCCAGATGCACAAAGTGGTACGTGCATCTGGAGTTCATTAGCAGTGGCTGGAGGCCCTAGTGTGCCCATTCTCTCTCTGTGTCAGTCTCTTTCTCTCTGTGTCTTTCTTATCTTTTATTTATCTATTAATTAAATAAATAAAACATTTAAAAATATTTAAACTCAAAAGATTTCACTCTTGAAGACATGTCTTAGACCTGCATAGACAATTTTCCAGAGAAGAAATACAAATGTTCTATTGGTAAAATGATCCTTACAGCTTTTTGAGTTTTAAATTTTAGTTCTTTTAGCCTCATTTTTAACCTGCCTATAAAAATATCTTTATTGCTGCCAGATGTGGTGGTGCATGCCTTTAATCCCAGCACTTGGGAGGCAGAGATAGGTGGATTGCTGTGCGTTTGAGCCCACCCTGGTACTACATAGTGAATTCCAGGTCAGCCTGGACTAGAGTGAAACCCTACTTCCAAAAACAAAAACAAAAACAAGAAAAAAGAAACAAACCCCAAATCATTATTAGCTGGATATGGTGGTACATGTCTTTAATCCTAGCACTCAGGAGGCTGGGATCACTGTGAGTTGAGGCCAGACTGATATTACATAGTGAATTCTAGGTCAGCCTAGACTAGAGCGAGACCCTACCTCAAAAAACATGTATAGTCTTTATTGAGAATATTAACACGAACATTTTCTCATTTAAAAAGTGATTATTATTATTATCATTATTGTTATTATTATTTTGAGAGAGAAAGTGGCAGGTACACACACACACACACACACACACACACACACACACACACAGAATGGGCACACCAGGGCCTCTAGCTGCTGCAAATGAACTCCATACCCATGCACTACCTTGTGCATCTGGCTTACGTGGGTCCTGGGGAATCAAATGTGGGTACTTTGGATTTGCTAGCAAGTGCCTTAGCTGCTAAACCATCTCTCTAGCCTCATTTCCTTATTCTTATTTCCATCCTATTTTCTTCTCCTCCCGCTTCTCAGCACCTATTCCATTGAGTTCTCTCTTCTTTCCAAGCAGTCCTTCTTCTGTCTTGATGTCTCATTCTTTTGGTCTTCCTCCACCCTCTATGTCCAATGTGGGAGGGCTCAGAACTCTGCAGGTCTTCTTGGGACAGTGACAATCACTGTGAGGTGGTCATGAGTGCACCATCACTTCACTAGTCAGACAACAGTGCCCCAAAGTGCTCCTTTCTACTCTGTGGCTCTCATATGCTTTCTGCTCCCTCTTCTGCAGTGTTCCCTGCACCTTGGGGAATATGGCAAAGATGTCCCATTTAGTGTTGAGCTCTCCACAGCTTCTTAATTTCAACTTTGAGGAGTTTTGAGCCTCCTCAGTGGCTACTGCCATCTCCACAGAGAAGCTTCTCTGGCTAGCAGTGAGAGCAGCACTCATATTCTTTGGGCCACCTCCTCGGTAGTGTTCTCTGGGCCCAGGCTGGACTGATAGAGATGACTCATCCTGTGTCAAGCACTGGGATTTCTCTTTACTCAACACCTTGCTGGGTCTTGGGTCTCCCCAGTGCTCACTGCCCTCTGTAAAGAGAAGCTTCTCTAACCACAGGTGTGAATAGCATCATCAATGGGTATAAACATGTACATTCAGAATACAATTTCATGGGCTCAGTGTCTCCGAGTGGCCAAAGAACAGTGGTAGCTTTTCTCTGAGCCCTATGCCTCTACATGCCATAGGCTTTTTTAAGAGTTTTTGTTTTTTTGTTTTATTTATTTATTTATTTTTTTGAGAGCAACAGACACAGAGAGAAAGACAGATAGAGGGGGAGAGAGAGAATGGGCGCGCCAGGGCTTCCAGCCACTGCAAACGAACTCCAGACGCGTGCGCCCCCTTGTGCATCTGGCTAACGTGGGACCTGGGGAACCGAGCCTCGAACCGGGGTCCTTAGGCTTCACAGGCAAGCGCTTAACCGCTAAGCCATCTCTCCAGCCCTACCATAGGCTTTTGACTCAGTTTTCGGTACTAGGAACAAATTCCCTTGCATAGAGTGGGCCTCGCATCCAATCAGAGAGCAGTTGGTTACTTCCATTATTTATGTGTCACTATTGTACCAGTAGATGCATCTTGCTTGCCTGGTTGTTTATGTAGCTTGCAGGATACACTGCTTTTTAAGACCACTGATGACTTTTCTCCCTCAGCTGCTTGCATAGCACTTTTCGGCAATATGACAGCAACCAGCAGGGAGATGGCTTCTCAGTGTCCTGCAAAAACTATAGCATGTGGTTCAGCAGTGGGATCTTACCATTTAATTCAAGTGAGTTACCCAGGGTATTGGAAATAGCCTGGAGGCCACATAAACCTCCCTGACCAACAACTCACTTGGGGAGGGACTCATCCCTGGCATTGGTGTAACTGCAACAAACGAAGGCTTTCTCCACCCCAGCAGGGTACTTCTGTTCCAACTTTCTCTCTCTTGTTTATTTAAACTATATATTTTAATCAACTAATGAAGAAACAAGTTTTTATATGATTTATTAATCATATCTTTGATTTTTCCCTAGCCCTCTCCTTCCTCCCTTTCTCCTGCCCAAGTTAAACCTTCCCGTCCCTATATTCTGTCCCTGTGCTTGCTTTTTTATGTTGAGAAATTATTCCTCTATTCCTAGTTTCTCCAAATGTTTTGTCATGAAGGGATGTTGCTTTTTTTGTCAAAGGCCTCTTCTGAATCTACTGAGATGATCACGTGATTCCTGTCCTTGAATCTGTTTATGTGATGTATTCCATTTACTATTAATTTCCATATGTTAGACTATCCTTGCATTCCTGGAATAAAAGCTACTTGATCAAGGTGGCTGATATTTATAAATGTGGTTTTGAATTTGATTTTCCAGTATTTATTGAATGTTTAAAGTTTTCATTGACAACCTCCATTCATATGCAGAAGGACCCTGATCATAAGCCTGCCTCACCTTTCCCCTTTGTCTCCTCCCATACACCCCTCAGCTGAACTCTATCTTTTCCAACTAGACCTTATTCTATTTTGATGTTATCTTTTTCCCTAATATTATGTAGATTTTGTGTGGCTGGAAGATTTTTTTTTTTTTAAGATAGGTTCTCACTCTACCCCAGGCTTACCTAAAATTCATTTTGTAGTTTCATGGCGGCCTCAAATTTATGGGATTAAATACATGAGCCACCACACCTGGCAGGTTGGAACATTTTTGATTGCTCCTTCAATTTCACTACTTGTTAGAGTTTCATTTAAGTTCCTTATCTTTGGTAGATCATATAGGTCAAGAAGTTCATTAATTTCTTTTAAATTTTCAAGTTTGATGGAATATAGTATTGTAAAAACATTTTTATTTTTAAAAGATTTTTTTAAGAGATAGAATAAGAGAGAGGCAGAGAGAGGAGAGATAGAGAATTGGCATGCTAGGGCCTCAGCCACTGCAACCGAATTCCAGATGCCTGTGCCACCTACTGCGCATGTGCAACCTTGTGATTGCCTCACCTTTGTGCATCTGGCAAACGTGGGATGTGGAGAGTTGAACATGGGTCCTTAGCCTCTGCAGGCAAGTGCCTTAACTGCTAAGCCATCTTCCCCTCATTTTATTTATTTATTTATTTATTTATTTATTTATTTATTTATTTATTTTTATTTATTTACTTACAAGCAGAGAGACAGAAAGAGAGGAGGAGACAGAATGGGTGTGCCAGGGCCTCTACTGCAGATGAACTCCAGACTCATACACCACTTTGTGCACCTGGCTTTATGTGGGCACTGGAGGATTGAACATGGGTTGTTAGGCTTTGCAGGCAAGTGCATTAACCACTGAGCAATCTCTCCAGCTCTAGTTTTTCTTTTTTAAAGAGGTCCTTATGATTCTCTCATTTTCATTGACATCTGTTGTAACTTCTACTTTTTCATCTCTAATCTATTTAATTAGAATCATCTCTCTCTTTTGGTTAATTAGGCAAAGGTTTTGTCAATCTTGTTTATATTTTCAAAGAACCAACTCATTTTTAATTGTTTTTTTAAAAATATATTTTTATGTATTCATTTTGGAGAGAGAAAGAGATAGAGAGACAGAGAGAGAGGGAGGGAGAGAGAGGGAGAGAATGGGCCCATCAGGCACTCCAGCCACTGCAAACGAACTCCAGATGTATACATGCCCTTGTGCATCTGGCTTATGGGGGTCTTGGGGAATCAAACTTGGGTCCTTTGGCATTGCAGGCAAATGCCTTAACTGCTAAGCCATCTCTCCAGCCTTTTAAAAAATATTTTTATTTTGTTCATTTCTTCCCTGATCTTGGTTCTTTCTTTCCATGTGGTACTTTTAGGTTTCATTGGTTCTTGTTTTTCCAAACCCTATAGGTTTATGTGATTTATTGGGGATGTCTCTATTTTTGTGAGATAGGCATTTAGAGCTATAAACTGTCTTCTTAGGACTGCTTTTAATGTTTCCAGTAAGTTTTGGTATGCTGTATTTTCATTGTCATTCAACTCTAGAAATTTTCTTCTTTCTTTTTTGATGTTTTAATAGCCTTTTTATTGCTCAATAGTGTGTTGTTCCATATCCAGGAGTTAGTGTATTTTTTGTAACTTGTCTTGTTAATTTCTAGCTTTATTTCACTGTGGTCAGGTAGAATAAAAGGAGGTATTTCAATCTCCCCAAATTTGTTGAGGCTTGCTTTGGGTCCTAATATGTGATCTATTTTAGAGAAAGTTCCATAGGATTCTGAGAAGAAAATGTATTCTATAGTGCTTTGATTGGATGCTTTGTAAATATGTTAGGACTGTTCGATCTATCGTGTCCTTTAACTCAACATCTCTGTTTATTTTCTGTCTAGGTGGTCTGTCTTTGGTGATAGTGGGGTTTTTGAGTAGCCTACTATTATTGGGTTGGGATTTATCTCTCTATCTATCTAGTGGGTTGCATTTCTCAAAATTAGGTGCACTTATTTTTGATGTGTATATATTCAAAATAATAATGTCCTCTTCATAAATTTGATTGGTATGAAGAACTTAAAAAAATCTCTTCTGAAAAGGAGATATAAAGGGAAGAGAAAGGAAGGGAGGAGGGTACTTAATAGGTTGATATTGTATATATGTAAGTACAATGATTGAGATGGGGAGGTAATATGATGGAGAATGGAATTTCAAAGGGGAAAGTGTGTGTGTGGGGTGAAGCGGGGAATTACCATGGGATTCTTTTTATAATCATGGAAAATGTTAAATAAAAATTTTAAAAAGAAAGAGGAAACGAAGAAGAAAAAAATATCTCTCCTGATTAATTTAGGTTTTAAGTATATTTTGTCAGATATTAGAATAGCCATATCTGCTTTTTTCATAGTTGCTTGTTTAGAACAACTTTTTCCATCCTTTTACCCTAAGGTAGTGTCTCTCTTTGACAGTGAGTGAGTTTCTTGAAGGCAACACAAGGACACATCCTATATTCTGATCTAGCCTGTTAGTCTGTGTCTTTTTTTTTTTCATTAACAAAGAAAACAATATTTTTGTCCCAAGGACATACATGTCCCCCAAGTTCAGCAGTAGTGAAGTCTAAGGCTAGATGGTTTTGAAGTACCACACCCATGAAAAAGTTCATTGTCTCTGGAGAGATTCGAGGCTGCTGGTCACTGGAGGCATCCAGAGACAGTGTCAATGCCCAGGCCCACCAGCAGAGGGATGACGATCTCTTTCAGTTGGTGCAGGCAGTTGACGCACGGGGAGTTTGTAGATTTTTTTCCTGTAGAGATACACCTGTGAAGCAATCAAGACTGGGGAACAATAAGTGGGAGAGGAAATGTTTATGTATGGGGTAGTTACTCCTTTTGCACAAAAGGAGAGCTGATGTCTTGACAAAGCTGGTCCTGATTGTGGAAATATTGAGCAGGCATTCAGCTCTGGTTGGCTTAGAGCTGGACAGGCAGAAAGACATAACTTGACTGGTATCAAAGAGGGCAAGGCCTGTCCTTTGCAGAGCCAGGGACTCAGAGCACACATGGAAAAACAGTTCTTTGGAACTGGGCAAGAGATAAGAAAATTTTTCTTCTCCTTTTTTTTTACCTTCAGGGGTTCAGTCACCCTAGTTCTATCCCCCTGCATTTCTCTCTGTCATGAGAAGACACTCTAACTGCTATTAGATGGCAAAGGATGAAGACTTCAGATCCTTACTACTTCCTGCTGAATGGGACACAAAGTGGTGACTTGTTGCAGTTAGAGAGTCTCTCCCAGAGAGGGGAACTATTCTAATGGACCCCAGAGTGTAGGAAGATAGTCTTGCAAAAGAACATTGGGGAGAAAAAGTAAGGAGTGAATGAGAAGTGAGCACACAGCAAACTGGTCCTTTTTGACATTGAAGGAATCCAGGTAGATAAGTTTGGATTGTCTCAGGACCATATGAGTATGAGCTAGCTGAGATTTTCTTCCAGAACTGTTCATTAAATGGGACAGTAATATTTGATGTAGCTTGTGAAACAGATGAGATATTAGCAGAGTCATCAGAAACATATACACAACATTTAACCTTGATAATAGAGAGCCATTGGGTGTCATTAAAGGCTGTATTAACATAGTTTTTTGGTCTCAGGATTTATTTATATATTCTAGATTTGAAAATAAATAACCCTTTTGACATCTATAGGTGCTTTTCTTTATTATAGAATTAAAATTATGGGGAAAAGATATCTTAATGTCTTCTTTGTTTCCCCTCTTAGAAAGCATTTGTTGTATTTCTTAATAGGCCATTTATATATTTAAGGTATTTTTTAAATCTTTGGTTATACATTTCTCTCTGAGTGTTTAAGACCATGCAAATAGCCAATATTTAATTAAGGATTAATTTTGGAGGTCACTAATGGCTCTCCAAAGAGGTTTTAGGGAACCAGGAGTAACCATATAGCTTACTGATGCTTTCTGGCTGTTTGGAGGAGTCAGGGCTGTGCTGGCCAAGTAGTTTTTCCTTCTCTGGGAAGTCAGGAGGGTTTGATTGCTCCTCAGTTGTGAGTGTTTCAGACTTTACACCAATTTTGTTTGGGTCTCTGTATCCTCGCTGCTCAGGAAGACAGGTGACTTCACAGGGGCCCAGTGTAGACATGTCCCATCATCTCTAGTGGCCTCATGACCTGGAAGCACAGGCTAAAATATTGGCCTTTCTGTTCCCATGATTCCAGTTGATTTTGGCTTCTATGTAGGTGATTAACCCACGTAGAAAGGAAGTTACACCAGCCGGGATGTATGTACATATAGAGCACATTTGATCACTGAAGTAGAATTAGAGAAAGGCACAAGAGCTTCTAAAATCATTTTGTCCAATCCTTTAAATTTTTGTTGTGCTGTGGCAGCATAAGCCATATATCTGAGTCATAGGCATTAGGCACATTTCACACTTTAAATACCTAACATTTATAAATATAGGCAGAACCTGTTATCAGTCTTGAATAAAAAGGTACCAATTGATTTATAAACTAATTAATTTAAACTAGAATTTGTCAGAAAAGGACAAGTAAAAGAGTATAAAGTCTTAGCACTTGTGTTTGAAAACATCTTTGATCAGTTCAGGTACCTGTGTGGGTACCAATTACCCAGAGAACATTGGAAACCGAACCAGAGCTTGAATATTATTTTTCTCAGATGAGGACCACTGTTTGAGCATGAGACTATACCTTAAAGGAGGGAATATGTCTTAAGAGTTAATTTTGTTATAAGCACTGGACTTAAGAGGTCAAAAATTGAACAGTTACTTTACATTCAACAGCGAAGAATCTGGTCTTTTTTGAGCCAAAACAGCTAGATAAATTCTAATATAACCCTTGATAAAATTTGATAAAGCTTAAGCAAGCTATTCCAACATATTTTAGCCTGAAAATTAGTTTTTTGTTCCTGAAGATTTTGTAAACAGTTGAAAAATCTCTAACTTTAGGCATGGTATTTAGGTTTAGCCTGAAAATTCTTTCCTAGACACACACATCTTTATACACATACTTTAACATTCTGATCTAAGAACCACTGAAAAAGCATTTTTAACGAGCATTCCCTACATTGAAAATTACCTTCCCAGTTCCTTCAATCAACTCATTTTACCCAATAATTAGCCATCTTTTTTATAAGACTATTAAAAGAAACTACACCAAATTTATTAATCCCATTTCTCATTGACAAGCAAGTAAAGACAATTTTATGTCATTAATACCAATAAGACACTTGGAAGTGATTTTATTAGGAGTATCTAAGGCAAATTTTGTTGCTATCTTGTGGCAGGCTGGCCTAGAAGTCAGGTCAGTTGCTTCTTCCTTTTAAGTAACAGGACATTACAGTCTTTTTTTCTTATACCTGACAAATTATAAGTCACCACTTCAGAGAGAATTCTGTTGTTTTCAATAATCCTTTATGTAAGTTGCAGTTGACCTGGAACATAAACTCAGTAATTATAGTTATGATATCATGTAACAAAGTATGGCATTGTTTACATAAATCTTCAGTTCACCAAGGCTTTAGTTAAACGTGACCTTTCTACTTTTCTTTCTTGTCGCTTGTGCCTTGGTGCTGGTGCTATGGCAGCAGAGCCAGGATGGCATACACCTTTAGATCAGCCCTGCCCTGCTCCCAGGCTCTCTCCCAGGCTCAGGTCTAGTACACGTGCAGGGAACGGCCGAGACTGGCTGAGATGACTGCCGGAGTCCAAGTCTGGCTACCCAAAGGGAGGGGCATCCCAGGGACCACCGGGGAGCTGCTGGGAAAGGAGGGCCCCTACATGGGGGTTGAAAGGAGGGGAAGGGGGTCCCAGGACTGCCTGGGCTGCTGGAGCAGGAGGCCGAGACATGGCGCCTGCACTGGCCGAGGCACCACTGTCTGGGCAAGCCTGCAGTTTTGCCACTTAAAGGGAGTGAGGGGAAATTTCCTTCCTGAACTTTTTATTTCCTAGTGTCTGGGCCACATGGATGCCCAGAAATCATCCAGGGGGCAAACCGGAGGATTTCCCAAAAGGAGCCGGCCTTCCTCTGAGGGTGCTTAATTCCCTTAAATTTTAGTAGAGCCTGTGATCTACGAATCTGTGATTCCTTTTGATAGGAGACAATATTAAGGGAGGAAAAGAGAAAAATAGCTTCCATCTGATGGCGGAAAGAGAAATGGATAGAGGGTTTTTGCCGACCCCCAACAGGCTATTGGGGTCTAGGCAGAGGATGGCTGCTCTTCAGTCAATACCGAAGAGTGGCCTCGGCCAAGAGACATCAGTTGCCAGTGTCTGGTCCCACACGATAGCACAAACTGAAAATAAAGGAGGATAAGGAGAAACCTGCCAGCCCCCCAAAACGTGGAGGCAAGGCCACATGGGCTGATGTGTCCCAGTGCCTCTGGGAGAACCCTCACCTACCTTGTCCCTCTCTTAGGGCCCCTGTTCAGGTTCCAGCTGTGGGTTCCTGGGTTCTTGCTCTGGGGCTAGCCACGGTCCCCCAAAGATGCCCAGGCAACCTGAGTGGGTGAGTGGGCAAAAGTAAAGGATTTTGGGAGGAGTTTCAGTGTGAACAGCTCTCTCAGTCTGTGTCTTTGAATTGGGGAGTCGAGACCCTTCATATTTAGACTTATTATCGAACAATGTGTGTTAATCCATGTCACATGGATGATTTGGTGGTGTTTGGTGTCTCCTCGGTCTTTCTTTGCTCAACAAGTGCTCTAGCTTTGGTTACCTTTTTTCCTCCTTGAATATGCTTATTCCTCTCTTTGGTGTGTAATATTCCATTTAGTATTATCCAGCGAGCTGGTTTAGTGCTCATAAATTCTCTTAGTCTATTTTCATGATGGAACATTTTCTTTTCTCCTATTATGAGTGATAGTTTTTCTGGGCACAGTAGTTTGGACTGGCATCTTTGGTCTTTTGGTTCTTGAAATACAACATTTTATGCCCTTACAGCTTTTAGTGTTTTCATTAAAATATCAGCTGTTATTCTGATGGGTCTGCCTTTGTATGTGACAAGATGTTTCTTTCTTGCAGCTTTCAGTATCTTTTCTTTGTCCTGAGTATTTATCATTTGGACTGTAATATGGTGTGGATATGACATGTTGATAAGACATCAAGCAAGAAAAATAAGCTTGAAGGTCAGAAATGTATGAGGATCAACCTAGCATGATTATATTTTATTTCTGAAGGTGGATGAAAAATTTCTGCTATTTATTTTATTTCTTTATATATCTACATTGCTTCTTAAAAATTAGTCCTTACATTTTAACAAATTGGATGAACACAGAGAAAGAAATGAGCCCAAAAGGGCTGGGGAGGTGACTCACTGGGTCAAAGTGCTTGCTGTATAAGCATGAGGACCTGAGCTCTATCTCCAACACTCATGTAAGAACCTGGGCAAAGTCTTGGAGCCATGGCTTAGCAGTTAAGGTACTTGCCTGGGAAGCCAAGGGACCCAGGTGAAATTTACCAGTAGTCTTGAAAGCCAGATGCACAAGGTGTCTGGAGTTGTTTGCAGTGGCTAAAGGCCCTCTTTCTCCCTCAAATAAAAATAAATAAATAAAATATCACGCGCGCACACACACACACACACACACACACACACACACATACATTTGAAGAAGCTGGGCATGGCTGTGCATGCCTGTAACCCCTGCACTGAATATGCAGAGATGGGAGGCTCACTGGGGCTCTCTGGTCGACAAGTCTAACTGAAACAGGGAAAATCTGCCTCAGTGAGAGGTTCTGTCTTGGGGAAGTAAGGCAGAAGAGTGATAGAGGAGAACACCTGACATGTTCCTCTGGCCTCCATGCACATGCACATGAGTACACACATCTGCATGCACACATGCACACACCACCAAAAAAATAAGCCTAATAAAGACATTTGTTATATCTTTTAAATTTTATTTTATTTATTTGCAAGTGAAGAAACAGAGAACAGAGAAAATGAGCATGCCAGTGTCTCCAGCCACTGCAAATGAACTCCAGATGCATGTGCCAATTTGTGCATCTGACTTTTCGTAGGTACTAGGGAATCAAACTGGGTTGTTGGGCTTTGCAGGCAAGCACTCTAACTGTTAAGCAATCTCCCCAGTCCTGTCATATCTTTTATAGATTTCTAACTTAAAGTAAACTCTTGGTTGTGTCTTGGCCAAATGGCTCTGTCCATCCCATGGTTATCCAATTGCTGATGGAGATTGGATTGGGAGAATTAGCTGTGTGGTTATTATTTCCAGCTGTATTTCTGGTGATCCAGACACACAAGGAGACATTAATTAGGTCAAGGGATTGCTGTTTTAGAACCCTCAGTAGTTGTCGGTATAGGCATCTCGGTAGTTTCTTGAACTGTTGAGCCATGGCCTGTTGAGCCTGGTACACCTGATACACGTGGGACACCTGATACACCTGTGACACCTGGGACACGTGATACACCTGGGACACCTGATACACCTGTGACACCTGGGACACGTGATACACCTGGGACACCTGTTACATTTGGGACGCCTGATACACCTGGTACACCTGTTACATTTGGGACACCTGATACACCTGGGACACGTGATACACGTGATACACCTGGGACACGTGATACACCTGGGACACCTGTTACATTTGGGACACCTGATACACCTGGTACACCTGTTACATTGGGGACACCTGATACACCTGGTACACCTGTTACATTTGGGACACCTGATACACCTGGGACACCTGGTGAACCAGGTTGTTGAGGATGTACTTTTGAATATGTGTCCGTTATGCAGCATGACTTCTTGTTCTCACAAAGCAAGATGTACCTCTCCTTATCCAGACAGCGAACTCTGCAGTATCCTACATTATTGTCCCAGCATCTACGTTGGAAAAGGCCAGCTGCAGGGAAAAAAAGATGGCCAATTTTTTAACTTTATTATCAATAAAACATTTGATTCAGTTAAAAAATTTAGGGACTGGAGGCATGGCTTAGCAGTTCAGGCACATGCCTGCAAAGCCAAAGGACCTAAGTTCAATCCCCAGTACCCATGTAAGCAGGATACACAAGGTGGTGCATGCGTCTGGGTTTATTAGACATGGCTGAAGATCATGGCGTGCCCACTCTCCTTAACTCTGACTCTCTCTTTCTCTCAAATAAATAAAAATTTTGAATAACTTCTGCCATCTAGATGAATATGGTGACAAATTTTAAAAATCACCCAGGGAGACAAAAAAGAAAACACGAGGAAAATGTTAAAATTGTGGCAGACGCCCTAACATACTGTGAGGGAAAGGGAAGAAGGGGAGGGAAAAGAGTGAGAGAGCACACACATAGAGCTGATAGGTAAGGCTAAATTCTTATGAAGGATGAAAGGGAGCCAGGAGTTCGAAGCTACCCTGCGACTACATAGTGAAATCCAGGTCAGCCTGAGCTAGAGCAAGATCCTACCTCAAAAAACCAAGAAATGAAAAAAAGCAAAAAGAACAAACTTGTTTGTTCCAGGCAATGAGCAGCAATGTCTAGTCTCTGGGCTTCAGAAACTGCTGCGAGTATTTGAGAGGCTTCAGGCAGGTGGACAAGTCTAAAGTGTGACAGACAAGGAGCAAAGGCTCACGAGATGAAAAGTCACCTCAAGGAGCAGAGCCAGACCTCACAGTCCCTTTGGGTCATGAGTGATTTAATGTTTGTTTTCAGAATGTGATGTGAGCTCTGTGACTTCACTGTGTTAAGCCTGTCAGGATTCAGCAGCTGAGCTGAAGGGCTGGGGAGGGAACTTGGATGTTCTAGAGTGACTGGGGCCAGGGACGTCAGTGCAGAAGGGACAACATGGACTCAGAGTCATGTTTACATAGAAGACAGAGAAATAGGAGAAGTTAGATCAAATACTCGATTTCTGAATGGAGGGGGAGGTCAATAGAGACACATGCCATTCACAAAATGAGTGAGACTTGGGGGCAAGGGGAAACAGTGGGCTCAAATGTTTGCATTGGGCATGTCACATGATCATCCTGGGATGCGAAGAAGGCAGTTGAATGAGTATGGGATCTCAGAAGAGAGGTTCCACTACAGATATATTTTTTTGGTGGGTGGTGGTTGCGGGAAGAGATGGCTTAGCAGGTAGGACTGGTTGTCATATAAGAATGAGGACTGGAGTTTGGTATCTATCACATACACAAAAAGCCAGATATGGCCACACATGCATGTCACCCCCAGTTCTGAGGAGCGGCGGGGGCGTAGGGGGAGTGCAGTGCGTGAGGACAGGAAGATCACAGGAAGTCTCTGGTCAGGCAGTCTGCCTGAAAAGTAGCAGTTTCAGGTTCGGTGAGAGGCTCTGCCTCAAGGAAACAAAGTGAAAGAGAGATAGAAGACACTCAGCTATCTTCTCTGACCTCCATATGTGTGCATACCCGATGTGCCCACCTCCACACAAATGGCATGAACACACACACACACACACACA
Organism: Jaculus jaculus; assembly: GCF_020740685.1. NCBI lineage: Eukaryota > Metazoa > Chordata > Mammalia > Rodentia > Dipodidae > Jaculus > Jaculus jaculus. The sequence goes on from NC_059109.1 coordinate 110,123,951, forward strand.
CACACGCACATTGGAGTCATTGTTTATATGCATTCATTTAATTTATTTTTATTTTTATTTTTTTTAATTTATTTTTTTTTTTAGAGAGAAAGAGCCAGAGACAGAGAGAGGGAGACAGAGAGACAGAGGGAATGGGCATGCCAGGGCCTCAGTCACTGCAATTGAACTGCAGACGCTTGAGCCACCTAGTGGGTGCGCGCAGCCCTGCACTTGCCTCACCTTTGGGCTTAGTGCAATTGGAGAGTTGAACATGGGTCCTTAGGCTTCACAGGCAAGCACCTTAACTGCTAAGCCATCTCTTCAGCCCTGCTTATACATATTAATGCTACAAAACTATGGAATAAGATGAGAAAAAGAGAATGGCAGGATTAAATTCTAGTGAGTTTCAATATCAAGAGGTCAGAGAGGAGAAAACACATTCTACACAACCAGATAAATCAGAACAAAACTGAGGTGTTAGAGTCTTGGTTATCCTAAATTAGACCCTGGGTAAAGAATTGAGCGTCACAGTATTTCAGTTGAGAGACATTCCCCCTCTGCCTGCAACCGCTGTAGAAATGGGGACGCCAGGCATGAAGAGGAGGTGAGCTATAGGACCAGGTGTGTTGTCGGAGCACAAAGAACCCCTTGCGGAACTCAGCCGCCATGCTGCGGAACAAGCCAATCATCCTGTGGAGGTCATAGGAACTGGAGTGTGCATCCGTTATCCTGTTACCAGCCCTGACAGGTGATCCCAGGCTGAGCTCATTTCCTGCCACTTCCAGAATGTTCCATACAAGAACATTTCACAGGCATCTGGCAGAGAACTGAGGATGCTGAAAATTCTGGTCAGGTACATTGAGTGATGTAGGGAATGGGTGGGGTTAGGGGTGTGTTTTGTATAATAAAAAGTATTAGGGAGCTGGGAAATAGTAAAGTGATTGCCTTACAAGATTTTGATGCTTGATGCTCAGAACCCATGTGAAAATGCCAGGCATGTTATACATGCTTGTATCTTCAGTACTGGGGAAAGGGAGGCAGGCAGAACCCTGGGGCTCACTGGGCATCTAGTCTTGCCTAACTGGTGACTTTTAGGCCAATGGGAGACCCTGTCTCATTAAAAGTGAACAGAGCTCCAAAGAAACAACACCCATGGCGGTTTCATTACATTTAAAGCAAACAATATGCTTCCTATACAACAATAATTTTACTATAACCCCAGTTCTCGGGAGGCTGAGGTAGGAGGATCACTGTGAGTTTTGAAGCCTGGGCTATAGATTGAGTTCCAGATAAGCCTGGGCTAGAGTGAGATCCTGTACCTTGCCTGTGTTCTCAAGAGGCTGAAACAAGAAGACTTCAAATTCAAGGTCAGCTTGGGTAACACAGTGAGACCCTTTCCGAAGGAAAAGTCTCTAAGGCATATTGCTCATACATTGCTGACCATGGCTCATTTATAACTGAATTAAAGCGTCTAAGAGTAGCCAGGTGTGGTGGCATGTGCCTTTAATCGCAGCATTCAGGAGGCAGAGGTAGGAGGATTGTCATGAGTTCGAGGCCACCCTGAGACTAAATAGTGAATTCCAGGTCAACCTGAGCTAGAGTGAGACCCTGCCTTAAAAAACCAAAATGAATAAAACAAACAAACAAACCAACCACAAAACAAAACAAAAACAAAAATGTCTAAGAGACACAAACCCATATATATATTCCTATACACAAGGGTATTGAAGAGATGGGTAGCACTGATTTGCAGAGTGAACAAGTCTTTTCCAGCAGAAAAGCAATTTTTTTCTCTAAAACTTATTTAATCATAGCAATTTTTGATGCATAAGTCAATGGCAAATATTAATTTTCAATAGCACAGGTAATTTTCAAAACTATCGTTATTAAAATGAAAGAATAGCTGGGGGGTTGGAGAAATGGCTTAGTGTTGAAGTGCTTGCCTGTGATGCCTAAGGACCCTGGTTTGAAGCTTGAATCCCCAAGACCCAAGTAAGCCAGATACACAAGGTGGCACATGCATCTGGAGTAAGTTTGCAGTGGCTGGAGGCCCTGGCGTGCCCATTCTCTCTCTCTCTATCTGCCTCTTTCTTTCTCTGTCTGTTGCTCTCAAATAAATAAATAAACAAAAATATTTTTTAAAAAATGGAGGAATAGCTGGGTGTGGTGGTGTACACCTTTAGTCCCAGCACTTGGGAGGCAGAGGTAGGAGGATCACCATGAGTTTGAAGCTAGCCTGGGACTCCAGAGTGAATTCCAGTTGATCCTGGGCTACCTCGAAATAAAGAAAACAAAAAAGGGGGAGTAAGCTTTTATAGCGACCTAAAGTCAGAAGCTCCTCATTGATGACTTGTCTTTCTACACACACTCACTCTCCTAGCCTTTCTTCCACCCAAACTTATGTCTCTTCCACAGTGGCTCTGCAGAATACAGTGAAGACTTGTGTGACATTCTTAAGACAATGAACTAAGGCTTCCCTCTGAGGTACTTCTGGGACTCAGAATTTAAGATGGTAAAAAGATTTAGACTAATGTGATAAGATAATGAATAGCTAAAAGTAGAAGGAGGCCCAGGGAACACCAGGCAGTTGTTCAGAGACATTTGGAGCGGCTCAGAGCACAGTGGAGACTATGGCCTTTGGAGAAACATCTCAGAGGATGCTTTAAATCATTAGATGCCCACAACAAAAGAATCCCAGGGAATGGAACAGGGGCTCCAGAATAAGACCATTTCTGCTGCTCTGTATTGGCCCGGAATGTTTCCTGCATCATGACTTTTTTCCACTACAGACCCTTGCAGCCCATGTGTAACAACTCACTCTAAGTCCATTATCCCTCCTGTAGAAAGTCCCATTACCTTCGGTCATCTGAGTCAGCAACCCACAGAAAATGAAGGTCAGCGTTGGGAGAGTCATTGCTCCTGGATGAGGGGAAGCTCTCTGTCCCAAGGAACCCAAAATGCTTTATGCAGCAAAAACCACAAATTTCTACATTTATGGGCCTTATCATGGGTGATGAACCAGAGATGGGGAGAATGCCATGCCATCTGGATCAACAAACCATTCATTTGCATCATCGAGTGTGCATGACACTGTAACATCCATTTCTAGAAATTATTAGCTGAAACTGCAGCCTTGTGAGACAGTGCATCACCCGGTAGGACTGTGTGGTCTGATGGGAAGAACCTCCAAAAGGAACTTTTTCTTTTTTATAATTAACAACTTCCAGGATTGTAAACAATATCCCGTGGTAATACCTCCCCCCACACTTTCCCCTTTGAAACTCCACTCTCCATCATATCCCCTCCCCCTGTGAATCAGTCTCTCTTTTATTTTGATGTCATGATCTTTTCCTCCTATTATGAGGTTCTTGTGTAGGTAGTGTCAGGTACCTTGAGGTCATGAATATGCAGGCCATTTTGTGTCTGGAGGAGCACGTCGTAAGGAGTCCTACCCTTCCTTTGGCTCTTACATTCTTTCCACCACCTCTTCCCCAATGGACCTTGAGCCTTGGAAGGTGTGATAGAGATATTGCAGTGCTGAGCACTCCTCTGTCACTTCTCAGCACCATGATGCCTTCTGAGTCATCCCAAGGTCACTGCCACCTGAAAAGAGAAAGTTCTCTAACAAAAAAGTGAGAGTAGCATTAATATATGTGTATAAGCATTAAGAGAAGTGCTTACTGGGCAGTCTTGTAAACATAGTATATACATTTAGCCAGACATCAGCAGACATTATACCTCTAGGACTCATGACTACCCCTGTTGTAGGTTTTCAGTATCAGGGATGTATTCCTTCCCATGGAACATGCCTCCAGTCCAATTAGAGGGCAGTTGGTTTCCACCATGATTGATATGCCACTATTGCATCTGTTGGCTCATTTGGCTTTTTTTGGCCAAATATAAGGCTTGCAGTGTCCACAGTGGAGATTCTTCACTGGTGACTTTTCTTTCTCCCATTGAGCTGCATGCAGTATAGCTTTTTCCAGCTTTCGGTCAGCAGGTCTACATGGAGGTGGTTTTCAGCTCAGTTCCAGCAGGATTTCTCAGTGGCCTTGCAGCCCAAGTATGTGGAGTCTTCAGCAATAGTGTGTTACCATCTATTCCTGGTGGGAAGCCAAGGGCCTCGGCAATGGCCCATAATGTTTTGGGGGCATCAGGGACCTCCTTGGCCAACAATTCATTGGAAGGTATCCCATCCCTGGCACTGAAAATTTTCTGGTAACAATCTGTGGCTCCTGAGTGTTTCATTGTCCAAAAATGTAGGTTTCTCTATGATTTGTTTATATCCTCTTACATTTTGATTAGCCCTCCCTCCAACATTTCTTTGCTCAGTCTTCCCCTGACCTCACTTAGGCCTTTTCAGCCCTGTTAGTCTGTTCTTCTACTTACATATATACAGTACCATCCTATTAAGTACCCCCTGCCTGCGTTTTTTTTTTTCCCCTTTATATCACCTTTCTAGCTTGCTGGCATCTGCTACTGAGTTTTCTTCCTACTTACACAGAAGTGCAATCATTTGAAGCTAGGATCCACATATGAGAGAGAACATGTGATGTTTGGCTTTCTGGGCCTGGATTACCTCACTGCATATAATCCTTTCCAGATCCATCCATTTTTTTTTTTCCTGCAAACTTCACAACTTCATTTTTCTTTACCACTGAATAGAACTCCATGTATAAATGTGTCACGTCTTCATTATCCACTCATCAGTTGAGGGACATCTAGGCTGGTTCCATTTCCCAGCTATTGTGAATACAGCAGCAGTAAACATGGTTGAGCAAGTATCTCTAAGGTAGTGAGATGAATCCTTAGGATATATGCTTAGGAGTGCTATAGCTGTGTCATATGGTAAATCTATTTTTAGCTGTCTCAGGAACCTCCACACTGATTTCCACAGTGGCTGGACCGGATTGCATTCCCACCAAAAATGTAGAAGGGTTCCTCTTTTTCTGCATCCTTGCCAGCACTTATGGTCATTTGTTTTCATGATGGTAGCCAATCTGACAGGAGTGAGATGGAATCTGCATGTAGTTTTAATCTGCATTTCCCTGATGACTAGGGATATAGAACATTTTTTAAAAAGATTTTTATATGCCATGTGTATTTCTTCTGTTGCGAATTGTCTATTTAGTTCCATAGCACATTTTTCAATTGGGTTGTTTGATTTCTTATTACTTAGTTTTTTGAGTTCTTTGTATATTCTGGATATTAGTCCTCTGTCAGATGTATAACTGGCAAAGACTTTTTCCCATTCTGTAGGTTGCCTCTTTGCTTTATCCAGTGTCCTTTGCTGTACAAAAGCTTTGTAACATCATGAAATCCCAGTAGTTAATCTGTGGCTTTATTGCCTGAGAAATTGGGGTTATATTCAAAAAGTCTTTGCCAAGACCAATATGTTGAAGGGTTTCCCCTTTTTCCTCTAGCAGTTTCAGAGTTTCAGGTCTGATATTAAGGTCTTTTATCCATTTGGTTTTATTTCTTGTACATGGAGAGAGAGAAGGATCTATTTTCATCCTTCTACAGATTCATATCTAGTTTTGCCACCACCATTTGCTGAAGAAGCTGTCTTTTCTTCAATGAGTATTTTTGTCATTTTTGTCAAATATCAGGTGGCTATAGCTACCTGGGCTTACATCTGGGTCCTATTCTGTTCCATTGATCTATATGTCTGTTTTTGTGCCAGTACCATGCTGCTTTTGTTACTATGGCTCTGTAGTATAGGTTAAAATCAGATATGGTGATACCACCAGCCTTATTTTTGTTTCTCAGTATTATTTTAGATATTTGAATTTTTCTGTGCTTCCAAATGAAGTTTGGATTGTTTTTCCTATTTCCATTGAAAATGCCATTGGAATTTTGATGGGGATTGCATTAAATGTGTTGATTGCTTTTGGAAAGATTGCTATTTTCCCAATATTGATTCTTCCTATCCAAGAACAAGGGTTGTTTTTCCATTTCCTAGTGTCTTCTGCAATTTCTTGCTTCAGTGTTTTAAAATTTTCATTTTAGAGATCTTTCACTTCCTTGGTTAGGTTTATTCCAAGGTATTTTATTGATTGATTGATTGACTGATTGATGCAATTGTGAATGGGAGTGATTCTCCGATTTCATTCTCTGTGTGTTTGTTATTAGCATATAGGAAGGCTACTGATTTCTGAGTTTTTATTTTGTATCCTGTTACATGGCTATAGGTGTTTATCAGCTCCAACCATTTGCTGGTAAAGTCTTTATAGTCTTTTTGTGGCTTTTATGTGCAGAATCATATCATCTGCAAAGAATGATAACTTGACCTGTTCCTTTCCAATTTGTAACCCTTTTATGCCTGTCTTGCTTTATTGTGATGGCTAAGACTTCCATACTCTATTAAATAAAAGTGAGGACAGTGGACACCCTTGTCTTGTTCCTGATTTTAGTGGAAAAGATTCCAGTTTTTCTCCATTTAGTAATATGTTGGCTTTAGGCCTGTCATAGATAGTTTTTATTATATTGTGATATGACCCTTCTATTCCCAGCCTCTGTAGGACTTTTACCATAAAGGTATGTTGGATTTTGTCAAATGCTTTTTCTGCATCTAATGAGATGATCATGTGATTTTTGTCCTTTAGTCCATTTATATAATGTATTACATTTATCTTTTTGTGTATGTTGAACCATCCTTGCATCTCTAGGATAAAGGCTACTTGGTTGGGGTGGATGATCTTTCTGATATCTTCTTATATTCTGTTTGCTAATATTTTGTTGAGAAATTTTGAATCTATGTTCATGAGGGAGATTGGTCTGTAATTTTCTTTTTTTGTCCTATCTTTACCTGGTTTTGGTATCAGGGTGATGCTGGCTCTATAGAGGAGTTTTGTAGGATTCCTTCTTTTTCTATATTTTGAAAAAATTTAAGAAGCATTGGTGTTAGTTCTTCCATGAAGGTCTGGTAGAATTCACCAGTGAATCCATCTAGGCCTGAACTATTTTTAGTTGGGAGATTTTTGATAACTGCTTGGATCTCCATACTTTTTATAGGTCTATTTAAGTGATTAATATCATCTTGATTTAACTTAGGTAGGTCATATAAATCAAGGAAATCATCTATTACTTTCAGATTTTCAAACTTTATCAGAACTGAAAGAAAGATTATCACTACCAATCCTGTTGACATTAAAAGGGAAATCATTGAATTCAATAATATACTCACAATATTTATTCAGTAGATGAGATGAACCAATTCTTTAAAAGATATCCATGCCAGTGAAGGTCCAGCCTTGCTAAGGAGGACACCAGTTTTAAAGTTACCCTGAGGCAACTAGGAAAGAGAAGTCAGCAGGTAGTATTTTTTGTAAATGATTTGATATTTTCTGAGAACAAATTTAATTTGAGATATACAATAGTAGAGAAATTTAGAAAAACAATAGAAGGTTTTGAAGTACTACACACATGAAAAAGTTCATTGTCTCTGGAGAGATTCGAGGCTGCTGGTCACTGGAGGCATCCAGAGACAGTGTCAATGCCCAGGCCCACCAGCAGAGGGATGACGATCTCTTTCAGTTGGTGCAGGCAGTTGACGCACGGGGAGTTTGTAGATTTTTTTCCTGTAGAGATACACCTGTGAAGCAATCAAGACTGGGGAACAATAAGTGGGAAAGGAAATGTTTATGTATGGGGTAGTTACTCCTTTTGCACAAAAGGAGAGCTGATGTCTTGACACAACTGGTCCTGATTGTGGAAATAATGAGCAGGCATTCAGCTCTGGTTGGCTTAGAGCTGGACAGGCAGAAAGACATAACTTGACTGGTATCAAAGAGGGCAAGGCCTGTCCTTTGCAGAGCCAGGGACTCAGAGCACACATGGAAAAACAGTTCTTTGGAATGGGGCAAGAGATAAGAAAATTTTTCTTCTCCTTTTTTTTTACCTTCAGGGGTTCAGTCACCCTAGTTCTATCCCCTTCATTTCTCTCTGTCATGAGAAGACACTCTAACTGCTATTAGATGGCAAAGGATGAAGACTTCAGATCCTTACTACTTCCTGCTGAATGGGACACAAAGTGGTGACTTGTTGCAGTTAGAGAGTCTCTCCCAGAGAGGGGAACTATTCTAACGGACCCCAGAGTGTAGGAAGATAGTCTTGCAAAAGAACATTGGGGGGAAAAAGTAAGGAGTGAATGAGAAGTGAGCACACAGCAAACTGGTCCTTTGTGACATTGAAGGAATCCAGGTAGATAAGTTTGGCTTGTCTCAGGACCATATGAGTATGAGCTAGCTGAGATTTTCTTCCAGAACTGTTCATTAAATGGGACAGTAATATTTGATGTAGCTTGTGAAACAGATGAGATATTAGCAGAGTCATCAGAAACATATACACAACATTTAACCTTGATAATAGAGAGCCATTGGGTGTCATTAAAGGCTGTATTAACATAGTTTTTTGGTCTCAGGATTTATTTATATATTCTAGATTTGAAAATAAATAACCCTTTTGACATCTATAGGTGCTTTTCTTTATTATAGAATTAGAATTATGGGGAAAAGATATCTTAATGTCTTCCTTGTTTCCCCTCTTAGAAAGCATTTGTTGTATTACTTAATAGGCTATTTATATATTTAAGGTATTTTTTAAATCTTTGGTTATACATTTCTCTCTGAGTGTTTAAGACCATGCAAATAGCCAATATTTAATTAAGGATTAATTTTGGAGGTCACTAATGGCTCTCCAAAGAGATTTTAGGGAACCAGGAGTAGCCATATAGCTTACTGATGCTTTCTGGCTGTTAGGAGGAGTCAGGGCTGTGATGGCCAAGTAGTTTTTCCTTCTCTGGGAAGTCAGGAGGGTTTGATTGCTTCTCAGTTGTGAGTGTTTCAGACTGTACACCAATTTTGTTTGGGTCTCTGTATCCTCGCTGCTCAGGAAGACAGGTGACTTCACAGGGGCCCAGTGTAGACATGTCCCATCATCTCTAGTGGCCTCATGACCTGGAAGCACAGGCTAAAATATTGGCTTTTCTGTTCCCATGATTCCAGTTGATTTTGGCTTCTATGTAGGTGATTAACCCAGGTAGAAAGGAAGTTACACCAGCCGGGATGTATGTACATATAAAGCACATTTGATTACTGAAGTAGAATTAGAGAAAGGCACAAGAGCTTCTAAAATCATTTTGTCCAATCCTTTAAATTTTTGTTGTGCTGTGGCAGCATAAGCCATATATCCGGGTCATAGGAATTAGGCACATTTCACACTTTAAATACCTAACATTTATAAATATAGGCAGAACCTGTTATCAGTCTTGAGTAAAACAGTACCAATTGATTTATAAACTAATTAATTTAAACTAGAATTTTTTTTAAATTTTTTTGTTCATTTTTTATTTATTTACTTGAGAGCGACAGACATAGAGAGAAAGACAGATAGAGGGAGAGAGAGAGAATGGGCGCGCCAGGCTTCCAGCCACTGCAAACGAACTCCAGACGCGTGCGCCCCCTTGTGCATCTGGCTAACGTGGGACCTGGGGAACCGAGCCTTGAACTGGGGTCCTTAGTCTTCACAGGCAAGCACTCAACCGCGAAGCCATCTCTCCAGCCCTTAATCTAGAATTTGTCAGAAAAGGACAAGTAAAAGAGTATAAAGTTTTAGCACTTGTGTTTGAAAACATCTTTGATCAGTTCAGGTACCTGTGTGGGTACCAATTACCCAGAGAACATTGGAAACCGAACCAGAGCTTGAATATTATTTTTCTCAGATGAGGACCACTGTTTGAGCATGAGACTATACCTTAAAGTAGGGAATATGTCTTAAGAGTTAATTTTGTTATAAGCACTGGACTTAAGAGGTCAAAAATTGAACAGTTACTTTACATACAACAGCGAAGAATCTGGTCTTTTTTGAGCCAAAACAGCTAGATAAATTCTAATATAACCCTTGATAAAATTTGATAAAGCTTAAGCAAGCTATCCCAACATATTTTAGCCTGAAAATTAGTTTTTTGTTCCTGAAGATTTGTAAGCAGTTGAAAAATCTCTAACTTTAGGCATGGTATTTAGGTTTAGCCTGAAAATTATTTCCTAAACACACACCTTTATCCACATACTTTAACATTCTCATATAAGAACCACTGAAAAAGCATTTTTTTTTTTCAAGGTAGGTTCTCACTCTGGTCCAGGCTGACCTGGAATCAACTCTGTAGTCTCAGGGTAGCCTTGAACTCACAGCGATCCTCCTACCTCTGCCTCCCGAGTGATGGGATTAAAGGTGTGCACCACCATGACCGGCTTTGAAAAAGCATTTTTAACGAGCATTCCCAACATTGAAAAATTCCTTCCCAGTTCCTTCAATCAACTCATTTTACCCAATAATTAGCCATCTTTTTTTTTAAAGTTGCTGTTTCATTTATTTTTATTTAACTAGCTCAACTGGTACTTATTTATCATGACACAGTCAAGTATAAACTATCTTTCTACAAATATGAATGAACAACATAGTGGTCATAGTGAAGCAGAGCCTTGAAGGGGTAGAAAATCAACAAAGCTAATTATAGCTTCACCCTTTACCTGAACAACCTACTTTTACCATGTAAAGTCTCTCAACTGCCAAAATAGGAATACTTCCTTAACATATTTTTGCTTTTGCTTGTATTTTGTTTGTTTGTTGTTTTCTGAGACATTTAGTCCAGACTGGCCTCAAACTTCCTACATAGTCAAAGATGACTTTGGATTTTGTTTCATTTTTATTTGAGAGAGAGAAAAGTCAGATAGAGAATGGGTGTGCCAGTGTCTCCAGCTGGTGCAAACAAACTCCAGATGCATGCATGCCCTTGTGCATCTGGCTTAGGTAGGCCCTGGGGAATTGAATCTGGGTCCCTTGGCTTTGCAGGCAAGTGCCTTAAGCACTAAGCCATCTCTCCAACCCTCTTGTTTTTGTGAGGTAGGGTCTCACTCTAGCCTAGTCTGACCTGGAATTCACTACAGTCTCAGGCTGGCCTTGAATTCACAGCAAACCTCCTACCTTTCCCAAGTGCTGGGGTTGAAGGCATGTGACACCACGCCCCATTAACTCTGAACTTTTGATCCTCTTGCTTCCATCTACTAGTACAGGATTACAGGCTTGTATCACCACACCTGGCACCATATAACTTTCTAGGTTTTTGTTTTGTTTTCCAGGTAGGGTCTTGCTCTCACCCAAGGCAACCTGGAATTCCTTATGTAGTCTCAATTAGCCATCTTTTTTATAAGACTATTAAAAGAAACTACACCAAATTTATTAATCCCATTTCTCATTGACTAGCAAGTAAAGATAATTTTATGTCATTAATACCAATAAGACACTTGGAAGTGATTTTATTAGGAGTATCTAAGGCAAATTTTGTTGCTATCTTGTGGCCAGCTGGCCTAGAAGTCAGGTCAGTTGCTTCTTCCTTTTAAGTAACAGGACATTACAGTCTTTTTTTCTTATACCTGACAAATTATAAGTCACCACTTCAGAGAGAATTCTGTTGTTTTCAATAATCCTTTATGTAAGTTGCAGTTGACCTGGAACATAAACTCAGTAATTATAGTTATGATATCATGTAACAAAGTATGGCATTGTTTACATAAATCTTCAGTTCACCAAGGCTTTAGTTAAACGTGACCTTTCTACTTTTCTTTCTTGTCGCTTGTGCCTTGGTGCTGGTGCTATGGCAGCAGAGCCGGGATGGCATACACCTTTAGATCAGCCCTGCCCTGCTCCCAGGCTCTCACCCAGGCTCAGGTCTAGTACACGTGCAGGGAACGGCCGAGACTGGCTGAGATGACTGCCGGAGTCCAAGTCTGGCTACCCAAAGGGAGGGGCATCCCAGGGACCACCGGGGAGCTGCTGGGAAAGGAGGGCCCCTACATGGGGGTTGAAAGGAGGGGAAGGGGGTCCCAGGACTGCCTGGGCTGCTGGAGCAGGAGGCCGAGACATGGCGCCTGCACTGGCCGAGGCACCACTGTCTGGGCAAGCCTGCAGTTTTGCCACTTAAAGGGAGTGAGGGGAAATTTCCTTCCTGAACTTTTTATTTCCTAGTGTCTGGGCCACATGGATGCCCAGAAATCATCCAGGGGGCAAACCGGAGGATTTCCCAAAAGGAGCCGGCCTTCCTCTGAGGGTGCTTAATTCCCTTAAATTTTAGTAGAGCCTGTGATCTACGAATCTGTGATTCCTTTTGATAGGAGACAATATTAAGGGAGGAAAAGAGAAAAATAGCTTCCATCTGATGGCGGAAAGAGAAATGGATAGAGGGTTTTTGCCGACCCCCAACAGGCTATTGGGGTCTAGGCAGAGGATGGCTGCTCTTCAGTCAATACCGAAGAGTGGCCTCGGCCAAGAGACATCAGTTGCCAGTGTCTGGTCCCACACGATAGCACAAACTGAAAATAAAGGAGGATAAGGAGAAACCTGCCAGCCCCCCAAAACGTGGAGGCAAGGCCACATGGGCTGATGTGTCCCAGTGCCTCTGGGAGAACCCTCACCTACCTTGTCCCTCTCTTAGGGCCCCTGTTCAGGTTCCAGCTGTGGGTTCCTGGGTTCTTGCTCTGGGGCTAGCCACGGTCCCCCAAAGATGCCCAGGCAACCTGAGTGGGTGAGTGGGCAAAAGTAAAGGATTTTGGGAGGAGTTTCAGTGTGAACAGCTCTCTCAGTCTGTGTCTTTGAATTGGGGAGTCGAGACCCTTCATATTTAGACTTATTATCGAACAATGTGTGTTAATCCATGTCACATGGATGATTTGGTGGTGTTTGGTGTCTCCTCGGTCTTTCTTTGCTCAACAAGTGCTCTAGCTTTGGTTACTTTTTTTCCTCCTTGAATATGCTTATTCCTCTCTTTGGTGTGTAATATTCCATTTAGTATTATCCAACGAGCTGGCTTAGTGCTCATAAATTCTCTTAGTCTATTTTCATGATGGAACATTTTCTTTTCTCCTATTATGAGTGATAGTTTTTCTGGGCACAGTAGTTTGGACTGGCATCTTTGGTCTTTTGGTTCTTGAAATACAACATTTTATGCCCTTACAGCTTTTAGTGTTTTCATTAAAATATCAGCTGTTATTCTGATGGGTCTGCCTTTGTATGTGACAAGATGTTTCTTTCTTGCAGCTTTCAGTATCCTTTCTTTGTCCTGAGTATTTATCTTTTGGACTGTAATATGATGTGGATGATCTATTTTCTGGTCTAGTCCACTTGGTATATTCTGTGTGCCTCTTATAACTGGATGGGTATCTTTTTTTAGATTGGAATATTTTCTTTTATAATTGTATTAAATGTATTTTCTGTGCCATCTAACTGAAGCTCTTCTCCTTGGATTGTCATCAGTTTGACATTTGGTCTTTGCAAGGTGTTCCATATTTCTCTCATGTTCTGCTCCTAGGTTATTTTTTTTTTCATCATAGCATTTGTTTTTTTTCAAACTTTTATTAACAACTTCCATGATTATAAAAAATACCCCATGGTAATAACCCCCGCCCACTTTCCCCTTTGAAACCCCATTCTCCATCATATCCCCTCCCTTTCTCAATCAGTCTCTCTTTTATTTTGATTTCATGATCTTTTCCTCCTCTTATGATGGTCTTGTGTAGGTAGTGTCAGGCACTGTGAGGTCATGGATATCCAGACCATTTTGTGTCTGGAGGGAACACATTGTAAGGAGTCCTAACCTTCCCTTGGCTCTTACCTTCTTTCCATCACCTCTTCCGCATTAGACCCTGAGCCTTGGAAGGTGTGATAGAGATCTTGCAGTACTGAGCACTGCAGTCACTTCTTTCCAGCACTATGATACCTTCTGAGTCATCCTAAGCTCACTGTATCTGAAAAGAGAAGATTCTCTATCAAAATTGAGAGTAGAATTAATATTTAAGGATATGAACATTAAGAGAAGTGCTTACTGGTCAGTTTGATAAGCATAGTATATACATAGTATATACAGACAGCAAGAGACGTTACACCCCTAGGGCTCATGACTACCCCTGTTTTAAGTTTTCAGTATCAGGGATGTATTCCCTCCCATGGAGCAGTCCTCCAGTCCAACTAGAGGGCAGTTGGTTTCCACCGTGATAGACGTGCCACTATTGCATCTGTTGGCTCATTTGGCCTTTTTGGCCAAATATAAGGCTTGCAGTATCCACTGTTGAGTATTTTCACTGGTGATTTCTCTTTCTCCCATTGAACTGCATGCAGAATGGCTTCTTCCCGCTTTCTGTCAGCTGGTCTACATGGAAGAGGTTATCAGTTCAGTTCCAGCAGGACTTCTCAGTGGCCTTGTAGCCCAAGTATGTGGAATCTTCAGCAATAGGGTCTTACCATTGATTCCTGGTGGGAAACCAAGGGCCTAGGCAATGGCCTATAATGTTTTGGGGGCATCAGGGACCTTCCTGGCCAATAACTCACTGGAAGGTATCCCATCCCTGACACTGAAGATTTTCTAGCAACAATCTATGGCTCCTGAGTATTCCATTGTCCAAAAAAGTAGGATTCCATATGATTTATTTATATCCTCTTAGATTTTGATTAGCCCTCCCTCCACCTTTCCTTTACTCAATCTCTTTCCCTGAACTCACTTCGGGCCTTTTCATCCCCATTAATCTGTTCTACTTACATATATACAATACCATCCAATTAAGTACCCCCTCCCTTCCTTTTTCTTCCCTTTATGACTCTTTTCTAGCTTACTGGCCTTTGCTACTGAGTTTTTTCCTTCTTACACAGAAGTCCAACCATTTGTAGCTAGGATCCACATATGAGAGAGAACATGTGGAGCTTGGCTTTCTGGGCCTGGGTTACCTCACTTAGTATAATCCTTTCCAGATCCATCCATTTTCCTGCCAATTTCATAACTTCATTTTTCTTTACAGCTGAGTAGAACTCCATTGTATAAAATGTGCCACATCTTCATTATCCACTCATCAGTTGAAGGGCATATAGTCTGGTTCCATTTCCCAGCTATTGTGAATAGAGCAGCAATAAACATGGTTGAGCAAGTATTTCTAAGGCAATGCATGAGTCCTTAGGATACATGCCTAGGAGTGCTATAGCTGGGTCATATGGTAGATCAATTTTTAGCTGTCTTAGGAACCTCCATACTGATTTCCACAATGGCTGGACCAGCTTGCATTCCCACCAACAGTGTAGAAGGGTTCCTCTTTTTCTGCATCCTCGCCAGGATTTATGGTCATTTGTTTTCATCATGGTAGCCAATCTGATAGAAGTGAGATGGAATTTCAACATAGTTTTAATTTGCATTTCCCTGATGACTAGGGATGTAGAACTTTTTTGAGATGCTTATATGCCATCTGCATTTCTTCTTTTAAGAACTCTCTATTTAGTTCTATGGCCCATTTTTTTTTAATTTTTTTTTTTTTTTATTCGAGAGCAACAGACAGAGAGAGAAAGACAGATGGAGGGAGAGAGAGAATGGGCGCGCCAGGGCTTCCAGCCTCTGCAAACGAACTCCAGACGCGTGCACCCTCTTATGCATCTGGCTAACATGGGACCTGGAGAACCGAGCCTCGAACGGGGGTCCTTAGGCTTCACAGGCAAGCGCTTAACCGCTAAGCCATCTCTCCAGCCCTCTATGGCCCATTTTTAATTGGCTTGTTTGATTTCTTATTATTTAATTTTTTTGAGTTCTTTGTATATCCTAGATATTAATCCTCTATCAGATGTATAGCTGGCAAAGATTTTTTCCCATTCTGTAGGTTGCCTCTTTGCTTTATTCACAGTGTCCTTTGCCATACAAAATCTTTGTAATTTCATGAGGTGCCAGTGGTTAATCTGTGGTTTTATTGCCTGAGCAATTGGGGTTATATTCAGGAAGTCTTTGCCAAGACCAATATGTTGAAGGGTTTCCCCTACTTTTTCCTCTAACCGTTTCATACTTTCAGGTCTGATGTTAAGGTCTTTAATCCATTTGGACTTGATTCTTGGGAATGGAGAGAGAGAAGAATCTATTTTCATCCTTCTACAGATAAATATCCAGTTTTATCAGCACCATTTGTTGAACAGGTTGTCTTTTCTCCAATGAGTATTTTTGGCATTTTTATCAAATATTTGGTGGCTATAGTTATTCGGACTTACATCCGGGTCCTCTATTCTGTTCCATTGACCTACATGTCTGCTTTTGTGCCAATACTATGCTATTTTTGTTACTATGGCTCTGTATTACAGGTTAAAATCAGGTATGTTGATACCACCAGCCTTATTTTTGTTGCTCAGTATTATTTTAGATATTCGAGGTTTTTGTGATTCCAAATGAATTTTTGGTTTGTTTTTTCTATTTCTGTGAAGAATGCCATTGGAATTTTGATGGGGATTGCATTAAATGTATAGGTTGCTTTTGGTAAGATTGCCATTTTCACAATATTGATTCTTCTGATCCAGGAAAAAGGGATGTTTTTCCATTTCCTAGTGTCTTCTGCAATTTCTTGCTTGAGTGTTTTAAAGTTTTCATTGTTCATAGGGTTTTTGAGGTTCTCATTGGTCTTTATTAATTGAGCCAATTCCTCTTCTTTGTTTTCAAGGCTTGATATTCTGTCTCCTACTTGGTTCATTCTATTAGTGAGACTGTCCATGGAGCTTTTTATTTTTCGTTTATGTTTGGTTTTTCTTCACAATTTCTCTTTACTGAATTCCATTTTCATATTCTAGCTAGGCTTCCTCCTTTAATCTAGCAGCTTATTGAGTCCTGTTTGGATTTCAGAATTTTATTCATCTGTTTATCTGTGTCTTCCTTGAGTCCTTTGTAGATATTTGCAATCAGTCTTTTGAGCTCTTTGTCTGGATTTCCCTCCAGACAGCTCTCATGAGTGTCCTCTGCCCTGGGCTTGGTATTTCTTGGAGAGGGGAGCATATTAGTATTGTGTGTGTTATGCTGAAATTACCCAAATGGAGACAGTGTACTGGTTGGGTTTTTCTGGCACACTTGTGTTGAGTACTTGGATGGGTATTTGGTGTTTTTTGTTGTTCACTGTTCTTTGTTCTGCTTTCTGGTACTTGAGGGTTGGTTTTGGAATACTTGGTACTGATTCTTAGGCAAGATAGATAAAGTAGTCTCCAATTCAGTTTCCATAGAGATCAAATATACCCTTAGGGCTCTGCCCAAACAAACATTGTTAGTGAACCCTTTGTATATGTGTGTGAAGGAGAAGGTTGCTGAAAGGGAACTGGGTGCTGAAACACAACGTAGGACCTAGCCCCGGTGTCTTCACATGAAAGTGTGGTGGAGGATTCTTGAGAAGGTTCTGAGTGCTATAATCGAATGCTGGATCACATTCCTAGGTCACCTTACATGATGAGTCAATTAGGTCCAGATCACAATGGCTGGGTGTGTAAGGTGCATAAGATTCTCACTTGATCTGGCCCTGTGTGTTCCACCTTGTCACAATGGTCGGTGTATGGGATTGTGCAGCCCTAGGTAGAGGGATGAAGAGGTGGAAGGTAGATTGGAGAGAATTCACATTCTTCAGAAATCTTTCTGATCTCAGTATCCTAATGGTGGAGGGGAGGGTGCACTTTGGGGCAGGGGTCAGGTGGAGAGAATTCATCCCTCATAAACCTGTCTGTCATTCTCCAAACCACCTTTTACTTCCTTTTTAAAATAGAATCAATACAATCCATTTACTTAATTCTATGCCAGCCTAAATCCCGAGTCATCTAATACATCACCTGATTTTTATCAAATGAGATTTTAAATAAATATCAGCTTTATCATGACTCCTAAATCATTATTCATGCTGCCAGTGACATGGGCCACACATTTCAGGAAACCTTCATTTATCCCAAATGCTTTACTTTTCAGCTGGAGAAAATGAAGCCTCACAGATGAAAATGAACTCTCAGAAACATCACTCACAATGTAACCCTACATTCCTCATCCCAGTTTGAATAACTCCTGGCCTTTACTAAGGCCTGTGAGGCCTGCCAAGGAGAGGCTCTGCCTGTTCCTCGGAGTTCAGTTTCTTTTACTCATTTTCTCATTGACTCTGCTCCAGCTGCACTTGACTTCAGGCTGTTTTGAGGATACCTGGCACTTTCCTGTTTTGGGGCTTGGCTCTTGCTGTTCTCTCTGCGTGGAAGATTCTAGATATCCAGATGGCTGAAGTTCTCAGTACATTCAGAATCTACGTAATGTCACTTCCTCATAGATTCCTTCCTTGATTCCCTTGCTCAAAATAGTTAAACACACACACACACACACACACACACACACACACACACACACACACACAGTATATCTTATTATTTTCCATCTCTCCTACCCTGCTTTATTTTTCTTTATAACATTCATCTGCTGTTTGGGATTTGTTATCTCTCTACCTGATTTGAATGGCGAGACTTTTCTTTTCTTACGTTCAGACATATTTGTGCAACTCAAGTCTTTCCCCCTGTAGCACATAAGGGAAGTCATTTGCAACCTTAGGATGAAGGGAGCCCTCATCACTCCCAGGAAGTCCAACCCTTTTCTGGATGGCTTCAGTCACCATTGGTCTTCCCAACCAGTTTACACGGGGCCCCTTGCGTTCTCCATGTTTCTGCCCTCTGGGCCTAAACAGAACATGCCTTTCAAAAGCTTGAAGATGGCCATTGCAACTCCTCAGCTTTTCTGGCTAGATTCCTCCTTCCATCATGACAAATATAACCCTCTAGGATAGCAAGATTGTGTGTTGTGTGGTGAAATCTAAGTTCAGACCTGTGTAACCCTAAGCAAATCCCATCTGCAGGGCAGGATCATGTGAAGAGCCCAGAGGAGCATGTGTGTACATGCAGTGCTTAGCATAGGTACTGACAGGTGGGAAAGTTCAGTTTCTGGTATCTTTGCCTACTTTTTTCCTAGAGTGGGTCCTTCCCAGATCTTAAGGACGATGCATACTTCCTGTGCCTCATCAGGCTTTCACTGCTGCTGCCTGCCTATAGGAAGAAAAGGGGAGAGCAATAGATTGGATCTATTAAAAGGTATATAAAGGACCATGAGACAAAATGGAGGCCCCTTCCCACTCACCCAAAAGACAATCCCATGGCCCCACAGATAGCCTTCACAGAGGAGCCAGATGGTGCTTCCCCTGCACTGGAAAACTTACAGGAAATATTGTGCTGTATTTGAGGGGCTGGAGTCCAAGAAAAAAGCTGTAAAAAGCCAAAATTAAAGATTTGGAATCGGAACTGGAGATTAAAACAGACTGTTAAAAAGAGCAGGACTTGGGCTGGAGAGATGGCTTGGTGGTTAAGTGCTTGCCTGTGAAGCCTAAGGATCCCGGTTCCAGGTTTGATTCCCCAGGACCCACGTTAGCTAGATGCACAAGGGGACGCACGCATCTGGAGTTCGTTTGCAGTGGCTGGAGGCCCTGGCATGCCCATCCTCTCTCTCTCTCTCTCTCACTCTTTCTCTCTCTGTTGCTCTCAAATAAATAAAAATAAACAAAAAAAATTTTTAAAGCAGCAGGACTTGGCACGATGTACTTGGGCCTCAGTGAGTAATCAGTAGCTTTCTGATTGGCTAAGAGATCCCCTCAGTGTAACGGAACCTATATCTGGAATTGAGAACAGATCAGAATCCTATGGAGACAAAGGTTATGCTCTCCTGTGTCAAGCTCTCACTAGACTTTGGCTAAAAGAGGGGTTATATCATCAAATTCTCCCTAAATTAATAATGCTTATCCCATTTAAACTATGCTGACTTCACTCTCCGTCGGAGAATCTGTTCTTTTTTCAGAAGGTGGTGAGACCCGAGGAGATAAACCACCCCTCACACTTCAGTCAAGCCCCAGCTGAACCCACAGAGGAAGATGGGGAGATGAGCAAGAGTGCTGCTTTCCTGCTGAACCTGATAATCAGCACCAGGGTGAAGGAGACAGACCCTGAGGATACTCAACACCTACCAAAGCAGAGATCCAGAGACTCCTAAGAGCTTATCACTGAAGTAGACTTAAAATGCACCCATCACGGCTCAGGGAATTTTGTGGAAGAGGGGGCAGAACGATTGTAAGACCCTCAGGTTGAGACATTATGCCCAGAGGCATTCCCTCCCCCCCCCAAAATAAGTGACTGCTGCTCCCACAATGCATAAACCACAACCCCATGGGAAATACCTGCAACCTCACTGAGGATTGTCCCTAGTGGAATGGGGGAAGGGACAAGGGAAAAGGAGGTACCAACACATTATGTATACATATGCAGCATCTTGTTAATAATAATATCTTTTTAAAAAGCAGGACTGGGGCTTGAGAGATGGCTTAGCGGTTAAGCGCTTGCCTGTGAAGCGCAAGGACCCCCGTTCGAGGCTCGATTCCCCAGGACCCACGTTAGCCAGATGCACAAGGGGGCGCACGCGTCTGGAATTCGTCTGCAGTGGCTGGAGGCCCTGGCGCGCCCATTCTCTCTCTCTCTCTCTCTCTCTCTCTGCCTCTTTCTCTGTCTGTTGCTCTCAAATAAATAAGTAAAAATAAACCAAAAAATTTTTTGAAAAAAAGCAGGATTGTTTTGAGGAGGACCACCCAGCTCATTTCTGTCCTGCTCACTATGTGGCCCTATGGGATTCTCTTCACATAATTGAGAAATGCCCAGCCCAAGATCTAAGGGGATCCCTGTCACACAGGTGCTCTTCACACATGTTTTCAACACACATGTTCTGCATGCTCTACACGTACAAAGATGAGAGCCTGTCTGGACGTTTAGACACTCATGGAACTGGGAGGATGAATTAGAAAAGACTTGGTTTGAATAAATCATGGTAAACATGGGACAGAAATAGGCAGAGAGGGATGGGGAGATGGCCCAGTCAGTGAAGTGCTTGCCATGCAAGCCTGAGGACCCGAGTTCACATCCAGCACGTTCAAATAAAAGCTAGATATAGTGACATCTGTAACCCCAATGCTGAGAGGTGGAGACAAGAGGGTTCCTGGGACTTGTTGAAGAGCCAAATTGGAGAGGTCTGGGTTCAGTAAGAGATCTTGTCTCAAAAACAAAAAGATAGTGTGCAGAGCAATTCAGAAGACATCAAATCGTGTGGCCTCTGTGTACACACGAGCAGGCACAGCACACCCACATGAGCATGCATGAACCTGAGCATGCACACACAGCATACATGCATGCACATATAGGAAGGGAAGGAGGGAGGGAATAAAAGAAGGAAGGAAGGAAAAAAGAAATGAAGGGAGGAAAAAACATGCAGAGAGGCTGCGAGAATAGAGGGTGTTGCAGTCAGGTTCGCATTGCTGGTAAAAATCACCCAACCAAGAGCAGCTTGTGGGAAAAAGAGGTTTATTTTGGCTTACAGGCTCGAGGGGAAGCTCCATGATGGCAGGGGAAAACGATGGCATGAGCAGAGGGTGGGCATCACCCCCTGGCCAACATAAGGTAGAAAAGAGCAACAGAAGAATGTGCCAAACACTGGCTTGGGGAAAATGGCTATAATACCCATAAGCCCGCCCCCAGCAATACACTCCTTCCAGGAGACATTAATTCCCAAATCTCCATCCACTGGGAACCTAGCATTCAGAACACCTAAGTTTATAGGGGACACCTGAATCAAACCACCACAGAGGGAGTGGATGAAGTGCTCATGGAGAGGGGAGAGAGAGGATTGCTTGGGGACTGGATTTGCTCATCGACAAAACCCACAGGCTTGGGTAGCACACGTGTGTGCTCCACTAACACCGTCTCTTTCAGAGAGGGTTCTAGAGCTGACCTTAATCACTGGGTGCTCATCTTTCAGCACTGACCTGCAGAAGGCCGCTTGGGGTGGTGTAAGCCTTGACCTTTGTTTTATTGCGCGTGACTTGGCCCTACCCAAGTCATTAAAACCTGAGTGCAGACTCAGCTTCCCCAGCACATTCAGCATGCCACCAAATCGCTCCACAGCCTGCCTAGGTCACATTAAGCTTGTGTTCCTGGTCTTAGCTGTCTTGGTGGTCCTGGTGCAGACGTCCCCAAGTCACCATACTGTGGTGAGAAGGGGAAATGGCATAAGAAGTGATAGCCTACCCATAGGACTGCTAGGAAAGTGCACATGCATAGGAATAGGAACAGTCCACAGGGATGGCTGAGGTCTGACAAGAAGCTTTAAAGCTATGTCTCTGGGGCTAGGGCCGTAGCCCGGTGGTAGAGTGCTGTGTAAAGGGTGTGAGTTTGGTCTCTGCGCTGGGAAGAAGAAGGGAGGAGGTGAGGGGGAGAGACAGAGTTACGGGATTCCCCCAGGCGGCCTGTCCCCTATGGTCATGATGCTGTCTCTCACTGAGGAACCTGGAGAAATAGCTGCAGGACCAGGTACCTATACATAGTCCCTTCCGCAGGCGGTAGTTGTACCTTCATCCCACAGCCTCATCCCACAGCTCTCTCATGTCCAGCCCCTCCATGGGTGCCCTGCTCTGCAGGAACCAGTGTCTCTAGCTCAATGCTGCACTGCTGGCTTGGAAGGCTCCCTTGAAGCGAGCACAGGAGGCGCCTTGCTCTTGTCTTACCACACGTGCTGGTGAATCTGTAGAGCGACGGTGGGTGTCTACCAGCACAGGAAAGTAGGGTCAGCGTATGGAGCTGCCAGGGCTGAGGATTCTGGGGTTTCAGATCGAACGTGGTCTAAGCTCTTTAGTTACAGCAGGACTCACTGTGGGCTGGAGAATAGCTTATGAAAGGAGATGCTTCCCCCCGGGCTTCTTGAGGGCTCCAGTGTTTATTTTTTTTTAATTTGTATGCGTGTGTGTGTGTTCATGTGTGAGCAGGTACATGCGTGCCACAGCATGAGTGTGGAGGTCAGAGCACAACCTTTGGGTTCACGTTTACCTGTCCACTTCCTCTGAGGCAGGGTTTCCCACTCTGGATTCTCCTCTGCTGTTCTTGGCTGAGCTCACCAAGAGCTTCAGGGAAATTCCCTGGCCTTCCCCCACTCCCCTCCCCCATCTTACTCAGCATCTGTTTGCTGGAATTACAGAGGACATCCCAGGCTTCTGGCTTTTTAGGAAGGGCCCTGGGATGGCACTGGGGTATTTCCGCAGGAGCAGAGATGACTTTATCCACTGAGCCATCTTTCCAGGCTACATCTGTGGTGCATCATGCCCTGTTGGTACACTGCTGCTGGAGACCACATCCTGTGTTGGATCAGTCTGGCAAGCTGAAAGTCTTTCCAATTAATCCTTCAGCTGTTCAAGAAGAGGAAGAGGAGGAGCAAGAGGAAGAGGAGGGTTAATCTACCTAAAACTCTGGAGGGCAATCAGGACATGGGGTGGGGGCTGCAGTTGTGAGGGGGGGTGTAATGGGGAAATGTGGGGTTCTAAGGTGCTTCCTAGAACCCCAAGCCCTGAGTTTGTATCTGCCAACTAACCAAAGAATTGGCAATTCCAGACTCAAGAAAATGATTTTTTAAAATAACACATTTTATTCAGATACAACAAAAATGTGAGGGCAGGAGAAAACTGAGGGCTGAGGAGGAGAAGGTAAAGTGAGGAGAAGGGAGCCCAGGAGCCCATGAAAATGGACATTGGTCTTAGATTTTAAAAAGAAAGAAAGAATGAATGAAAGAATGAAAAGAAAAGGCTTTTAAAAAACATGCACTTTGCCAAGCATGGTGATGCACACCTTTAATCCCAGCACTCAGAAGGCAGATGTAGGAGGATTGACATGAGTTCGAGGCCACCCTGAGACTACATAGTGAATTCCAGGTTAGTCTGCGCTAGAGTGAGACCCTACCTCAAATAAAAAATAAATAAATAAATAAAAAATAAAAAAAAAAGACAGTAATAAAAAGTAGAAAGTTGGGGCTGGAGAAGATAAGGCTTAGTGGTTAAGCACTTGCCTATGAAGCCTAAGGACCCATGTTTGACTCCCCAGTACCAACCTAAGACTGATGCACAGGATGATGCATGCATCTGGAGTTCATTTGCAGTGGCTAGAGGCCACTACATAGTTTTTCAAGGTAGGGTCTCACTCTAGCTCAGGCTGATCTGGACTTACTATGTATTCTCAGGGTGGCCTTGAACTCACAGTGATCCCCCTACCTTGGGAATCCTGAAAACTAGGATTAAAGGCATGTACCACCATACCTGTTTTTTTTTTTTCTTTTTTCTTGTTCTTTTGGTTTGTCAAGGTAGGGTCTCACTCTAGCCCAAGCTGACCTGGAATTCACTATATAGTCTCAGGGTGGCCTCAAACTCACAGCGATCCTCCTACCTCTGCCTCCGAAGTGCTAGGATTAAAGGCGTGCGCCACCATGCATGGCTAGAATGTTTTTTAAAAAGTAAAAGGTGGGGCTGGAGAGATGGCTTAGCGGTTAGGGCATTTGCTTACAAAGCCAATGACCTAGTTTCCACTCCCCAGGACCCACATAAACCAGATGCACAAGGGGGCACACACATCTGGAGTTCTTTTGCTGTGGCTGGAGGCCCTGGAACACCCATTCTCTCTCTACCTGCCTATTTCTGTATCTCTCTTTTTAATAAATAAATAAGTAAATGTATTTAAAAATACATATTTTTAAAAAAGTAAAATGTCTCTTCTCACCTGGGCTGCCTGCTGCGGTGGGAGAGAGATCAAGGAGGACCCAAGAGTGTTGTGCACCCCCCCTTCCCCCATGGGTCAGAGAAGATATACTTAGAATTCCTGTGCCAGGACACCTGGACACACCTACCCCAGGCATCCCAGTCAATTGGCCTGGGTTTAGAGGACAGATCCACCCATACTTGGGCAGGGTGCTCAAAAGCGATCTGATTGGATGAGAAGGGCAAGCCCTCAATCCCGCTACAGAAGCAGATGGGGAGAGGCTAGCTCGGATGGGTGTGGGGGGAGTTGACTAAGATTTCTTTCCTTTGCCTACCCAGATCTGCCTCTTCTGGAACCCTCCACAGGGGGACAATTGAGAGAGATAATGAGCATTGGCTCAAGGAATTTGGAATAGAAAAGTAAGAGTCAATATGATTTTTTTTAAATTTTTCAGTTGAGAAATGGGAATTGTCTTCTAGGAGAAGATTTTGGAAGAAGACAAGAGAGAATTTGTCATTCTAAACAATATAGCAATGTTTCCTACTTGGACCCAAGTGCTTGGGTCTGCCGTGTTTTAAATAGACCTCAGTAGTGCTGAGGAACAGATAATGAATTGGAGGAGGGCAAAGGATTATTACCCCACGCAGGGTGACAGCCTGCAGGCCAGCGCTCCAAATCCATCACCCAGTGTTGAGTCCTGCTCTGGGCATCCTCTGTGACAAGTACCTTGCCCGGTGCCTGGCACTCAACAGGTACTCAGCAAGCTGCTGTGGAATGAGTATGGAATGGGGGGGGGGGAATGCATAATTGAAGTCATGGGAGAATAGAGTTAGTGACCCCGTGAAAACTGGCAACAATGGCAACATTCTGAGCGTGGGGTCAAAGTCAGAGCTGGTTGGAGGAGGGAGAGACATCCTCCTGTCTACCACATGGCGCCACCAGCAGCAGGAGCTCCACATCCACGAATCTGTGGCATTTCCAAGAGAGCTAGCAGGGGTCAAGTTCGATGTTCTCTGTAACCAGTATTATTGCTAGCTTCCTCCTTCATGCATTTCATCTGTTTATTTTGCTAGATGGGTGGCTCAGAACATGTGGCTATGGGTTGGGAAAAATGCAGAAAGGTGTGCTTAGAAAATGAGAAGAGGAAAGAAAGCTGTGGGGGTAAATACCAACGCTGCATCAAAAAGAAGAAAAAGTCTATCCCATCACTCACACCACAAATTAAGGTGAGCATTTGTGTCTCCTGGAGACAACTGGCTTCAGAATTTTAATAGCTGTTAGCTGGGGATTACACTGCTCATGGGTCGATATTGGTGTTCCATGGGGCTCAATAGCAATTATTTTTTAGAAGGCCTGGGAAGCAGAGGAGTGGTAGGACTTTTGCCTAAGCAAGAGCAAGCAATGGTTTGGATCCCCAGCACTGAAGGAAAAAACATTTAAATCCAGCTTTTGGCTCATCTCCTTAGATGTCTAGCATTCGTTATCCTTCTAGGTTGGACTAGGCAATGTGACCAATAATATCAGTTCTCATGGCAAGACATCTTTATGGGATCTAGACCTTGTATTTCTGAGCCTATGACCAGCTAGCTGTCAGAAGGACCCTGAGTAGAGAATCTTCCAGCCCATTGTAACTTGCACCTTGGCCACAGATGTTTATGCATTGTCTCATCCTAGGGAGTGGAAATGGGCCAATAGACCCTCTGGACTCTAGGTGAGTGTTTAACTCTAGGCTCTGCTTTCATGGAATGTTTTCCTTACCTCAAATCCCCAAGTCCTAATCACACTGGGCTATCTGAAGATGGGCATGGCCTTTGACCAGGAAGGGAGCACTCCTGCCCCAACCAAATGGGAGGCAAAAAAAAGTGAAACCAAACAAATAGCTGAACATATACCAAAATTCTATTATGAGCTAGGAACTAACCTTGTGTCCCTTTGCCTGAAGGGGATATTAGATTCCAGAGTTTTAAGGGGACTTGCCTCTTATGTCTCAGGTAGCTAACTCAGGAGCAGGACTTTGGGGCTCCAAGGGGTAGGTTCAGACATTGCTTCCTCCACATTGGATAAGAAGAGTTACACTTTACTCTTCCTATCCAGAGCCCACCCTAGTGAGGACTGTGTGGGGAAGGAGAGCTTTATCACCCTCTTATGGTTAAAAAGAAGTAACAAGGGGCTGGAGGGATAGCTTAGCAGTTAAGGCGCTTGCCTGCAAAGCCAAAGGACACAGATTTGATTCCCCAGGACCCACATTAGCCAGATGCACAAGGAGGCACACACATCTCGAGTTCATTTGCAGTGGCTGGAGGCCCTGGCATGCCCATTCTCTCTCTTTCCCTTTCTCTGTCAAATAAATAAATAAATAAAATTAAATATTTAAAAAAGTAACGAACCAGGTATTAACTGTTACCAGGCCCAAGTGGAGGTTTCCTGGGCTGCGCTGAAGGGCGGAGGGGCTTCCACTGCGCAGACTGTCTCAGTTCGGAGGCCAGCGACAGGCAGGTCTGCAGTGGGGACTCATCCCTTGCCTCTGCGCAGTTCCGAGCGGCGGGCAGCGTGAGCGCAGACGCAGCTCGCGGAGACAGCGGCTGCTCAGCGCTCCGACCGCTTCTCGTGCGCGGTCCGCTCTCTGCTCCCTCCCCCACCGAGCGCCCGGGCGGCGTCCGTGAACCCGAGGACGTCCTTGCATGTGCGGAGAGCGGAGAAGAGGCCGCGTCTTCGATCACCGGGTGATTCCAGTCACTATTTCAGGTTCAGTGCATGTTACCCCAGCGATGGCAGGAAATTCTGAGAAGCCATATGTCCCAGTGTCAAGAGTTTGTAGATTTTTGGCTTGAGAAGTTCTGCCCCCACACAAAAGCAGTAGGCTTAGGGAGTGATTGTCTTGTCCACAGCCCAGTTGGGATTGGAAAGTGGAGTAGGTTGTCAACATACCAAAAAAAAAAAAAAAAAAAAATACTCAGAGGTACCATGTGACACAGTAGCTTTATGGAAGCTCGACAGGGACTGGTAACCTTGCCAGAGAGTCAGTGGCAGCATGATGGACGGGTGACACTGGGCAGGACAGAGTGAGCGTTATGGGCTGGTGCATGCAAGCGCTGACTATCAGCTGGCCTGGTTTCACTGCAGATCCAGCATGCAAGGAACACAGCACACGTTCACTCAGTTTTCACTGCCATACTGGGAAATTACTTTTTTAAAAAATAAATAACATTTACTGAGGTATAGATCCACCTCCATTATCCCTCCTTACTTGGTTTTTTTGTTTGTTTGTTTGGGTTTTTTTTGGAACATAAAGGAATGTTTTAGACACACAGCACTGGATATCTTACTTTTGCCAGGAACACGCACTTGTGGAAACATGCTCCCAGCCCCATGGTCCCACAGAAGTGAGGAGGGTGCAGAGGAAGTTCAGATGTGCTAATAGGACGTGGCTGAGTCCCACCTCACCACTCTGGCCTCTGTTTGATCATCACCCAAATGGTAGCATTGGGCTGGACTCTTAGTAGTTTCATGTGCCTTTCAACCTTTAAGACCTTCAGTTTTCAAATTATGGTGAACACCCCTCTATCTCTGCCATATTAAGAAGTAAAGGGAGGGGCCATAGAGGTGGCTTAATGGTTAAGGCGCTTGCCTGCAAAGCCAAAGGACCCAGGTTCGATTTCTCAGTACCCAACTAAGACAGATGCGTAAGGTGGCACATGCGTCAGGAGTTCGTTTGCAGTGGCTGGAGGCCATGGCACTCCCATTCTCTCTTTCTTTATCTTTAAAATAAATAAATAAATATTTAAAAAAAAAACAATGTAAAAAAGAAGTAAAGGGAGGAGAGAGAGAGCGAGGGCATGGGAAAGCAGCCCTCAGTCTATGTATGCACATCACAACCCTAACCTGCAAAGAACCTTCTTGTTCTTCAGTGCCCACCCACCATGCAGCTCAAATCCGTGACCTTCCATGTCTGCCCCAGGGCACCTGCTCGCCATCCCTGCCTCCACTATTCTAGTTCAGCCATTGCCCTCCCTTACCCAGTCACCCTCTACCCAAAACTTACACACTGATACCCAAACCCAGAGTTCCCCAGGGAGTGCATTTGGAGATGTGATCTTTCAAGAGGTAACTGAGGTGAAATGGGATCATTAGTGTGGACTCTAACCACATGACTGATGTTCATGTCAGAGAGATTTTGCAAAAAACTTGTCACCCACAGCTAAAGAGTCATATAAATGCTCAAAAAGATGATGACCATTTGCAAGCCAAGGACAGACGCTCAGGTAGGCAGCACTTCTGATATTCTGATCTGGACTTTGAATCTCTAGGATTGTGAGAAAATAAATTTTTCTTACTTATTTCACCAAGTCTGTGGTACTTGGTTGTCGGGAGCCATAGAGCAAAAGCCTCTCCATTTTGCCTGGGCCTGCTCATAAACTGACTCATTACTCAGAAAGCTGGTCCATCCAGCTTTCTGTTAGGTACTTCTGGAACTGGTCAGCAGACTACTTACAGAATCTTATCTTTTGCAAAAAGCCAGTTTATGGTCAGGATGTGAAACCTGGTGCAGTCAGGATGTTAAGCCAGTTGGGCAAGATTAGATGAACACCTAATTACATCCCCTCTAGGTTTCCTGACAAGTCCTTGCCCTGGCCATGTCCCCTTCCCCCTACAACCCCATATAAACCTATGTGTAAGAATAAACTCTCGAGGCCGTGACAAATGTCTAGCATGGTCTCCTTCTTGTGTCTGTTTGCCTACTTTCATTCAGGTTGATTTTCACCTCGCTTCTTTGTTCAATTCCCCGCTGGCCGGGGCAAATGGCGCCCGAATGTGAGGCTGAGGTACGAAGAAAGACCTGAACGTCGCTCAAGTGGACGGCCGTCCCAGCCATTAGACCGCCACCCCACCGGAGGGGTGAGTGAAGGTCTGCATAGAGGTCACTACAGGCAATTCCCCTGTAGAACAGACCCGCACCGTGATCGACACAGAAAAGCCCACCTGCGAAACTGATCCATTTGAGGTAAGCGATGAATTTTAGGCAATTAAAGTAAGGACTATTGAGTCATTTTTTTCAAGGCACAAGAACTGCGGGACTTCCTTTTACACTTCTCTTCCTCCTTTTACTTTCGGTTGGTGCCATCGTGTGGAATTGCAACATAGCGACAGGGCAACTGAAGCCTCTTGACCAGGGCTACCCTCTGGCTTTGGCTGAAGGCCCCTAGCTCCCTGTGCGAATCCCGACAGCCCATTCAGGAATTGGCAAAGACCTATCTAGCCTCTCTTCCTATCAACAAAACTGGGTACGCAGCAGCCAGTAAATGCTCTTAGAGTGGCTGCCAGCTCTTAACATTGCGGTTAGGCTCACGGTAGGCCCACCGGGAAACCCCCCGTGCCGGTTCCCTGACCGGGAATGTTGCCCTCTGGTCTTGCCGTTTCTCCTCTTTCCTTTTCTATCATGGGACAGAACCTAAGTAAGCATAACTTGTTGAAAGGCTTAAAACTTCCCTAAAGGCATAAGGAACACAGGTTAAAGAAAAAAAAAATTTAACAAAGAGTAAAAAGGAGCTAATTGCCATAGTAAGATATTTTAAAAACACAAGGAATTGAGATTGCTTCAAGTTCTTTTTAATTTTATCAGGAGATTTGTTCTTTTTATGTGTGTGTATATGTGTTTATGTGTGCTCATTGTGCTTGCTAGTCGTGTCATGTTTGTGACTGTTTGTAACTAAAGAGATGAGATGGACGCAGGTGACATTCCTTTCTCTTCTAGAGAACGATTTCAAGGAAATCAAAGACCTAAGCATAGAAATTAAAAAGGAAAAGTTAAATGTCTTTTAAGGAGTGAATTTTCCAGATTATTTGTTCTAGGTCAAGTTCACCTTACATACAGGATCATTAAAAACAACAAAACTTCCTCTAAAGAGGTAACTTATGGACTTCCGGTTAAGATGGCGGCGTAGGTACCACGCCAAAGCAGCCTAGGGGGGAAAAAGACCATAAAAACTCAGCAAAATACACACTTTTACTAAAAAGTGAGGTGTATAGGAAATTGAAGCGGCAGCAGGGAAGTAGAAGAGTTATAAGGCATCCAGAGCCCGCACAGGCGGGAAAAGCGGCTCCGACAGCTTGCCCAACCGCCGCGGCCGCGGCGCAGCAGAAAGCCGCCAGACTCAGCTCGAGCTGCAGGAAAAGCCAGGTACGGGAGCTTCCCCTCACACCACGCTCTCCGCAACTCGGGAAACGTGAGGGGAGAGCGGCAGCGAGCAGCAGAGGAGCAGACCGCGAGGTAGAAGAACGCTTGGAGCAGCGAGAGAACCAGAGCAGCTGCAGCTCCCTCCCCTCCCCCACCGCCTGAGCCCAGCTCCAGCGAACAGAGCAGCGGCCTGGGACCCGGCCACGTCAACTTGGCCTGACAACGGGACCCAAGCAGGAGCAGAGTTGAGCAGCAACATCAGCAGCACCGGCACCGGTAACAGCGACCCCAGCAGCAGCAGACCCAGGAGTGGCAGCAGCGGTAGACTTGGCGGCAGCAGCTTCAGGGGGAGCAGCGGCAGTGGACACAGCAGCAGCAGCTTCAGCAGTGGCAGCTACAGCAGCAGCAGAGGCAGCAGCAGCGGCTCAGTTTGCCCCATAGGAAAAGCAAGTGCCCAGCTCCAGAAATCAGAACAGCAGCCCGACGACCCAGACAGCAACTTGACTGAGACCAAAATCACCCAAGGTAACTGGGATTGCACCACGGAAGGGTCTCACTTGGTCACAAGCTGACTTGGATCCCTCATCAGACCAGAAATCTAAACCTCTTTGTTGATAGAGGATCTGGTCATTATAATAACTACTCTTGCATACATACTCGGGGCTGTTTTTGATTGAATGTGTACAGTGTTTAGTTAAATTTTAGAATCTACCCGTATTTTATTCCACTCAGCCTGCTTGAATACTCCTATAGCAGGGAAACTCAACCCCTAAGAACATCTTTGTAGATACTCAGAGAGTCTTAAGAGCCACACCTAACACCTTAAGGTCCTCCCCTGAAAATATATTACACCAAATCAATTGATACAGCTAATAATACACAGCTAGCTAGAAAATCCAAGCATTAACTTAATCCAAGATGCAAAAATATATACATTATAACACAAGAAACACTAAAAAGCAAGATGATATAAATACACCTAAAGATATTAATGCATCAGAAATGACCTCCAGTGAGAACGAGTTAGAGG
This sequence comes from Jaculus jaculus, assembly GCF_020740685.1. NCBI lineage: Eukaryota > Metazoa > Chordata > Mammalia > Rodentia > Dipodidae > Jaculus > Jaculus jaculus. Next base: position 110,155,588 of record NC_059109.1, read on the forward strand.
AAATGCCTGAAAAAGATTTCAAAAGAATGATTGTAAATATGGTCAAAGAAGGTCAGAGAACAAATCAAAGGAGTCAAAGAGGAACTTAAAGAGGAAATAAAAGGAATCAAAGAAGATGCAGGACACGAATTTCATGAAATAAAGAAGGCAATTCAAGACATAAATAGGGAAATAGAAATAATAAAGAAAAACCAGTCAGAATTACTAGCAATGAAGAACACAGTTAATGAAATAAAAAACTCTGTAGAAAATCTCACCAGTAGGATGGCTGAGGGAGAGGACAGAATATCTAAGCTAGAAGACCAGGTGGCAGACCTAATGCAGTCCAACAAAGAGAAAGACAAACTTATAGAAAAGTATGAGTGGGAATTTCAAGATATTCGGGACACTATGAAAAGATCCAATATAAGAATTCAGGGCATAGTAGAAGGAGAAGAACTCCACTCCAGTGGCATAGTAGGCATCTTCAACAAAATCATAGAGGAAAATTTCCCCCAAATTGGGAAAGAGGTGCCAATACAGATACAGGAAGCCTTTAGAACCCCAGCCAGACAAAACCCAGAAAGAACCTCTCCTCGCCATATTATAATCAAACTTCCAAACACACACACCAAAGAAAAAATATTGAAAGCAGATAGAGAGAAAAATCAAGTTACCTACAAAAGCAAGCCCATCAGGATTACAGCAGATTATTCAACACAAACTTTTAAAGCCAGAAGGGCTTGGAGTGATATATTCCAAGTTCTGAAAGATAACAACTGTCAACAAAGGTTACATTATCCTGCAAAGTTATCCATTCAAATAGATGGAGATATAAAGACATTCCATGACAAAAGCAGGTTAAAGGAGTATTTGAAGACAAAACCAGCTCTACAGAAAATACTTGAGAGAATCCTCCATGCTGAACAAAAGGAAAAGCACACATATAAGGAACCTAGAAAAAACAAGCTATACTCAAATACCAGTTAACAGAAGAGACCACAGATAGAACCAGAAACACACACACACACACACAAATGGCAAACATAAATACACACCTTTCAATAATATCTCTTAATATCAACGGTCTCAATGCCCCAACGAAAAGACATAGATTTGCAGACTGGGTTAAAAAGCAGGATCCTACAATTTGTTGTCTCCAAGAAACTCACCTTTCTACAAAGGATAGACATTATCTTAGGGTGAAAGGTTGGAAGACGGTGTTTCAAGCAAATGGGCCTAGAAAACAAGCAGGGGTTGCTATCCTAATATCAGACAGGGTAGACTTTAGTCCGACGTTAGTCAAGAAAGATAAGGAAGGTCACTTTATATTGATTAAGGCCACACTCCAACAGGAGGACATTACAATCCTAAACATATATGCACCTAACATGGGGGCTCCCAAATTCGTCAAACAAACACTATTAGAACGAAGGTCACAGATACCACCAAACACAGTGGTGGTGGGTGACTTTAACACCCCACTCTCATCAATTGACAGGTCATCCAGGGAAAGAATAAACAGAGAGACATCTGGACAAAATGAGGTCATAGAAGGAATGGACCTAACAGATATATACAGGACATTTCATCCAAAGGCTGCAGAATATACATTCTTTTCAGCAGCACATGGAACATTCTCTAAAATAGACCATATATTAGGACACAAAGCAAATCTTAACAAATTTAGGAAAATTGAAATAGTCCCTTGCATTCTATCTGACCACAATGGAATTAAACTACAAATCAGTAGCAAGAAAGGCTATAGAGCATACACAAAATCATGGAAACTAAACAATACACTACTAAATGATGAATGGGTCAATGAAGAAATCAAAAAGGAAATCAAAAAATTTATAGAGTCAAATGATAATGAGAACACAACATACCAAAATCTCTGGGACACAATGAAGGCAGTTCTAAGAGGTAAATTTATAGCCTTAAGTGCCTATATTAAGAAATTAGAAAGGTCGCAAGTAAACGACCTAATGCTTCGCCTTAAAGCCTTGGAAAAAGAAGAACAAGGCAAACCAAAAATCAGTAGGCGGGAAGAAATAATAAAGATTAGGGCAGAAATTAATAAAATAGAAACAAAAAGAACAATCCAAAGAATTAATGAAACAAAGAGTTGGTTCTTTGAAAGGATAAACAAGATTGATAAACCCTTAGCAAATCTGACCAAAAGAAAGAGAGAAGAGACACAAATTAATAAAATCAGAGATGAACAAGGTAACATCACAACAGATTCCAGAGAAATTCAAAAAAATCATAGGGACATACTATAAAAGCATATACTCCACAAAGTATGAAAATCTGAAAGAAATGGATGATTTCCTTGATCTATATGACCTACCTAAATTAAATCAAAATGAGATTAATCACTTAAATAGACCTATAACAAACATGGAGATCCGAACAGTTATCAAAAATCTCCCAACTAAAAAAAGCCCAGGCCCGGATGGATTCACTGCTGAATTTTACCAGACCTTCAGGGAAGGACTAACGCCATTTCTTCTTAAGCTTTTCCATAAAATAGAAAAGGAAAGAATCCTACCAAATTCCTTCTATGAAGCCAGCATCACCATGATACCAAAACCAGGCAAAGATAGAAAAAAAAAGAAAATTACAGACCAATCTCCCTCATGAACATAGATGCAAAAATTCTCAACAAAATATTGGCAAACAGAATACAAGAGTATATCAAAAAGATCATTCACCCTGACCAAGTAGGCTTTATCCCAGAGATGCAGGGTTGGTTTAACATACGCAAATCTATAAATGTAATACATTACATAAACGGGTTGAAGGACAAAAATCACATGATCATCTCATTAGACGCAGAGAAAGCATTTGACAAAATCCAACATCCCTTCATGATAAAAGTCCTACAGAGACTGGGAATAGAAGGAACATATCTCAATATAATAAAGGCTATTTATGACAAGTCTACAGCCAACATATTCCTAAATGGGGAAAAACTGGAAGCTTTTCCACTAAAAACAGGAACAAGACAAGGGTGTCCACTGTCCCCACTTTTATTTAATATAGTTTTGGAAGTCTTAGCCATAGCAATAAGGCAAGAGACACACATAAAAGGGATACAAATTGGAAAGGAAGAAATCAAGTTATCATTATTTGCAGATGACATGATTCTATACATAAAGGACCCTAAAGACTCTACTAGCAAGCTGTTAGAGCTCATCAAAACCTACAGCCATGTAGCAGGATACAAAATAAATACACAGAAATCAGTAGCCTTCATATATGCTAACAACAAACACACAGAGGATGAAATCAGAGAATCACTCCCATTCACAATTGCATCAAAAAAAATAAAATACCTTGGAATAAACCTAACCAAAGAAGTAAAGAATCTATACAATGAGAACTTTAAAACACTCAAGCGAGAAATTGCAGAAGACACTAGAAAGTGGAGAAACATCCCTTGTTCCTGGCTTGGAAGAATCAATATCGTGAAAATGGCAATCTTACCAAAAGCAATCTACACATTTAATGCAATCCCTATCAAAATTCCAAAGGCATTCTTCATGGAAATAGAAAAAACAATCCAAAAATTCATTTGGAATCACAAAAAACCTCGAATATCTAAAATAATACTGAGCAACAAAAAAGAGGCTGTTGGTATCACCATACCTGATTTTAACCTATACTACAGAGCCATAGTAACAAAAACAGCATGGTACTGGCACAAAAACAGACATGTAGATCAGTGGAACAGAATAGAGGACCCAGATGTAAGCCCAAGTAGCTATAGCCACCTGATATTCGATAAAAATGCCAAAAATACTCATTGGAGAAGAGACAGCCTCTTCAGCAAATGGTGTTTTGAAAACTGGATATATATCTGCAGAAGGATGAAAATAGATTCTTCTCTCTCGCCATGCACAAGAATTAAGTCCAAATGGATTAAAGACCTTAACATCAGACCGGAAACTTTGAAACTGCTAGAGGAAAAAGTAGGGGAAACCCTTCAACATATTGGTCTTGGCAAAGACTTTCTGAATACAACCCCAATTGCTCAGGCAATAAAACCACAGATTAACCACTGGGACCTAATGAAATTACAAAGATTTTGCACCGCAAAGGACACATTGAAAAAAGCAAAGAGGCAACCTACAGAATGGGAAAAAATCTTCGCCAGCTATATATCTGATAGAGGATTAATATCTAGGATATACAAAGGACTCAAAAAGTTAAATAATAAGGAATCAAACAAGCCAATCAAAAAATGGGCTATGTAGCTAAATAGAGAGTTCTCAAAGGAAGAAATACGAATGGCATATAAGCATCTAAAAAAGTGTTCTACGTCACTAGTCATCAGGGAAATGCAGATTAAAACTACACTGAGATTCCATCTCACTCCTGTCAGAATGGCCACCATCATGAAAACAAATGATCATAAATGCTGGCAGGGATGTGGAAAAAAAGGAACCCTTCTGCACTGCTGGTGGGAATGCAATCTGGTCCAGCCATTGTGAAAAACAGTGTGGAGGTTCCTAAAACAGCTAGAGATTGATCTACCATATGACCCAGCTATAGCACTCCTAGGCATATATCCAAAGGACTCATCTCATTTCCTTAGAAGTACATGCTCAACCATATTTATTGCTGCTCCATTTATAATAGCTGGGAAATGGAACCAGCCAAATGTCCCTCAACTGATGAGTGGATAATGAAGATGTGGCACATTTATACAATGGAGTTCTACTCAGCGGTAAAGAAAAATGAAGTTATGAAATTTGCAGAAAAATGGATGGACCTGGAAATGATTATACTAAGTGAGGTAACCCAGGCCCAGAAAGCCAAGTGCCACATGTTCTCTCTCATATGTGGATCCTAGCTACAGATGACTGGGCTTCTGCGTGAGAATGAAAATACTTAGTATCAGAGGCCAGTAAGTTAAAAAGGAGACATAAAGTGTAGAGAAAGGAAGGGAGGAGGGTACTTAATAGTTTGATATTGTATATATGTAATTACAATGATTGTAATGGGGAGGTAATATGATGGAGAATGGAATTTCAAATGGGAAAGTGTGGGGGTGGGGAGGGAGGGAATTACCATGGGATATGTTTTATAATCATGGAAAATGTTAATAAAAATAAAAAAAGAGGTAACTTATAATTTGTCAGATATTTTTTAAAAAGCTTGTAATGTCCTCTTACTTAAAAGGAGGAGGTAACTGACCTGACTTCTAGGTCAGCCTGCCTCAAGATAACAACAATATTTGCCTTAATTTAGTGTCTTATTGATATTAATGTCATAAAATTTTGTTAGACTACTCACTTGTTAGTGAGTAATAGGATTAATTTGGTGTAATTTTTTAATAGACTTATAAGAAAGATAATCGCTTCTCGGCCTTTTGGCTAAGATCACATGTAGTATCTATTCTTATCAGTTTAATATCTGATATGTCTTCTATCTGAGGACAGTATATTAAATGGATTTTTGGAGCTTGGAGTTGGAATAGGAGCTTACTCCGTCCACTCCACACATCCACCTGGTATTGCAGTACTTCCAGGAATGGTGCACTCCCTCGGGGGAGTAAAAGAGAGAGAGAGAGAGAGAGAGAGAGAGAGAGAGAGAGAGAGAGAGAGAGAGGGAAGACAATTAATGATGGGGTGAGATGAATTGTCTGAAGGAACTGGAAAAAGATTTTTCAATATTGGGACATAGAATGCTCATTAAAAATGCTTTTTGAGTGGTACTGAGAATGTTAAAGTATGTGGATACAGATGTGCGTATGTAGGAAAGAATTTTCAGGCTAAACCTAAATTCCATGCCTAAAGTTAGAGATTCTTCAGCTGTTTACAGACTCTTAAGAATACTCTAAAAGTTTTATATAGGGAGATAGTCTTAATCTAAATTCACCTTACATTAGACACAGGTGATGCCTATGTTAGGTGGGTCACAAAGTCATAGGTACAGATGTAATTGGAGGTTTAACCAGGTTAAACATAGATAAGAGTCTATCACCTTGTGTTTTGCAAATGGGTCAATTTGCTATGTAAAAACAAACAACTTCAGAATAGAAAAGAAATGTCAGGATGCTTATCTCTCTGCTCTGTAATTTCATTTTGCTCTTGCTTTCCAACATATGCTACTTAATTCATGGAAGGCTGGACTCTAAAAAAAAAAAAAAAAAAAAAAAAACAGGTGGAACCCCCTTTATCTCAAGCCCCATGCAAGTTTAAGCCATGTGTCCCCCAGACTCTGACTAGAGACAAAAATGGCCAGTTGTCTCTTGACAAGGAAAAAGGAATACAGCATATAACTGGTTCTCTTTAGTTCATCTCTTATGAACACCTAAAGTCACATTTGTTAGATAAAGTCTCTCACTAGACAAAATGTTAAATAGATAAACTGAGTCTTATGATAAGGCCTCTCTCATTAACAGGTTATTGATGCTAATTTGTTATGATTTAAGGGTTATAAAACTGGCTTTAAGACTCAGTAAAGTAAATTAGGTTCCTCTTTTCATCAAGGTTTTAACTATTCTAAAGATAAAGGCTCACATAGAAATGGTTAATTTCCAAAGGTGAAGTACTCATACCTAAAGACATTGTGACTTTACAGATAGCTTCTGTCTTATTTATGCTAATTTTATTAAATGGTCATAACTAAGTTTAATCACTTAGGTTTAAGTGATTTAATTTCAGTAATAATAACTTTCATCTTCCTGGGATTTGTTAGGTGTTATGAGCATGTAAGGACCAGCATATGGTCCAGGGCCAGTTTAGGATAAACAAGTTTGTTGTGAGAGTAAAAAGTGCAAAGTCAAAGCTTGTAAGCAAAACTAAGACTAAGCTGTGTGCGGTGACATAGTAGAGATTAGCAGATGTGTGTGTGTGTGGAACTCTAGATAAGTAGTGGAAGGTATAAAAACCCCAGCTGCTCAGCAACCGTTGGCTCAGTCTTCCCGACACTATGACTGACTGAAAGGTTACTCAGCAGTCCGGACCGAGACCTCCACGAGACGCATCACCGATCCGAATTCATCTGCCCGACACGCTGTCCGAATGATCAAGACTCGGCTTGAAACACCGCGAACCGAGAAAACACCGCGAACCGAGAGAAAATGTCACAGCACGGACCCCGTGTTGCCAGGTTGTAAAGCGTCAGAAACGTCGCAACTCAAGTCTCGCGTTATCAGGTCGTATACATGTTAGACTCGTTAGAAATATTCTTGTGTTAGTAGTGATGAATATAATTTGGTTATATATTATATTAGCTATAATATTAGTTGTGATAGTTTGGACTTGCTTGTGTGTGACTTTCATCCCAGTAAACTCCTTTGCAAGTATACCAGTGTCTGAGTATCATTGACCTTCGTGGGCGGAATCCTCTCAACCAATCATCTTTGAGAGTGCTCTCGACAGTTAGGATAGCTTACTTAAACTTTATCAAATTTAAGTCATGGGTAAAACATAAAATTTATGTTTATAAAAATTTCTGTGGTACATAAAAATCAATAGCTATCAAGTTTAAGCTAAAATCATTGGTTGTCAAATAATGTTTTTTCTTTCAAAAAAAATTTTATCAAGGGTTATATTAATATTTAGCTAGCTATTTTGGCTCAGGAAAAACCAAATTCTACTCTATTGTATGTAAAGTAACTGTCTCAATTTTTGCATCTTAAGTTCAGTGCTTATAACAAAATTAACTCTTAAGACATATTCCCTACTTTAGGGCACAGCCTCATGCTCAAACAATGGTTCTCTTCTAATATATATATATATAAAATTCAAGCTCCATGGTTCTGTTTCCAATGTTTTCTGGGTAATTTGTACCCACACAGGTATCTGAACTAATCAAAGATGTTTACACACAGGTGCTAAGACCTTATACTGTCTTACTAGTTCTTTTCTGATAATCTCTAGGCTAAATTAGTTAAGTTTATAAATCAATTGGTACTGTTTTCAAGACTGGTAACAGGCTCTGCCTATATTTATAAACGTTAGATATTTAAAATGTGAGATGTGCCTACTTTCTATGCCTCAGATATATGGCTTATGCTGCCACAGTACAACAAAAATTTTTAAAGATAGGACAAAATGATTTTAGAAGCCCTTGTGCCATTCTTTAACTAAGTCTATTTCAGTAATCAAATGTGCTCTATATGTACATACATCCAGGCTGATGTAACCTCCTTTCTGATTGTGTTAATCACCTATGTATAAGCCAAAGCTAACTGGAATCATTAAAGTAAAAAGTGTCAATATTTGGGACTGTACTCCCATGTCATGAGGCCACTGGAGATGATGGGACACTTCTACACTGGCCCCCTGGTAAGTCACCTGTCTTCCTGAGCAGGGAGGATATGAAGAACCAAACAAAATTGGTGTACAGTCTAAAACAGAAGAGTCACAATTGAGGAACAATCGGCCCTCCTGACTTCCCAAAGAAGGGAAAATTACTTGGCCAGCATGGCCCTGACTCATCCTAACAGGCAAGACACCAGTAAACTATGCGGCTACTCCTGTGTCCCTAAAGTCTCTTTTGGAGAGCCATTAATGACCTCTAAAATTAATCCTTAATTAACTTTTGACTATCTACATGGTCTTAAACACTCAGAGAGAAATCTGTAACCAAAGGTAAATAAATAAATAAATAAATATATATATATATGTATATATATATGTATGTATATATATATATATATATATATATATATATATATATATATATATATTTATATTTATATTTATATATATATACCTTAAATGTATAAATGGCCCTTAACTTCTGAAATTAGCTACAGCCACGATGTTAGTACAGGAACAACTTTCTGCAGGCCATATTGGACCTACCACCTCTCCCTGGAATACTCCTATCTTTGTATTGCTCCAGGACCTTAGAGAAATTAATAAGGTAATGGTACCTATGGGGGCCCTACAACCAGGCCTCCCCACTCCAGTAGCAATTCCTGCAGGATATTGTAAAATCATTATTGACCTAAAGGATTGCTTTTTTATAATTCCCTTACACTCCTCGTCAGCATTTTACATTTAGTTTACCTGTGGTAAATTTTAGAGGCCCTGAAGATAGTGGAGGCTACGATTCTGAGCCAAAGAGTCACTTATAAAAAGCCTCTTCTCCTGGTCATTTGTGCCACTGACTTTACACCCACCGGGGTGTTCTGGCAGGAGGGGCCCCTCTTCTGGATCCATTTACCCTCCAAAAGTTAAAAATGGGGGATTTATATCCCATAAAAGGCTCTCCAAGACATATCCTTCATCATGCATTGTTTGTCCTAAACTTTTTAACCCTTGATACTCAGGGAAATTCAGCAGCTGATCACTTTTGGCACACAAATACAAAAAATACCTTTGTCAAAGCCATGTGGAAAGATCTGTTAATCTTAAAATGCAATGGCCTAGACCCAGTACGCATTTGGGGCCAAGGATCAGTATGCTTGTCTAACCAGAGAGACTTGTAAAACAAGCTGATGATCCTCCAGTGACATCTCACATATCCAGGGAAGAAACACTTCCCTGAGAGAATCTCCCCTTCTTCCCTCACAGGACAAAGCTGGAAGGACCTCTACTTATCTTAATCCTCTCACTCACAATTGGACCCGTTATTATAATTAAAATCATGTCTTTTATATGTCAACAGATTAAAGCCATTAAGGTGCAGCCTTTACAGGTCCATTATCACAGACTGAAGCTGGCGGATTGAGGCGTTGCCACTGAAGACCTACCACCTGCAGCTGTCACTCTCCCTTGATCTTACATTCTGTACTCATTTACTATACTGTGTACATTATGTACTCATTTACTATACTGCTGTCCTCTACACCTCTGCTATTGCTGCGGTCTACCTGTCATGGCCAAATAGCTACCCCTCCTATGGGAGCTGCATAGGATTCAGACCTATGCATATCAACTCACAATAAAGTGAGTGTGATATGGACACCAATGTGGGTGCGAGGCAAAGCACCACAAGGGAAGGTCCTGATCTGACCACTTCTGGATTCCCTGAGAGGAATACCTGGTTTGCATGGAGGTTGGTACCATAACTGTCATCACTAAGGCCGTGCCTCACTCTCCGGCCACATAGGCCCTGCCTCCCCTCCCCAAAAGGTACCAAGGGCCAAAGATTGTGGGAAAAAGACATCCCACGGGAGGAGTCGGGTCCCTACTCCCCCAGTTGGTTAATGCCCACCGCTGCAAAGCGGGCCTATCCCAAGGAGATGTTGGGAGCTATGAATCAAACCTGGGCCATGTTAACAGAAACCGCCATATACCAAGTTAAGTTTCTACTTCCTCACCTAATATTCAACTACCAGGGGATAGTACGCTTGGCTGAATACTCCCTCATCCTACCGGTAGCTGATGAAGAAACAAAGGCATTGCAGCCCACCGCTGAATAGCAGGCCACTCCCTCTTTTGTATAAAAGAAGGGAGGAGATATCGAGAGCCATAGAGCAAAAGCCTCTCCATTTTGCCTGGGCCTGCTCATAAACTGACTCATTACTCAGAAAGCTGGTCCATCCAGCTTTCTGCTAGATACTTCTGGAACTGGTCAGCAGACTACTTACAGAATCTTATCTTTTGCAAAAAGCCAGTTTATGGTCAGGATGTGAAACCTGGTGCAGTCAGGATGTTAAGCCAGTTGGGCAAGATTAGATAAACACCTAATTACATCCCCTCTAGGTTTCCTGACAAGTCCTTGCCCTGGCCATGTCCCCTTCCCCCTCAACTCCTTGCCCTGACCACGTCCCCTTCCCCCTACAACCCTATATAAACCTATGTGTAAGAATAAACTCTCGACTTCTGGTTAAGATGGCGGCATAGGTACCATGCCAAAGCAGCCTGGGGGAAAAAGACCAAAAAACCTCAGCAAAATACACACTTTTACTAAAAAGTGAGGTGTATAGGAAACTGAAGTGGCAGCGGAGAAGTAGGAGAGATCCAGAGCATCCAGAGCCTGCACAGGCCGGCAAAAGTGGCCCTGGCAGCTCCGCCAACCGTGGCGGCAGCGGGGCACCAGAAAGCCGCCAGACTCAGCTCCAGCCACAGGAAAAGCCAGATTTGGGATCTTCCCCTCACACCGTGCTCTCCGCAACTCAGGAAACGTGAAGGGAGAGTGGCAGCGAGCAACGGAGGAGCAGACCACGAGGTAGAAGAACACGTGGAGCAGCGAGAGAACCGGAGCAGCTGCGGCTCCCTCCACTCCCACACCGCCTGAGCCCAGCTCCAGCGAACAGAGCAGCGTCCCGGGACCTGGCCACGCCAACTTGAGCCGACAGCGGGACCCATGCAGGAGCAGAGTTCGGCAGCAATATCAGCAGCTCCAGAACCGGTACCAGCGGCCCCAGCAGCGGCAGACCCAGGAGCGGCAACAACAGCAGACCCAGAAGCAGCAGCAGTTCCAGCAGTGGGGGTGCTGATCTGCAGGGCCACAGTAGCCAGGCTTGGTTTGCCCCGCAGGAAAAGCCAGTGCCCAGCTCCAGAAATCACAACAGCAGCCTGACGACCCAGGCTGCGGCGAACCCCCTGACCAGCAGGAGAAGAACGACCAGCAAACGAAGATCCTTCTTGATCACACTTTATTGGAGAGCCTCTTGGTTAACAGGAAAGCTGATGGCGAGGGGCGAGGGGTGCAGGAGTGTAGCTGCTTTTATAGGGCAGAATACTATGGGGCGCCTGCTGATTGGCTGCCATAGGCTCACCCACCCAAACAGGAGCCATGGGATAGGCTCAGGACAAGGTGCTGCCCAAATAAGGAATTGTTTACCTCAAGACTGGCAGGAAGCTAGCGCCATTTTTGTAATGGCGTCTGCATTAGCCCCCTGCAGTGGAGTTGTTTACTTAAAGACTGGCAGGAAGCCAGCGCCATTTTGTAATGGCGTCTGCATTGGCTCCCTACAGATCCCCCTTTTTTATTAACTTATGGCATAGCTCAGAAAAATAGCCATCTTCCCGATCAGGTCCGCACCTCATGATGTGTTGACCGATCAAGGGAAGAAGTTCAACCTCCCCTTCCTCAGTGCAATGGGACAGGTCCCCTGAGAGTGCAAAGGCGGCGGTCAAACGAAAGCTACCAGATCCCTGCCCATCCTCGTGCAATGGGTACTCTGAGACCCTGAGGGTGCAAGGGCCAGGGGGGCTATTTGCCTTTTAAAGCTGACAGCCAAATTTGGGGGGAGGAACCACTTTCTAAGGCAGCGAGCGCTTGAGAAATGACCATCTTGTCTCTCTTGGTCTGGGTTCGCAGGCAGCAAATCAACCAGAGGCAAAGTACGCATCCTCCCAGGCAGCACACTAGGAACATTCCCACTCCTACCCCTTCCTTAAAATGACAGATAGCAGGAAGCATTGGTGTAATTACTAAAAGAGAAGTTACTAAGAACGAACAGAAACGGTGGATGAACACACACCGGCGCAGGGGCAAAGGAAGTATTCCTCCCACAGCCATGTCCAATGTCATTAACACCCTCTTCTACTTGATTCTCCGTATGGAGGGTCCCGGACACATTATTGTAAGCTACAAGTCCTCCTTGTAACAGTACAAAGGGTGTAAAGTCCGTGCAGCTGCCATTTTTCCCACACAAAATCCACTTTGAAAATGGAGTTGTAAAGAAGCGAGGGAAGACCGTGGCAGAATGGAGCACCGGCATAGGTTTGGGAAAGGTTGACAGAATACCCCAACGTGGCTCTCCTTCAATGGATTCCAGGCACAGGAGGAAGATTATCCACAAGACCTTCATCATCTCCGCCCTGATGGACATCACTGTCTCCTGGACCCTCCTCCGGAGATCGCTTGACTGTCCTCACCATCCGGGCTGGAACCCAATGAGGGGAATCTTGTTCCTGTGGAAAAACACAAACAGCTCCCCTGGATCTTATTACAACAAGATCCGGTCCTTTCCATTTATTATCTAAGACATCCTTCCACATCACCATCTCACTGGATGATTGAATCACATGTTGACTGTGCCTGTCAGCTGCAGATTTATTATTATTATCCAAGATTAAAAAATTAAGGGTAAAAAGGGCTAAAGACACTCTTTCCTTGGGAGTTGCATTTTCCGCTATACCCCCTTTTTGTTTAAATAAAAGAGCTTTTAGACTTTTATTTGCTCTTTCTACTATACCTTGACCTTGTGGGTTGTAAGGAAGGCCGGTGGTATGAGCAACCTGCATTTGGGCACAGAAGGCTTGAAAGCCACCAGATGAGTACGCTGGGCCATTATCAGTTTTTAGGCAGTGTGGCTTTCCCCAAGCAGCCCAGGCCTCTAGGCAGTGAGTTTTGACATGAGAGACCTTCTCACCTGCCAATGGTGAGGCAAAAATAATACCTGAGCACGTGTCCACTGAGACATGTAGGTATTTTACTTTCCCAAACTCTGGAAGATGTGTCACATCCATTTGCCAAAGGTCTCCAGGACGTAGGCCCCGAGGGTTAACACCCACATGTGGGGAGGGTAGAAAGGTAACACAAGACTGACAAGATTTTACAATGTCTCGTGCTTCATTTCTAGAAATAGAAAATTTCTTCCTCAAGGTGTTTGTAGGAACATGATATAGTCTATGGAATTCAGTAGCTGAAGCTTTTGTATCTTCCAGAGAAATCATGGCGAGCCTAGTGGCCAGGTCCATGAGGTCATTAGCCTGTGATAAGGGGCCAGGCAGTAGTGAATGCGCCCGAATATGAGTTACATAAAAAGGGCAAGTTCGCTGCAAAATTAAAGACTGAAGTTGTAAAAGAATATTAGACACTATACTAGCAGAGCGAACCGAAGCGGCAATCTCTAGGCCAGCAACCGCATTAGCTACATATAGGGAATCCGTGAACAAGTTAAAAGAAGTAGAGAATGTCCGAAAGACCTCCAAAACAATTAGGCATTCAACAATTTGAGGGGAATCAGGTCTAAACATTCTTACAACAGGCTCCGAGCCCTGTACCAAGTAGGCCCCACGACCAGACTTTGAACCATCAGTAAAGATGGCAGGGGCTGATGTAATAGGCTCTTGAGCAGTGATTTTAGGAAAATACACCAAATTATTTCTAACAAAAGACAAAATAGGGCTCTTTGGATAATGATTATCTATGACATTTGGGAAAGCACACATGAGAATGCTCCAGTCATCCACAGTGCCAGACAAGACCTCTACTTGTTCCTTAGTATAAGGAATGATAAGTTTGTCAGGCAGCTTTGCAAAGTGTAATAAACAATACTTAAGCCCCAAACAAGCCTGTCGGGCTACCAGCTGTGGAAAATATTGGAGAGTGCGGGCTCCCAAGGAGTTTCCATGAAGCCATAATAGAGGTCCCTCCTGCCAGATCACTCCTGTAGGGACATCTTTAGTTTTTAGGATGCATAAAAGAAGTGGTTTAGAAGGATCAAACCGATCAAGTTGTGCTTTACTAAGTGCCTCTTCAATCTTATTAAGTGCCTCACGGGCAGGTTGTGTAAGCGTGCGAGGAGACAGAACATCGGGGTTGCCTTCAAGAATGGAGAAGAGCGGCAACAGCTCTGATCGAGGCACATGAAGGAATCCTCGCAACCAATTAATATCTCCCAGTAACTTTTGAAAATCATTTAGAGTATGTAAATGGGAGGTGCGAATGCACATCTTTTGTGGCCCCACAGAACAAGGGCTAATGACAGACCCCAGAAAAGTAACAGTATCTGTCTGTTGAATCTTTTCAGGGGCAATGGTCAAGCCATAATTCTCTAAGGCCTGAATAACTCTTTGAAAAGAGGAATGTAGGGTAGCCAATATGGGGGCTGTTAACAAAATGTCATCCATATAATGAATCATGCGAAGAGAAGGGAACTCCTGGCGAACAGAGGCCAACGCAGCATCTACAAAGAGCTGACAGATAGTAGGGCTGTTAGCCATTCCTTGTGGCAACACACGCCACTGGAAACGAGCATCCGGCCTCTCATGATTAACTGAGGGAAGAGTAAAAGCAAAACGTTCTCTATCTTGAGGGCAAAGCGGTATAGAGAAAAAACAGTCCTTAACATCTAGAACTATGATAGGCCATCCCTTGGGCAGGGCAGAAAGGGCTGGGAGGCCTCTTTGAACAGGCCCCAGAATCTGCATTTGGGCATTAACCGCTCTCAAATCATGGAGCAATCTCCATTTGCCTGATTGTTTTTTAATCACAAATATTGGTGTGTTCCAGGGGGACACAGAAGGCTCTAGATGGCCAAGATTCAACTGTTCTTGGACTAAGACTTTTGCTGCTTCCAGTTTTTCCTGTGATAGGGGCCATTGAGGAACCCATATGGCTTTGTTAATTAACCAAGGAATGGGCACCTGGACTCTCTCGGAAGCGGCGTTTTCAACAGCCCCTAGGAAAAACCCAATCCAGAGCGGCCCAACTTTTCTTTTGGGATGATTGGGTCTGGACGTCCCTGGAGGAATTTTCCCAGTCCCTGTTCTGGGACAAAGCCTTGTATTTTCATCATATTTTTACTAGCCTCCGAATAGTCATTAGTCAGACGGAGGCGCAACTGGGACTGAATGTCCCGACCCCACAAATTGATTGGTACTGCCAATACAAAAGGCTGTATTTTTCCCTTCTGTCCCTCATCGGTGTACCAGGTTAGTTCTTTTGCACTCATCTGGGGTGTTTCTGCATATCCCAGTCCTTGAAGGGTCTGAGAAGATTTCTGCAGGGGCCAAGACTTGGGCCAAGAATTCATTTGAATTATACTTCTATCTGCACCTGTATCAACCAGGCCTGAAAATGTCTTTCCCTCTATGGTCAACTGTAAAAGTGGTCTCTGATCTAATTCTAGTGATAAACAAGCCAAGTCTATCCCAGTAGACCCAAGACATCCATCTCCCCTCTCTCTCTGCTGGGCCGGGAATGAGGAATGAGTAGAAGGCAAAATCAACAATTGAGCAATACGATCTCCTGGTGCAATAGACACAGCCCCATAAGGAGAATGACAGAGAATCTTTATTGTGCCCATATAATCAGGGTCAATGACTCCAGGGAAAACAAGCAATCCTTTTAAAGTTGATGATGAATGTCCTAAGAGGAGGCCCACGGTATCCTTTTGTACAGGTCTGCGGACATCAGTCTCTAAGGCTTGTACACCCATCTCAGGAGTCAGGACCAGTCCGGAGGTGGCACAGAGGTCCAGCCCTGCGGAGCCTGATGTGGCTCTTCTGAGTGGGAGGATGGCGGCGGGTCCAATGTTGGGACTGGCGCCTGGAGTGCCCCATAAATTTGTGGGCCCTGGGGACGGGGGCCCCTCATTCCGTTTTTTGACTCCTGAGCACGTTGAAGGGGAGGTATAAGTAGACCATTAATATCTTTCACTGACCTACACTCATTAGCCCAATGATTACCCTTCTTACATCTTGGGCAAGTACCAGGTGGTCGCTGCTTTGGTCCCTCCCTGACTAGGGGGGCAGATTCCCCGGCCTGAGGGCATTGACGCTTAAAATGCCCAAGCTGTCCACATTTAAAACATCCTTTTGAATTTTGAGTCTGTTGAGACTTTGTGGCAGCAAGAACTGCAGCGGCCAGGCCTGCATTAGACAGTGGCCCGCCAATTTCGCGACATGCTTTGATCCAGGCCTCAATTCCCATTTTTCTGACTGGGTTGATAGCTCTCTGACATTCCTTTGTGCTTTGCTCATATATCAACTGGAGCACAAAGGGCATGGTATGATCTGCAGTACCTATAGTTTTCTCAGCAGCCTCCATCAATCTGGCAGCGAAATCTGCAAAAGGTTCTGTTGAGCCTTGTATAATTTTTGTCAGGTTGCCAGCTACTTCCCCCTTATTGGGGACATCTCTCCATGCTCGATAGTGAATGTCATTAACCTGTTGATATACCTCTATGGGAAAATTTACTTGGTTAGCCATGTGAGGGCCGAGCCCCAGGAGCATGTCAGCTGTCCATCCCGGATGGCCATTCTGGATATTTTGTCTAGCCTGTGTCTGAGCATTATCTGTAACCAAAGATTTCCACTCAAGGAACTGGCCTTTCGAAAGACAAGCCTTTGCCAACTCTGTCCAATCTGTAGGAGTCAAAGGAGCTGTAATGATTCTGCGCAATAGCGCAACGGAATAATCTGCACCTGGTCCAAAATCCTTGACAGCCTGAACCAAATCCTTTAGTTGTTTATAGGGAACTGGTTCATGTCTCCTTTGTTGAGTTACTGGGTCCTCAAAAACGGGAAAAGCGGAGGCCAGCCGCAACCAGGTTTTTGTTTTAATGAAGCGGCATGTGTCCCCAGGGGAGTTATAGGGTGGGGGTGCGGAAGGCTCTATGTACTGTAAAGGACCACACCCTTGGCCTTGAGGCCCCTTTGTTAGCAGAGGGCGCCTAGGCGGGGACCTATATTGTTCCCTTTTATAACAGGCGGTGGCCTCCTTTAGTCCTTCCTCTTCCCCTTTAAATAATTCTTCTTCTTCCTCCTCTGTAGAATTGGAGCTAGCCTCCTCATCTGTGTTAAGTACATTTAAATGTGTAAGCTCCTTAATGGGAGGATAGAGCCTGTTAAAGGCTCCTCTTTCCCCCTCAGGGGGGGGGCAATTATAGATTTCACCTGTTTCTCTGAGCTCATCTTGTAAACCTTTTTCTTCATTTAATCCCTTCTTTTTTATTTTTTTTCTTTTTCTAGGCCTAGTTTTTGACTCCCCCTTTGAATCTGACTCAGAAAGGCTATCCTGATGTCTTGCGAGAATTTCTCGTCCCCTTCTCATAAGTTCCATGTGGTTTTTTTGAGAATTGCCCATGTTGCGCTCACAGCAAACGACAAGGACAATAAACCACACAGGAATGAAAATAAGAAGGATCAGGTAGGGATCTAAGTGAAAAAACATTATGACTGGGGATGACTTACCGACGTCTTCCTTACCGACGTCTTCCTCTCCGTGTGTCAAGTTCTGGATCCTCTTCGGCCCCTCGCCTGGTGACCACAAAGCACCCGGCGTCCCGGGGTTTCGGCACCACTTTGCGGCGAACCCCCTGACCAGCAGGAGAAGAACGACCAGCAAACGAAGATCCTTCTTGATCACACTTTATTGGAGAGCCTCTTGGTTAACAGGAAAGCTGATGGCGAGGGGCGAGGGGTGCAGGAGTGTAGCTGCTTTTATAGGGCAGAATACTATGGGGCGCCTGCTGATTGGCTGCCATAGGCTCACCCACCCAAACAGGAGCCACGGGATAGGCTCAGGACAAGGTGCTGCCCAAATAAGGAATTGTTTACCTCAAGACTGGCAGGAAGCTAGCGCCATTTTTGTAATGGCGTCTGCATTAGCCCCCTGCAGTGGAGTTGTTTACTTAAAGACTGGCAGGAAGCCAGCGCCATTTTGTAATGGCGTCTGCATTGGCTCCCTACACCAGGCAGCAACTTGACTAAGACCAAACTCATCCAAGGTAACTGGGTTTGCACGAGGGAAGGGTCTCACTTGGTCACAAGCTGACTGGGATCCTTCAACAGACCAGAAATCTTAACCTCTGTGTTGATAGAGGATCTGGTTGTTATAATAACTACTCTGGCATACATACTTGGGGCTGTTTTTGACTGAATGGGTACAGTGTTTAGTTAACTTTTAGAATCTACCTGTGTTTTATTCCACTCAGCCTGCTTGAATACTCCCATAGCAGGGAAACTCAACCCCTAGGAGCACCTTTGTAGATACTCTGAGAGTCTTAAGAGCCACACCTAACACCTTAAGCTCCTACCCTGAAGATATATAACATCAAATCAATTGATACAGCTAAGAATACCCAGCTAGCTAGAAAATCCAAGCATTAACTTAATCCAAGATGCAAAAAGATATGCATTATAACACAAGAAACACTAAAAAGCAAGATGATATAAATACACCTAAAAATATTAATGCATCAGAAATGACCTCCAGTGAGAACGAGTTAGAGGAAATGCCTGAAAAAGATTTCAAAAGAATGATTGTAAATATGGTCAAAGAAGTCAGAGAACAAATCAAAGGAGTCAAAGAGGAATTTAAGAGGAAATCAAAGGAATCAAAGAAGATGCAGGACACGAATTTCATGAAATAAAGAAGGCAATTCAAGACATAAATAAGGAAATAGAAATAATAAAGAAAAAGCAGTCAGAATTACTAGCAATGAAGAACACAGTTAATGAAATAAAAAACACTGTAGAAAATCTCACCAGTAGAATGGATGAAGGAGAGGACAGAATATCTAAGCTAGAAGACCAGGTGGCAGATCTAATACAGGCCAACAAAGAGAAAGACAAACTTATAGAAAAGTATGAGTGGGAATTTCAAGATATTCGGGACACTATGAAAAGATCCAATATGAGAATTCAGGGCATAGTAGAGGAGAAGAATTTCACTCAAAAGGCATAGTAGGTGTCTTCAACAAAATCATAGAAGAAAATTTCCCCAAATTGGGAAAGAGGTGCCAATACAGATACATGAAGCCTATAGAACCCCAGCCAGACAAAACCCAGAAAGAACCTCTCCTCGCCATATTATAATCAAACTTCCAAACACACACACCAAAGAAAAAATATTGAAAGCAGTTAGAGAGAAAAATCAAGTAACCTACAAAAGTAAGCCCATCAGGATTACAGCAGATTATTCAACACAAAATTTTAAAGCCAGAAGGGCTTGGGGTGATAAATTCCAAGTTCTGAAAGATAACAACTGTCAACCAAGGTTACTTTATCCTGCAAAGTTATCCATTCAGATAGATGGAGAAATAAGGATATTCCATGACAAAAGCAGGTTAAAGGAGTATTTGAAGACAAAACCAGCTCTACAGAAAATACTTGATAGAATCTTCCATGCTGAAGAAAAGGAAAAGCACTCATATAAGGAACCTAGAAAAAACAAGCAATACTAAAATACTAGTTAACAGAAGAGAGCACAGGTAGAACCAGAACCACAAAAAAAAAAAAAATGGCAAACATAAATACACACCTTTCCATAATATCTCTTAATATCAACGGCCTCAATGCCCCAACGAAAAGACATAGATTCGCAGACTGGGTTAAAAAGCAGGATCCTACAATTTGTTGTCTCCAAGAAACTCACCTTTCTACAAAGGATAGACATTACCTTAGGGTGAAAGGTTGGAAGATGGTGTTTCAAGCAAATGGGCCTAGAAAACAAGCAGGGGTTGCTATACTAATATCGGACAGGGTAGACTTTACTCCAACGTTATCAAGAAAGATAAGGAGGGCCACTTTATATTGATTAAGGGCACACTCCAACAGGAGGACATTACAATCCTAAACATATATGCACCTAACATGGGGGCTCCCAAATTCATCAAACAAACACTATTAGAACTAAGATCACAGATAACACCAAACACAGTGGTGGTGGGTGACTTTAACACCCCACTCTCATCAATTGACAGGTCATCCCAGGAAAAAATAAACAGAGACGCATCTGGACTAAATGAGGTCATAGAAGTAATGGACTTAACAGATATATACAGGACATTTCATCCAAAGGCTGCAGAATATACATTCTTTTCAGCAGCACATATAACATTCTCTAAAATAGACCATATATTAGGACACAAAGCAAATCTTAACAAATTCAGGAAAATTGAAATAATTCCTTGCATTCTATCTGACCACAATGGAATTAAACTACAAATGAGTAGCAAGAAAGGCTATAGAGCATACACAAAATCATGGAAACTAAAAAATACACTACTAAATGATGAATGGGTCAATGAAGAAATCAAAAAGGAAATCAAAAATTTATAGAGTCAAATGATAATGAGAACACAACATACCAAAATCTCTGGGACACAATGAAGGCAGTTCTAAGAGGTAAATTTATACCTTTAAGTGCCTATATTAAGAAATTAGAAAGGTCGCAAGTAAATGACCTAATGCTTCGCCTTAAAGCCTTGGAAAAAGAAGAACAAGGCAAACCAAAAATCAGTAGATGGGAAGAAATAATAAAGATTAGGGCAGAAATTAATGAAATAGAAACAAAAAGAACAATCCAAAGAATTAATGAAACAAAGAGTTGGTTCTTTGAAAGGATAAACAAGATTGATAAACCCTTAGCAAATCTGACCAAAAGAAAGAGAGAAGAGACACAAATTAATAAAATCAGAGATGAACAAGGTAACATCACAACAGATTCCAGAGAAATTCAAAAAAATCATAGGGACATACTATAAAAGCATATACTCCACAAAGTATGAAAATCTGAAAGAAATGGATGATTTCCTTGATCTATATGACCTACCTAAATTAAATCAAAATGAGATTAATCACTTAAATATACCTATAACAAACATGGAGATCCGAACAGTTATCAAAAATCTCCCAACTAAAAAAAGCCCAGGCCCGGATGGATTCACTGCTGAATTTTACCAGACTTTTAAGGAAGAGCCAACACCATTGCTTCTTAAGCTTTTCCAGGAAATAGAAAAAGAAGGAATTCTACCAAACTCCTTTTATGAGGCCAGCATCACCCTGATACCAAAACCAGGCAAAGATAGAACAAAAAAAGAAAATTACAGACCAATCTCCCTCATGAACATAGATGCAAAAATTCTCAACAAAATATTGGCAAACAGAATACAAGAATATATCAAAAAGATCATTCACCATGACCAAGTAGGCTTTATCCTAGAGATGCAGGGATGGTTCAATATATGCAAATGTATAAATGTAATATATTACATAAAAGGGTTAAAGGACAAAAATCACATGATCATCTCATTAGACGCAGAGAAAGCATTTGTCAAAATCCAACATCCCTTCATGATAAAAGTCCTACAGAGACTGGGAATAGAAGGAACATATCTCAATATAATAAAGGCTATTTATGACGAGCCTACAGCCAACATATTACTAAATGGGGAAAAACTGGAAGCTTTTCCACTAAAATCAGGAACAAGACAAGGGTGTCCACTGTCCCCACTTTTATTTAATATAGTTTTGGAAGTCTTAGCCATAGCAATAAGGCAAGAGACACACATAAAAGGGATACAAATTGGAAAGGAAGAGATCAAGTTATCATTATTTGCAGATGACATGATTCTATATATACAGGACCCTAAAGACTCTACTAGCAAACTGTTAGAGCTGATCAAAACCTAGAGCAATGTTGCAGGATACAAAATAAATACACAGAAATCAGTAGCCTTCATATATGCTAACAACAAACACACAGAGGATGAAATCAGAGAATCACTCCCGTTCACAATTGCGTCAAAAAAAACAAAGTACCTTGGAATAAACCTAACCAAGGAAGTATAGAATCTCTACAATGAGAACTTTAAAACACTCAAGCGAGAAATTGCAGAAGACACTAGAAAGTGGAGAAACATCCCTTGTTCCTGGATTGGAAGAATCAATATTGTGGAAATGGCTATCTTACCTAAAGCACTCTACACATTTAATGCAATCCCTATCAAAATTCCAAAGGCATTCTTCATGGAAATAGAAAAAAACAATCCAAAAATTCATTTGGAATCACAAAAAACCTCAAATATCTAAAATAATACTGAGCAACAAAAATGAGGCTGGCGGTATCACCATACCTGATTTTAACCTATACTACAGAGTCATAGTAACAAAAACAGCATGGGAACTTCTGGTTAATATGGCGGCGTAGGTACCACGCCAAAGCAGCCTAGGGGGGAAAAAGACCCAAAAAACTCAGCAAAATACACACTTTTACTAAAAACTGAGGTGTATAGGAAATTGAAGCGGCAGTGGAGAAGTAGAATAGTTATAGAGCATCCAGAGCCCGCACAGGCGGGAAAAGCGGCTCCGGCAGCTCGGCCAACCGCCCGCGGCCCCAGCGCAGCAGAAAACCGCCAGACTCGGCTCAAGCCGCAGGAAAAGCCAGGTGTGGGATTTTCCCCTCACACCGCACTCTCCGCAACTTGGGACACTTGAGGGGAGAGCGGCAGCAAGCAGCGGAGGAGCAGACCGCGAGGTAGAAGAACACGTGGAGCAGCGAGACAACCAGAGCAGCCGCGGCTCCCTCCCCTCCCCCACTGCCTGAGCCCAGCTCCAGCGAACACCGCAGCGGCCCGGGACCCGGCCACGCCCACTTGGGCTGACAGCGGGACCCAAGCAGGAGCAGAGTTCGGCAGCAACTTCAGCGGCTCCAGCACCAGTACCAGCGGTCCCAGCAGCAGCGGACCCAGGAGCGGCAGCGGCAGCAGATCCCGCAGCAGCGGCTTCGGGGGGAGCAGCAGTGGTGGACACGGCAACGGCAGCTTCTGCAGCGGTGGTGGCTCCAGTGGTGGCAGCTACGGCAGCAGCAGAGGCAGCAGCAGCGGCTCGGTTTGCCCCGTAGGAAAAGCAAGTGCCCAGCTCCAGAAATCAGAACAGCAGCCCGACGACCCAGGCAGCAACTTGACTGAGACCAAAATCACCCAAGGTAACTGGGATTACACCAGGGAAGGGTCTCACTTGGTCACAAGCTGACTTGGATCCCTCAACAGTCCAGAAATCTAAACCTCTTTGTTGATAGAGGATCTGGTCATTATAATAACTACTCTTGCATACATACTCAGGGCTGTTTTTGATTGCATGTGTACAGTGTTTAGTTAAATTTTAGAATTTACCTGTATTTTATTCCACTCAGCCTGCTTGAATACTCCTATAGCAGGGAAACTCAACCCCTAAGAACATCTTTGTAGATACTCTGAGAGTCTTAAGAGCCACACCTAATACCTTAAGGTCCTACCCTGAAAATATATTACATCAAATCAATTGATACAGCTAAGAATACACAGCTAGCTAGAAAATCCAAGCATTAACTTAATCCAAGATGCAAAAATATATACATTATAACACAAGAAACACTAAAAAGCAAGACGATATAAATCCACCTAAAAGTATTCATGCATCAGAAATGTCCTCCAGTGAGAAAGAGTTAGAGGAAATGCCTGAGAAAGAGTTCAAAAGAATAATTATAAATATGTTCAAAGAGGTCAAAGAACACATGAAAACAATCATAGAAGAAATCAAAGAGGAAAACAAAAACAGCATGGTACTGGCACAAAAACCGACATGTAGATCAGTGGAACAGAATAGAGGACCCAGATGTAAGTCCAGGTAGCTATAGCCACCTGATATTCGATAAAAATGCCAAAAATACTCATTGGAGAAGAGACAGCCTCTTCAGCAAATGGTGTTTTGAAAACTGGATATATATCTGCAGAAGGATGAAAATAGATTCTTCTCTCTCACCATGCACAAGAATTAAGTCCAAATGGATTAAAGACCTTAACATCAGACCTGAAACTCTGAACCTTCTAGAGGAAAAAGTAGGGGAAACCCTTCAACATATTGGTCTTGGCAAAGATTTTCTGAATACAACCCCAATTGCTCAGGCAATAAAACCACAGATTAATCACTGGGACCTCATGAAATTACAAAGATTTTGCACTGCAAAGGACACAGTGAAAAAAAAACAGAGGCAACCTACAGAATGGGAAAAAATTTTCACCAGCTATATATCTGATAGAGGATTAATATCTAGGATATACAAAGAACTCAAAAAGTTAAATAATAAGGAATCAAACAAGCCAATCAAAAAATGGGCTATGGAGCCAAATAGAGCATTCTCAAAGGAAGAAATATGAATGGCATATAAGCATCTAAAAAGATGTTCTGTGTCACTAGTCATCAGGGAAATACAGATTAAAACTACATTGAGATTCCATCTCACTCCTGTCAGATTGGCAACCATCATGAAAACAAATGATCATAAATGTTGGCAGGGATGTGGAAAAAAAGGAACCCTTCTGCACTGCTGGTGGGAATGCAATCTGGTCCAGCCATTGTGGAAAACAGTGTGGAGGTTCCTAAAACAGCTAAAGATTGATCTTCCATATGACCCAGCTATAGCACTCCTAGGCATATATCCAAAGGACTCATCTCATTTCCTTAGAAGTACATGCTCAACCATATTTATTGCTGCTCAATTTATAATAGCTGGGAAATGGAACCAGCCTAGATGTCCCTCAACTGATGAGTGGATAATGAAGATGTGGCACATTTATACAATGGAGTTCTACTCAGCGGTAAAGAAAAATGAAGTTATGAAATTTGCAGAAAAATGGATGGACCTGGAAAGGATTATACTAAGTGAGGTAACCCAGGCCCAGAAAGCCAAGTGCCACATGTTCTCTCTCATATGTGGATCCTAGCTACAGATGACTGGGCTTCTGCGTGAGAATGAAAATACTTAGTATCAGAGGCCAGTAAGTTAAAAAGGAGACATAAAGTGTAGAGAAAGGAAGGGAGGAGGATACTTAATAGTTTGATATTGTATATATGTAATTACAATGATTGTAATGGGGAGGTAATATGATGGAGAATGGAATTTCAAATGGGAAAGTGTGGGGGTGGGCAGGGAGGGAATTACCATGGGATATGTTTTATAATCATGGAAAATGTTAATAAAAATTAAAAAAAAATAAAAATAAAAAGTTAAAAAAAAAAAAGAATAAACTTTCGAGGCCGTGACAAATGTCTAGCATGGTCTCCTTCTTGTGGCTGTTTGCCTACTTTCATTCAGGTTGATTTTCACCTCGCTTTTTTGTTCGATTCTCTGCTGGCCGGGGCACTTGGTTATAATGGCACACAAATGTACTATCCCATTTGCATCCTGTTATCCTGAATCCAAATTTGAAGGCTTTTAGTTATTTTTTTTTTTATGAGAGAGAGAGAGAGATTGAGAATTGGCATGCCAGAGCCCTAGCCACTTCAGTCAAACTCCAGATGTATGTGTCATCTTGTGTACATGTGTGACCTTGGGCATCTAGTGTACTTGGGTTCTGGAGAGTTGAACCTAGGCCTTTAGGCTTCTCAGGCAAGCACATTAACTGCTAAGCCAACTCTCCAGCCCTGGTTTTAGGTTTTTTTTAAATTTTTTAAAAAATTTTTGTTTGTTTATTTTATTTATTTGAGAGTGACAGACAGAGAAAGAAAGAGGCAAATAGAGAGAAAGAGAGAGAGAGAATGGGCATGCCAGGGTCTCCAGCCACTGCAAACGAACTCCAGATGCATGTGCTCCCTTGTGCATCTGGCTAACGTGGGTCCTGGGGAATTGAGCCTCGAACCAGGTTCCTTAGGCTTCACATGCAAGCGCTTAACTGCTAAGCCATCTCTCCAGCTCTGGTTTTAGTTTTGATCTCAAACCTTCCAAAAGCTGTCAGAATCAGTTCTAAACTCCCTTTAGGGGAATCCCTCCCTACTCTGGAATCTTCTCTATGGGCCATAGCCACTTTCACTTACTGTCATGGGTGTTACAAATAGCTGTGTCCTTGGGGTATTATTCATCTCATCTTCTCTTTCTTTCCTTTCTGCCTGTAGAGTTCTCTTACAAATGTTTCAATGTTTGGCCTCTGTTCAAGGGTTACACAGAAGGTGGCCAGCAAGACAGAATAATCACTAGGCAAGCAATGAACTGCATCTCCACCCAAACACTTGAGTCCTTACCACTTGTGCCTCTCCCAAATCCAGAGGATCTCTGTTTTTATCAGAATGATCACAAAATGAGATACCACACTGCAAATCATTGCAAAGTCACACTCAAGCTCCATGCACTCCATGACCTCACGATGCCTGACACTACCTACACAAGACCATCGTAAGAGGAGGAAAAGATGATGACATCAAAATAAAAAGGAGACTGATTGAGATGGGGAGGGGCTATGATGGAGAATGGCGTTTCAAAGGGGAAAGTGAGGGGGGAGGGACTTTTTTTATAAGCATGGAAGTTGTTAATAAAAATTTGAAATTAAAAAATTATGGGGGGCTGGAGAGATGGCTTAGCGGTTAAGTGCTTGCCTGTGAAGCCTAAGGACCCCGGTTCGAGGCTCAGTTCCCCAGGTCCCATGTTAGCCAGATGCACAAGGGGCGCACATGTCTGGAGTTTGTTTGCAGAGGCTGGAAGCCCTGGTGCACCCATTCTCTCTCTCCCTCTATCTGTCTTTGTCTCTGTGTCTGTCGCTCTCAAATAAATAAATAAATAATTTAAAAAAATTATAGGCCTGGAGAGATGGCTTAACCATTTAGGCACTTGCCTGCAAAGCAAAGGACCTAGGTTTGATTCCTCAGGACCCATATAAGCCAGATGCACAAGGTGGGACATGCATCTGGAGTTCATTTACAGTGGCTACAGGCTCTGGTGCACCCATATTCTCTCTCTCTCTCTCTCTCTCTCTTTCTCTTTACCCTCTTTTTCTCTCCCTTTCTCAAATAAATAAAGTATTTTTAAAAAATTAATGGAAGTTGGGCATGATAACACACTCTTATAAACCCAGCGCTCGGCAGGCTAAGGCAGGAGGATCACTGTATGTCCATCACACTGGGCTACAGAGTAAGACCCTGTCTCAATACAATAACAAAAATATTGTGGTGGAAAGATGTTGGCAATTTCTTTTTGTAACTTTCGCATTTCTAAATTTTATCTGGTTTAGTAAAATTGTATTTAATATAACCTTACAAAGTTATTGTAAGAACAGTGAGATAACATCGTGAAAACCCTTCATAATCTATGTCAGGTATTTTGTCACAGCAAAGAGAAATTGACTAATACAATACTTTCGAACTCTCAGTTATCTCAGTACCATGCTCTGTTGAACTTTAAGCATATAATGCATCAAGGACTATTATTTTCATTTGTTCTTTGTTTTATTCTCAATTTTATTAAACATTTTCCATGATTATAAAAAATTATAAAAAGCATCCCATGATAATACCCTCCCTCCCCCCTTTTCCCCTTTGTCATTCCCTTCTCCATCACATCCCCTCCCCATCTCAATAAGTCTCTCCTCTATTCAGATGCCATGATCCTTCCCTCCTCTTACGATGGTCTTGTGTAGGTAGAGTCAGGCACTATGAGGTCATGGATATCGAGGCCATTTTTTGTCTGGAGGAGCACATTGTAAGGATTCCTACCCTTCCTTTGGTTCTTACATTCTTTCTGCCACCTCTTCCACATTAGACCCTGAGCCGTGGAAGGTGTAATCAAGATGTTGCTTGGTACACTAGTCACTTCTTTCCAGCACCATGATACCTTCTGAGTCATCCCAAGGTCACTGCCATCTGAAAAGAGAAAATTCTCTACCCAAAGTGAGAGTAGCATTAATATAAGGGTATGAATATTAAGAGAAGTGCTTACTGGGCAGTTTGATAAGCATAGTGTATACACTTATCCAGACATCAGCAGACGTTACACCTCTAGGGCTCATGAATACCCCTGTTTAAAGTTTTCAGTATCAGGGATGTACTCCCCAACATCAGATGTGCCACCATTGCACCCGTTGGCTCATTTGGCCTGGCTGGCCAATTATAAGGCTTTCAGTGTCCACTGTTGAGTATCTTCACTGATGGTGTATCTTTCTCCCATTGAACTGCATGTAGAATGGCTTCTTCCCGCTTTCTGTCAGCTGGTCTACATGGAGGAGGTTATCAGCTCAGTTCTAACAGGATTTCTCAGTGGCCTTGCAGCTCAAGTATGTGGAGTCTTCAAAAATAGGGTCTTACCATCTATTCCTGGTAGGAAACCAAGGGCCTCGGCAATGGCCTATAATGTTTTGGGGGCATCAGGGACCTCTCTGGCCAACAACTCACTGGGTGGTATCCCATCCCTGGCACTGAAAATTTTCTAGCAACGGACTATGGCTCCTGGGTGTTCCATTGTTCCTAACTGAAGGATTCCATGTGATTTATTTATATCCTCTCAGATTTTGATTAGCCCTCCCCCCATGTTCTTTATTTCTATTCAACAAACATTATGGAGTGCCTGCTGGAATTACATATAGCTAGGACAGTGTTGCAGTCTGGGTCGCATTGCTGTTAGAAATCACCCAACCAAGAGCAGCTTCTGGGAAAAAGAGATTTATTTTGGCTTACAGGCTCAAGGGGAAGCTTCACGATGGCAGGGAAAAACGATGGCATGAGCAGAGGGTGGACATCACCCCCTGGCCAACAGAAGATGGACCACAGCAACAGGAGGGTGTGCCAAACACTGGCATGGGGAAACTGGCTATAAAGCCCATAAGCCCGCCCCCAACAATACACTCCCTCCAGGAGGCATTGATTCCCAAGTATCCATCAGCTGGGGACCTAGCATTCAGAACACCTAAGTTTATGGGGGACACCTGAATCAAACCACCACATTCCGCCCCTGGCCCCCATAAACTGATATCCATACATGATGTAAAATACAATGCTTTCATCTCATTTTAACAGTCCCCATAGTTTTTATCAATTCCAATGATGTTCATACATCCCCATAGTTCAAGATCTTTTAACTGAGCCATAATACCAAAATATAACCTCAAAAAAACCATAATGGCACAGAATAAATATTCACACTGCAAAAGATGGCATTGGGCATAACAAAGAAATATTCAACCAATACAAGATTTAAAACAATCAGGGCAAACATCAAACTCTATAGCTTCAAGTCCAGCAACTCTAGCCAGTGACAAATCTTCAAGTCTGATTATTCTAACCAGCAACAAGTCTCTGGCATTCCAATTCCGCCCCTCCAGCTAGGCTACTCACAGTCCTGGGAAACTTCATCGGGGCCGGCAGCTCCTCGGCAGCCATCTCATGGTCCCGGCATCTCCACTGGGTCTTCACTGCAAGCCACGGTTCATCCTCATGGCCCCATGGGGTCTCTATGCAGGCAACCAGCAAACCCGCTTCACACTGCCCATGGCCATTTCCAAAACACAAGACCGTGTTGCAAACTCAATGACCCTCTTTCCAGCATTTCTTATACTCCACGATACCAGGTAGGGTGCCAATTTGTTAATCCAGGGGGGAATAAAGCAGACTTTGAAGAACAAGACACTCCTTGAGCACTCAGGCTCCTTCAAAAGAGTTGACATTCTTTCTGTTGCCCCAGCACAGGTCAGCTAGCCCAGTCTCAAAGGTTGTAATCTCTCAATTGCAGCTGAACGGGAAAGAGTTCACCCAAAGATTTTTCTTTCTGTGCCATATCCCTCTGCACACACCAGTTCATTTCTACGCAAAGCAACCCTGCACAACTTCTCAGGACACGGGCACAAGAGCAAGCTTCTCACACAAACTGCTAGCCCAGTCCAGGCAAAGCTCTTTCTCACCCTCATAAGCCAAATCTCACAGTCCATAGTTCTTACTGCATTCAGGTCTTGGAGCTCAGACCAGAATAGTCCTTTAAGCTGTACTTACAGCACTGCAAAGCATCTCTTAGGCCAAGGTTTCAAATCCTCCCATAGTCCTCTTGAAAATCAGCTCCAAAAGGCCAAAGCCACACAGTCAGGTGTCTAGCAGCAATCCCACTCCTCGGTACCACTTTACTGTTGCAGTCTGGGTCGCACTGCTGTTAGAAATCACCCAACCAAGAGCAGCTTCTGGGAAAAAGAGATTTATTTTGGCTTACAGGCTCGAGGGGAAGCTTCATGATGGCAGGGAAAAACGATGGCATGAGCAGAGGGTGGACATCACCCCCTGGCCAACAGAAGATGGACCACAGCAACAGGAGGGTGTGCCAAACACTGGCATGGGGAAACTGGCTATAAAGCCCATAAGCCCGCCCCCAACAATACACTCCCTCCAGGAGGCATTGATTCCCAAGTATCCATCAGCTGGGGACCTCGCATTCAGAACACCTAAGTTTATGGGGGACACCTGAATCAAACCACCACAGACAGGCATCTTCCTGTCTTTTGGTAGGAATGTAGAAATGAATTCAAAACCTGGAATTGTTATATTCCAAACAGAATTTACTAGGTCTCTGTATTACTCTCTTCTGAATTAAAAAAAATACACATATATAAGTTAAGGGATTGGATCAAACTATCATTTTATTTTGCTCTTTTCTATGGATTTGGCCTGAGCTGACCCATCTGATCATGATCACTTCTGGGTTACGTGTGTATGTGTTCATCCAGGACAACTTCATTCACACTCCTAACATTCTATTTGTTGCTCTGGTGGACATCTTCATTCTCCTGTGTGACTTTCAACTTCCAGCAGCTATTTTGGATTCTTCCTCATGGTGATTTCAGGGCCCAGGGTGCAATGATAATGTGAAGTCTAACAGGTAAGCCATCTCCAAGCATATGTTGCATTAGTTTTGTTACATCCCACTAAAGCAAGTACCCCTAAAAAAGCCCACTGTGGCATCAGGACTCTACCTTTTTTTTAAAATTTTTTATTTATTTATTTGAGAGTGACAGACACAGAGAGAAAGACAGATAGAGGGAGAGAGAGAGAATGGGTGCTCCAGGGCTTCCAGCCTCTGCAAATGAACTCCAGATGCGTGTGCCCCCTTGTGCATCTGGCTAACGTGGGACCTGGGGAACCGAGCCTCGAACTGGGGTCCTTAGGCTTCACAGGCAAGCGCTTAACCGCTAAGCCATCTCTCCAGCCCAGGACTCTACCTTTTATTTGAGACAGGGTCTCACTCTGTAGCTCAGGCTGTCCTGAACCCACTATATAGACTAGATTGTTCTCCTGGAACAAATGACAATTTGCCTGTGTTTGCCTCCCAAGTGCTGAGATTATATATGTGTACCATCATGCCATCATGGCTGTGCCTCTTTTTTTTAAAAAAAAGTAATTAATTAATTTTATTATTGTTATTATTTTGGTTTTTCGAGGTAGGGTCTCACTCTAGCTCAGGCTGACCTGGAATCCATTATGCAGTCTCAGGGTAGCCTCGAACTCCCAGTGAGTTCTCCTACCTCTGCCTCCCGAGTCCTGGGACTAAAGGCGTGTGCCACCATGCCCGGCTCAATTAACTTATTTTTTATTGACAACTTCCATGATTGTAAACAATATCCCATGGTAATTCCCTCCCTCCCCCCACTTTCCCCTTTGAAACCCCACTCTCCACCATATCCCCTCCTCCTCTCAATCAGTCTCTCTTTTATTTTGATGACATGATCTTTTCCTCCTATTATGATGGTCCTGTGTAGGTAGTGTCAGGCACTGTGAGGTTATGGATATCCAGGCCATTTTGTGTCTGGAGGAGCATGTTGTAAGGAGTCCCACCCTTCCTTTGGCTCTTACATTCTTTCTGCCACCTCTTCCACAATGGACCCTGAGCCTGGTAAGGTGTGATAGAGATATTGCAGTGCTGAGCACTCCTCTGTCACTTCTCAGCACCATGGTGCCTTCTGAGTCATCCCAAGGTCACTGCCATTGAAAAGAGAAGGCTCTTTAATCAAAAGTGAGAATAGCATTAATATAAGGGTATGAACATTAAAGAAGTACTTACTAGGCAGCTTGATGAGCATAATACATACATTTAGCTGGGCACCAGCAGACACTACATTACTACCCCTGTTGTGCGGAGCACTCACTCTTCTGTCACTTCTTCTCAGCACCATGATGCCTCTGACTCATCCCAAGGTCACTGCCATCTGGTATAATCCCAGTTACCTTTTGGGATTGGTTTGGCTTCAGTTATGCTCCTGCTTGGGGCCCTCTTTGCTGTGCTGTGGGCTAAGGTAGGCTGGCTGGGTCTCTGGATTGCTGCTCTGGTCGCCTGTGCTGGGTACTGGGTGCTGTGCAGGTGAGCTCCCTTCCCCAGGTCTCTGGTGCTTGTTGGTTCTTGCACTGGCCGTAGGTGAGGGGAGGCTTTGGGTGGTGGCTGATGTTTACCCCTGGTCCTCGTGATCCTCTTCCTCACAAGCTGCTCCTCCACTGGTCTCTGCCGTCCTCCCTTCGCTTGCTTGAGTTTGGGAGGAGCTCCGGTGTGAGTGGAGAGTCCTCTCACCTGGCTTTTCCTGCCCGGTGCTGCCCTGCTGGAGCCGCTCCTGCCTGCTTCTGTGGGCTCTCGACGCTCTGGATCTGCCTACTTCTCTGCTATAGGTGATAATTTCTTATACACCTCACTTTTTAGTAGAAGAGTGTATTTTGCTGTTTTGTTTTTTTTTTTTTTTTTTGGCTTTTTCTCCCCTAGGCTGCTCTGGTGTGGATCCTACGCCAACATCTTAACCAGAAGTCCTGGCTGTGCCTCTTAAGGAGAGCTTGGTGGCAGTCCATCACTAAGCTCTCATGGAGAAGGAAGAATTCGTAACTCTCACAGTCTTGTTAGCGTTTTCCTTATTGGTCACTCAATTAATACACTGTTTTATTAGCAAAACAGTTTGGGATCTCAAAGAGAGATAAGGAAACCACTGCTGTGTTGACACATTCCTAGTCCAGTGTTTACTATCTCAGCACAGCAGAGGTGCAGGATGCAGCCCCTCATTCATGGACAGATTGTGTATTCATTTCCAAACTGAACAGTTTCTGGAAAACCATGCCTTTAAAGACAAGACTGTAACCATTAGAGGTTGGAATGGTGTGCATGGCCTTCAGAGAATTCCAGCAGTAACCTTCAGTGTCCCAGACTCATTAGAAAGTTATTCCATCGGGGCTGAGGAGATGGCTCAGTGGGTAAAGTCCTTGCTGCGCGATTGTGCCGGTGTGAGTTTGGATTCCCAGCATTGTGGGGCAGGCTTGTGATCCCAGCATTGGGGGGCAGAGACGGGGGCCGGGGTGGGGGGGACACTAAGGGCTTCCTGACTAGCTCATCTAAACAAATCAGGGAGCTTTAGGTTTAGTGAGAGACTCTGTCTCAAAATAAAATAAAATAAAATAAAATAAAAAATAAATAGAAAAAAGTAAGATGGAAAGCAATTAAAGAAGACACCCCCTGGTATGAGGGATTTTTTTTTTTTTTCACTTAAGTCATCACACTTCCTTTAGCGTTTCTGGGTCTGGAAGATGACCTGTACTCTAAGGTGGAGTCTCATATTTTGGTGGCTGGTCTTGAAAGTGATTCTTGGAGGCAGCACGACACTTGATGTAGACGTAGACAATGGACAGGCCAAGGAAGAACTCTGTGCACTTTCTTTTTGCGTATATGGAATCTTTGTGACATGGGGCATCACCTGCACCACGATGATTCATCTTTGGGATCATTGCTCTTGGAGGCCTTAGTCTTCCTCAGGTCCAAGGACTAAGAGTTTCTAACTTTCTATTCTGCCATTTCAGCCTTCTACTTTAAAAAAAATTATTTTACTTTTATTTATTTATTTGAGACAGAGAGAAAGAAGGGGAGAGAGAGAGAGAATGGGCTTGCCAGGGCTTCTAGCCACTGCAGACAAACTCCAGATGCATACGCCACTTTGTGCATCTGGCTTACGTGGGTCCTGGGAAATTCAACTGAGGTACTTTGGCTTTGCAAGCAAGCACCTTAACCACTAAGCAATCTCTTTAGGCATAAAAAAATTAAAAATCTGTTTTTTTTTTAAATTTTAGAGAGAGTGAGAAAGACAGACAGGAAAGAGAGAAAATTGGCACACCAGAGCCTCAGCCACTACAATCAAACTCCAGACACTGGCACCACCTTGTAGGCATGAATGATCTTGTGCTTGCCTCAATTTTGTGTGTCTGGCTAATGTGGGATCTGGAAAGTCAAACCTGGGTCCTTAGCCTTCACAGGCAAGTGCCTTAACTGCTAAGCCATCTCTCCAACAACAACCCCACCCAATTTTTTTAAAAAAAATATTTATTTATTTATTTGAGGGGAGGAGAGAGAGAGGAAGAGGTAGAGAGAGAGAGAGAGAATGAGCATGTCACAGTCCCCAGCCACTGTGAACAAACTCCATTTCTCTAGCCTTAGTTCCTTTTTTTTTTTTTTTGCTCTAAAATTTCTGATCCCTCTCAGACCTATTGTTTGCTAGCCCATTTTGTTTTCTCTGATACGAGATTATTTCATCTTGTTTGATTTTTTTCCTACAGCAGGGAAGTTTATGTTCTTTTTAATATAAAAAGCTAAGATGACATTCTTTCTTATAAATTAGATTCTCTGGTTTGTCAGCCTGCTGCAAGTAAGTGTGTGTATTGAATCTGCTTGTTGACAGTGTGGCCCACACCAAGTGGCCATTTAATGCTAATATCTGAGCAGCAAACTGAGCTGAACCTTCTGGAGAAAGTATGGTGAAGCAGCCAAGATGACCAGGTAGCTGAAGAGATGACCACACACCTGAGCTCCCTAGGGTCTGATGGGAGAACAGACAATAGCTGGACAAGCAGGGCTGCACCAGAGTTCAAGCCTTTGCTTCGGCCTTTGTTATGGACACAGCAGGAACTCCACTTACGTTCTGCTTTAATCCTCAGGCTGTCTTCTGGTCTTCTGTGGACAGACGTTCACACAGAGTCCTTCAAGCACCATGGCCTTCATGACTTTTTCATGAAGATTAAAAGTTAGAAGTTGAGGGCTGGAAAGATGCTTTAGCGGTTAAGGCACTTGCCTGCAAAGCCAAAGGACCTTGGTTTGGTTCCCCAGTACCCGTTATGGTAGATTGTGGGTCATGGATCTCTATGACTTTTATGAGATTGAGGGGAATTTAGGGGGTCATAGGCAGGTAGGGAGTGGGTCTAGGTGACTGCTGACACAGGAATGCAGCCAAACCCAGATGGTTTATTTTTTAAATTCTTATTAAAATTTTTTGTTCATATTTATTTATTTGAGAGTGACAGAGAGAGAGAAAGAGGGAGAGGGAGAGAGAGAGAATGAGTGTGCCAGGGGTCCAGCCACTGCAAATGAACCACAGAAGTGTGCAATCCCTTGTACATCTGGCTAACGTGGGTCCTGGGAAATCGAGCCTCAAACCAGGGTCCTTAGGCTTCACAGGCAAGAGCTTAACTGCTAAGCAATCTCTCCAGCCCAGATGGTCTATTTTTGTTGTTGTTTTATTTTCAGAATTTTTATTAACATTTTCCATAATTATAAAAAATATCCCATGGAAATACCCTCCCTCCCCCCCTGCACTTTCCTCTTTGAAATTCCATTCTTCATCATATTACCACCCCATCTCAATCATTGTACTTACATATATACAATACCAACCTATTAAGTACCCTCCTCCCTTCCTTTCTCTTCCCTTTATATCTCCTTTTAAACTTACTGGCCTCTGCTACTAAGTATTTTCATTCTCACGCAGAAGCCCAATCATCTGTAGCTAGGATCCACGTATGAGGGAGAACATGTGGTGCTTGGCTTTCTGGGTCTGGGTTACCTCACTTAGTATAATCCTTTCCAGGTCCATCCATTTTTCTGCAAATCTCATAACTTCATTTTTCTTTACCGCTGAGTAGAACACCATTGTATAAATGTGCCACATCTTCATTATCCACTCATCAGTTGAGGGACATCTAGGCTGGTTCCATTTCCCAGCTATTTATAAATTGAGCAGCAATAAATATGGTTGAGCATGTACTTCTAAGGAAATGAGATGAGTCCTTCGGATATATGCCTAGGAGTGCTATAGCTGGGTCATATGGAAGATCAATCATTAGCTGTTTTAGGAACCTCCACAGTGATTTCCACAATGTCTGATCCAGATTGCATTCCCACCAGCAGGGTAGAAGGGTTCCTGTTTTTCCCCATCCCCGCCAGCATTTATGATCATTTGTTTTCATGATGGTTGCCAATCTGACAGGAGTGAGATGGAATCTCAATGTAGTTTAATCTGCATTTCCCTGATGACTAGTGACACAGAACATCTTTTTAGATGCTTATATGCCATTCGTATTTCTTCCTTTGAGAATGCTCTATTTGGCTCCATAGCCCATTTTTTGATTGGCTTGTTTGATTCCTTATTATTTAACTTTTTGAGTTCTTTGTATATCCTAGATATTAATCCTCTATCAGATATATAGCTGGCGAAGATTTTTTCCCATTCTGTAGGTTGCCTCTGTTTTTTTTTTTCACTGTGTCCTTTGCAGTGCAAAATCTTTGTAATTTCATGAGGTCCCAGTGGTTAATCTGTGGTTTTATTGCCTGAGCAATTGGAGTTGTATTCAGAAAGTCTTTGCCAAGACCAATATGTTGAAGAGTTCCCCTACTTTTTCCTCTAGCAGTTTCAGAGTTTCAGGTCTGATGTTAAGGTCTCTAATCCATTTGGACTTAA
Organism: Jaculus jaculus; assembly: GCF_020740685.1. Taxonomy (NCBI): domain Eukaryota; kingdom Metazoa; phylum Chordata; class Mammalia; order Rodentia; family Dipodidae; genus Jaculus; species Jaculus jaculus. The sequence continues at coordinate 110,192,474 of NC_059109.1, forward strand.
TTCTTGTGCATGGTGAGAGAGAAGAATCTATTTTCATCCTTCTACAGACATAAATCCAGTTTTCCCAGCACCGTTTGCTGAAGAGGCTGTCTTTTCTCCAATGAGTATTTTTGGCACTTTTATCGAATATCAGGTGGCTATAGCTACCTGGACTTACATCTGGGTCCTCTATTCTGTTCCACTGATCTACATGTCTTTTTTTGTGCCAGTACCATGCTATTTTTGTTACTATGGCTCTGTAGTACAGGTTAAAATCAGGTATGGTGATACCACCAGCCTTACTTTTGTTGCTCAGTATTATTTTAGATATTCGAGGTTTTTTGTGATTCCAAATGAATTTTTTGATTATTTTTTCTATTTCCATGAAGAAAGCCTTTGGAATTTTGATAGGGATTGCATTAAATGTGTAGATTGCTTTTGGTAAGATTGCCATTTTCACAATATTGATTCTTCCAATCCAGGAACAAGGGATGTTTTTCCATTTTCTAGTGTCATCTGCAATTTCTCGCTTGAGTGTTTTAAAGTTTTCATTGTAGAGATTCTTTACTTCCTTGGTTAGGTTTATTCCAAGGTACTTTATTTTTTTGGATGCAATTGTGAATGGGAGTGATTCTCCGATTTCATCCTCTGTGTGTTTGTTGTTAGCATGTATGAAGGCTACTGATTTCTGTGTATTTATTTTGTATCCTGCTACATGGCTGTAGGTTTTTATCAGATCTAACAGTTTGCTAGTAGAGTCTTTAGGGTTCTTTATGTATAGAACCATGTCAACTGCATATAATGATAACTTGATCTCTTCCTTTCCAATTTGTATCCCTTTTGTGTGTGTCTTTTGCCTTATTGCTATGGCTAAGACTTCCAGAACTATATTAAATAAAAATGGGGACAGTGGACACCCTTGTCTTGTTCCTGATTTTAGTGGAAAAGCTTCCAGTTTTTCCCCATTTAGTAATATGTTGACTGTAGGCTTGTCATAAATAGCTTTTATTATATTGAGATATGTTCCTTCTAATCCAAGTCTGTGTAGGACTTTCATCATGAAGGGATGTTGGATTTTGTAAAATGCTTTCTCTGCATCTAATGAGATGATCACGTGATTTTTGTCCTTCAATCCAATTATATGATGTATTATATTTATAGATTTGCATATATGAACCATCCCTGCATCTCTAGGATAAAGCCTACTTGGACAGGGTGAATGGTCTATTTTTAATTGACCACCAGAGCAGAAAAATCATAAAAGCAGAAGTTAGGCATGAAAGGGGAAAAAAAAGTTAAAGTGGTCAGCTGAAGGCCAGCTGTTTTGAAGGTCACTGCCTTATGTGTCCTGGAAAGTGGTGGGGGAGGGGGTCTAAGCAGATGAGCTAAACTTCAATCCCTCATTACCAGGGCAGAGGGCAAGAGGGAGACCCAAACTCTATAAAAGCCAGTCACTCAGACCACGTTGATGGATTCCAAGCTCTGGGGCACTTTCTTCCCCTCCGGAGCTCTCAAATAACATGCTCAGGTTTCAAACAAAGCCGGCACATTCTTCAGGGCTGAACCAATGATCCTTTTCCTGGAACACTGAAATCTGATTGTGCCGAGTTGTCAGGCATATCCCAAGGGCTGAGGAGCATCACAGAGGTTCAGACAAGGCACTGCATATTCGTACCTCCACCCATGAAAAGATGTAGACGATAGATGAGCTCTGTTGATGGCTGATAAGAGCCATGGGTACTGAGTTCAGTCAGCTGCAGAATTTAAAAAAAAAAAATTTATTTGCAAGGAAAGGGGGAGAGAGAGTGAGAGAGAGAGAGAGAGAGAGAGAGAGAGAGAGAGAGAAAGAGAGAGATAATGGGCATGCTAGGGCCACTGAAAATGAACTCCAGATACATGCACCATTTGTGCATCTGGCTTAGTACTGGGGAATTGAACCTGGGTTGTTAGGCTTTACAGGCAAACACAGTAAGCACTTAGCCATCCCCAGCCCTCAGCTGAAGACTTTTGATTGGTAATATCAACCTATATCTCCTGAACATATAGGTGAATTTCAAGCGGGCTGCCATCTTCCATCTGAGGACATAGAGCCCACCATTAGTGTTGATGAGAGAGTATCTAAAATTAAAATATTTTCTTATAAGCTATTTATGCACACTTTATTCCTATGATATCTATTTCAATTGCACTGTTGGTACTAGTTTTGTTTGGTTTTAGTAAATAATCTAATCAGGTAGGCTAATCAGATCCACCTCAAAAGCAAAATACAACAAGGTAAAAACAAAAGAACAAAAAAGCATATATGTTAAAATACAAAAAAACAATTGAAAGTCGAAAAATGGGAAAACAAAATACCATTTAAATACCAATGAAGGAAATCAGATTTCTTCTTAATATTGAAGAAAAAATCATTACAAATCATCGAAATAGAAGCAAGGCTAGTTGAAAATAAGAAGGGACTCAGTGAAGGGGGGATTTGGAAGGGGATAAGGAAGGATCTGACCATGGCATATTGTTTATGTTTATGGAAGTTATCAACAACAGAGTTTTAAAAACTATTATAGAGAAAAATGGATCGCTTTATAAGAAGAACTTGTTGGACTTGCCCAGAAAGCAGAACTATCTAGAATTGGCAGGCATGCAATATTACCTTAGTGTCATAATGTAGGAAGTGAAATAAGAGAATAGGATGGCCTGCTAGAAGGGATGTAATGGAGCTAAAGTGTTCCGTGACTTATCGGAGAAAAAATGTAATGGTTAATGTCAAATATTGACACATTAGGGTGCTGGAGAGATGCCTCAGTGGTTAAAGGTGCTTGCTTGCAAAACCTGTCTGCCTGGGTTTAATTCCCCGACACCCATGTAAAGCTGGAGATGCAAAGTGACACATGATTGGCACATGCGTGCTCCCTGCACATAAGTATACACACAGGTAAGTAAATAACTAAGTATATATCGACATATGAGGCATTTATGTCCCTATCTCTAAAGTGCCAATGAATAGAGACAGAATAGCAAAAACTAGTAAGACAGAAAATAAAATCATACAAGGAATACTTACCTTTTCAAGAAAGACTAAGGGAAAGGAAGAAAAAGTCAAGAAAAATATAAAACACGATAAACAATGGCCAATTTATTTACTTGTCTTTAACTTTTTTTTATTTTTATTTGAGACAGAGAGAGGGTCAGAGAGAGAGAGAGAGAGAGAGACAGAGAGAGTTTGAGAATGGGCATGTCAGGGCCACCCGACACTGCAAAGGAGCTCCAGACGTATGCATCAAGACACCTTTTGCATCTGGCTTACGTGGGACCTGTCGAATCAAACCTGGATCCTTAGACTTCGTAGGAAAATGCCTTAGCCACTAAGCCATCTCCTCAGCACACCAGTGGCCAATTTAAAGCCAAACATAACAGTCAGGAAGTTAAGTAGCATTGAGAACTGCATTTGAGGAGTTGCTGAGTCTAGGGGACTCAGGGCAAGACCTAGGATGCCTTGATATTTTATATTATTTTTATAATAATATTTTGTGTGGGGTGGTATGGTATAGTGTGGCACCCCACATGCTCTCCTGTAACAGGAGATGATTGTGTTGTGTGTGGGGGAGATGAAGCAGAACTTTGAATGTCCCCTTCCATCCTTCCCTAGCTCTTCAGCCTGGTGTTTGTTTTTGATCTTCTTTACTGATCCCAGAGCTTTCAGGGCTCTGATGATCCTCTGGTCTCTGCTCCCTGTGGGACTGAGGTTAAAAGTGTGTGTGGCCATGCCCAGCGGTTAATGTGAGGCCTGGAGATTCAAACTCTGCGGCCTCGGTCCCTCATGCTTGTGCAGGAAGCATACTTAACTGCTGAGCCATCTTTCTAGATCTAAAGTAACATTTTATTTATTCATTCATTTCTTTGAGAGACAGGAGAGAAGAGGCAGATAGAGAAAGAGAATGGGCACACCAGGAACTCCAGCCACTGCAAATGAACTCCAGACGCATGTGCCCCTCTGTGCACTTGGCTTACGTGGGTACTGGGAAATCAAACCTGGGTCCATAGGCTTCCCAGGCAAGGGCCTTAACTGCTAAGTGATCTTTCCAGCTTTAAAATGAAAGAGTTGACATCATTGAAATTTCTACAGTAGTCTGGTAATTGTCTGCCATGTCTGCCTAGGTATGGTTTTCAGACCTGTGAAAGCTGGCAAAAGGAGGTAATGATGACAAAACAGAAGTCAGAGGAAGGCGCTGGAAGCTGTGGAAGAGGTCTGGCACGAAGGTTGGGCAGCCCTGAAGAAGCAGGAAGAGAAGGAAACACTGCGGTTCTGCCAACACTGAAAGCTGAGTATAAATTATAGATGAGACACTTGTGGGTTTCTGATAGGAAACCAGTTCTGAATTTTGTTTACATAGAGCAAATTGTTTATCTTTGACTGATTCTCTGTTGCTGTATTCTAACAATTGATTATAGTGGGTCTGAGTGTGAATCTTTTTGAATTTATTGTCTTGAAGCCAGGTGTGGTGGCGCACGCCTTTAATTCCAGCACTCGGGAAGCAGAGGTAGGAGGATCACCGTGAGTTTATGGTCACCCTGAGACTACATAGTGAATTCCAGGTCAGCCTGAGCTACAGTGATACCCTACCTTGAAAAACCATAAAAAGTATGTGTGTGTGTGTATGTGTATATGTGTGTATATATATACAGCATATATATATATATATGTGTGTGTGTGTGTGTGTGTGTAATTAAATTTTAAATTAAAATGCATTTCATTTTAAATATTCTTTCTGTCTGAGGAAATGGTTCAGTGGCTAAAGGTGCTGAAATGCAAATCCTGGTAGTTTGGGTTCAAGTCTCCTGTACCCATGTAAATCCAGATGCACAAAGTGGCACATGCATCTGAAGGTTGTTTGCAAACTGGTGTGCCCATCCCCTACTCCATCTCCCACTCTCTCTCACTTTTAAATAAATAAACACAATTTTCTTTCCAACTGAAGAGGTAGATGTATTTTCTCATGTGAAGAATCAGTAATGGGCTGGAGAGGTGGCTTAGCAGTTAAGCGCTTGCCTGTGAAGCCTAAGGACCCCGGGTCGAGGCTTGATTCCACAGGACCCATGTTAGCCAGATGCACAAGGGGGCGCACGCATCTGGGGTTTGTTTGCAGTGGCTGGTGGCCCTGGCACACCCATTCTCTCTCTCTCTCTCTCTCTCTCTGTCTGCTGCTCTCAAATAAATAAATAAAAATAAACAAAAAAATTTAAAAAAAAGAATCAGTAATAATCACAAGGAAAACTCGAGTAAAATATACTCCTAGAATTGCTTTTTTTTCTTGTGAGAGTTCTAAGTGCATAGAAATATAAGTATCTTAGACTTAACATCTGATATAGGTATGATTTGTGTCATGTTTCAGTCAGACAATAATCTTATTACATTATATTATATATATAAAGATTATTATATATATAATATAGTATATATATTATAATCTTATTATTATAAGATTATAATCTTATAGGAAATTACTGGTCAGCCTGAGCTAGAGTGTGACTCGACCTCAAAAAACCAAAAAATAGTCGGCCTGCAAGAGCGGAAGGAGCCTGGCCGGTGCCGGGAAGTAATCGCTCTAACTTCGGGGGAGGCTCGCGTGCCAGGTGCGGGGAGCTGCGGGGTGCGCGCCGTGCTTACAGCCGTGGGTACCCCGCATGTCCCGCGGGTCCAGCGCTGGCTTAGACCGCCACATTGCCATTTTCTCGCCCGAGGGTCGGCTCTACCAAGTAGAATATGCATTTAAGGCTATTAACCAAGGGGGCCTTACATCAGTAGCTGTAAGAGGACCAGACTGCAGTAATTGTCTCACAGAAGAAAGTACCTGACAAATTACTAGATTCCAGCACAGTGACACACTTGTTCAAGATAACTGAAAACATTGGCTGTGTGATGACTGGAATGACAGCTGACAGCAGATCCCCAGTACAGAGGGCGCTCTATGAAGCATCTAGTTGGAAATACAAATATGGCTATGAGATCCCTGTGGATATGCTGTGTAAAAGAATCGCTGATATTTCTCAAGTCTACACACAGAATGCTGAAATGAGGCCACTTGGTTGTTGTAAGTGTGTTTAGAAGTTTTCCAAATAACTGATGGATTGTAATTGTTCACAGAGAACATGTACAGAGATAATGGTAACACTTGAATTCTGACTATTTGGTTTGGAAATTAAAGCTTTGGATACTAAAAAAAATTAAAAAAATAAAAAATAAAAATAAAAAAAATAGTATTGCACGTTTGCCCTTTTTTAAGAAAAGATTCTTTGCAAATATTTTATTTATTTATTTGCAAGCAGAGAGAGAGAATAGTCATGCAGGACCTCTAGCCACTTTGTGCCTCAGTCTTTACATTGATACTGGGGAATCGAACCTGGGTCCTTAGGCTTTGCAAGCAAGTGTCTTAAGAGCTAAGTCATCTCTCCAGTCTCTAAGTCTATCTACTCTTTTATCCAAAAACTGTTTTCCACAGGGATTTGTGCTGTAAGTCACAGTGACCTTTGGGTCACCAACCAGGATTTTAGAGTCATTCTCTTGTTTGAACTAATACCATTATCATCAAGTCTTGATGATTCTATATGGACAAGCAGAGATTTTTAATTGGATTCCAACCAAAAGGATAGATTCTGACTAGAGGTGGAGAAATTCAGCCATTTCCTTTGCGGGTTTATGAGCCTGTGAGTCTTCCGGCTATCTGAGCTTACCTGACCTTCTAAGTGAGAAGGATTTTCTAGGGCATTAAGGTCTTGGGTATACTAATTAGCCTGATTTAACTATGTCATATGTATTAAAACATCTAAATATCACGTTGTAGCCCAAAAATGTCAAAAAATGTCAACCAAAAATACTGATAAATCATTAACAAAATATCCGCTAGAGGCCAGTGTTTGTCAGGATGGTCTCTGAAACTGTTAAATTCAGTTTGCTGAGATGCATACACACTCAAAAGCCTGCTGTTTAGGTTGGTCTTCTTTATTCAGGTCATTCATAAATTTTGCATGTGAATATCTCACACTCAAGGAAAATTTTCAAGAACATTTTTCATTTGGAAGTATAAAGGAAGTTCCAACGTGCTTCTCTTCAGAGGTCCTAACTTTGTGCCCAGCCTCCGCACAACTGAAGCTCTGCTTGAGAAATCGGTTTGTGTGTGTGTGTGTGTGTGTGTGTGTGTGTGTGTGTGTGTGTTTTGAGGTAGGATCTCACTTTAACCCAGGCTGATCTGTAATTCACTATGTAGTCTCAGGGTGGCCTTGAACTCATGGTGATCCTCTTACCTCGGACTCCCAAGTGCTGGAATTAAAGGCGTGTGCTACCATGCCAGGCTTGAGAAATAAATTTTTACCTGTAGTCATTGTGGAGACAAGAGCTTCCTTATTCTTATTTATTTAATTTTTATTGACAACTTCTGTAATCATGGACAATAAACCATGATAACTACCTTCCCCAAAGAGTTTCCTTATATATGACATGTTGATAAGGCATCAAGCAAGAAAAATAAGCTTGAAGGTCAGAAATGTATGAGGATGAACCTAGCATGATTATATTTTATTTCTGAAGTTGGATGAAAAATTTCTGCTATTTATTTTATTTCTTTATATATCTACATTGCTTCTTAAAAATTAGTCCTTACAGGGCTGGAGAGATGGCTTAGCGGTTAAGCGCTTGCCTGTGAAGCCTAAGGACCCCGGTTCAAGGCTCGGTTCCTCAGGTCCAACGTTACCCAGATGCGCAAGGGGGCGCACGCGTCTGGAGTTCGTTAGCAGTGGCTGGAAGCCCTGGCATGCCCATCCTCTCCCTCTCCCTCTGTCTTTCTCTCTGTGTCTGTTGCTCTCAAACAAATAAATTAAAAAATTTAAAAAAAATTAGTCCTTACATGTTAACAAATTGGAAGACACAGAGAAAGAAATAAGCCCAAAGGGGCTGGGGAGGTGGCTCACTGGGTCAAAGTGCTTGCTGTATAAGCATGAGGACCTGAGCTCTATCTCCAACACTCATGTAAGAATCTGGGCAAAGTCTTGGAGCCATGGCTTAGCAGTTAAGGTACTTGCCTGGGAAGCCAAGGGACCCAGGTGCAATTTACCAGGAGTCTTGAAAGCCAGATGCACAAGGTGGAGCATGTGTCTGGAGTTGTTTGCAGTGGCTAAAGGCCCTCTTTCTCTCTCAAATAAAAATAAATAAATAAAATATCGCACACACACACACACACACACACACACACACACATACATTTGAAGAAGCTGGGCATGCCTGTAACCCCTGCACTGAATATGCAGAGATGGGAGGCTCACTGGGGCTCTCTGGTCGACAAGTCTAACTGAAACAGGGAAAATCCGCCTCAGTGAGAGGTTCTGTCTTGGGGAAGTAAGGCAGAAGAGTGATAGAGGAGAACACCTGACATGTTCCTCTGGCCTCCATGCACATGCACATGAGTACACATATCTGCATGCACACATGCACACACCACCAAAAAAATAAGCCTAATAAAGACATTTGTTATATCTTTTAAATTTTATTTTATTTATTTGCAAGCGAAGAAACAGAGAACAGAGAAAATGAGCATGCCAGTGTCTCCAGCCACTGCAAATGAACTCCAGATGCGTGTGCCAATTTGTGCATCTGACTTTTCGTAGGTACTAGGGAATCAAACCTGGGTTGTTGGGCTTTGCAGGCAAGCACTCTAACTGTTAAGCAATCTCCCCAGTCCTGTCATATCTTTTATAGATTTCTAACTTAAGTAAACTCTTGGTTGTGTCTTGGCCAGATGGCTCTCTCCATCCCATGGTTATCCAATTGCTGATGGAGATTGGATTGGGAGAATTAGCTGTGTGGTTATTATTTCCAGCTGTATTTCTGGTGATCCAGACACACAAGGAGACATTAATTAGGTCAAGGGATTGGTGTTTTAGAACCCTCAGTAGTTGGCGGTATAGTCGACCCAGGAGTTTCTTGAAATGTTGAGCCTGGTGAACCTGATACAACTGGGACACCTGGTGAACCAGGTTGATGACTATGTACTTTTGAATATGTGTCCGTTATGCAGCATGACTTCTTGTTCTCACAAAGTAAGATGTACCTCTCATTATCCAGACAGCGAACTCTGCAGTATCCTACATTATTGTCCCAGCATCTACGTTGGACCAGGCCAGCTGCAGGGAAAAAAAGATGGCCAATTTTTTAACTTTATTATCAATAAAACATTCGATTCAGTTAAAAAATTTAGGGACTGGAGGCATGCCTTAGCAGTTCAGGCACTTGCCTAAAAAGCCAAAGGACCTAAGTTCAATCCCCAGTACCCATGTAAGCAGGATACACAAGGTGGTGCATGCATCTGGGTTTATTAGACATGGCTGAAGATCATGGAGTGCCCACTCTCCTTCTCTCTGACTCTCTCTTTCTCTCAAATAAATAAAAAATTTTGAATAATTTCTGCCATCTAGATGAATATGATGACAAATCCTAAAAATCACCCAGGGAGACAAAAAAGAAAACATGAGGAAAATGTTAAAATTGTGGCAGATGCCCTAACATACTGTGAGGGAAAGGGAAGAAGGAGAGGGAAAAGAGTGAGAGAGCACACACATAGAGCTGATAGGTAAGGCTAAATTCTTATGAAGGATGAAAGTGAGCCAGGAGTTCGAAGCCACCCTGAGACTACATAGTGAAATCCAGGTCAGTCTGAGCTAGAGCAAGATCCTACCTCAAAACACCAAGAAATGGGGCTGGAGAGATGGCTTAGCACTTAAGCGCTTGCCTGTGAAGCCTAAGGACCCCGTTTCGAGGCTCGGTTCCCCAGGTCCCACGTTAGCCAGATGCACAAGGGGGCGCACGTGTCTGGAGTTCGTTTGCAGAGGCTGGAAGCCCTGGTGCACCCATTCTCTCTCTCTCCCTCTATCTGTCTTTCTCTCTGTGTCTGTCGCTCTCAAATAAATAAATAAATAATTTTTTTAAAAAAAACCAAGAAATGAAAAAAAAGCAAAAAGAACAAACTCGTTTGTTCCAGGCAATGAGCAGCAATGTCTAGTCTCTGGGCTTCAGAAACTGCTGAGAGTATTTGAGAGGCTTCAGGCAGGTGGACAAGTCTAAAGTGTGACAGACAAGGAGCAAAGGCTCACGAGATGAAAAGTCACCTCAAGGAGCAGAGCCAGACCTCACAGTCCCTTTGGGTCATGAGTGATTTAATGTTTGTTTTCAGAATGTGATGTGAGCTCTGTGACTTCACTGTGTTAAGCCTGTCAGGATTCAGCAGCTGAGCTGAAGGGCTGGGGAGGGAACTTGGATGTGCTAGAGTGACTGGGGCCAGGGAAGTCAGTGCAGAAAGGACAACATGGACTCAGAGTCATGTTTACATAGAAGACAGAGAAATAGGAGAAGTTAGATCAAATACTCGATTTCTGAACGGAGGGGGAGGTCAATAAAGATACATGCCATTCACAAAATGAGTGAGACTTGGGGGGAAGAGGAAACAGTGGGCTCAAATGTTTGCATTGGGCATGTCACATGATCATCCTGGGATGCGAAGAAGGCAGTTGAATGAGTATGGGATCTCAGAAGAGAGGTTCCACTACAGATATATTTTTTTGTGGGTGGTGGTTGTGGGAAGAGATGGCTTAGCAGGTAGGACTGGTTGTCATATAAGAATGAGGACTGGGCTGGAGAGATGGCTTAGTGGTTAAGCGCTTGCCTGTGAAGCCTAAGGACCCCGGTTCGAGGCTCAGTTCCCCAGGTTCCACGTTAGCCAGATGCACAAGGGGGCACACGCGTCTGGAGTTCGTTTGCAAAGGCTGGAAGCCCATTCTCTCTCTCTCCCTCTATCTGTCTTTCTCTCTTTGTCTGTCGCTCTCAAATAAAAAAAAAAAAAAAAGATTAAAAAAAAAAGAATGAGGACTGGCATTTGGTATCTATCACACACACAAAAAGCCAGATATGGCCACACATGCATGTCACCCTCAGTTCTGAGGAGCGGCGTATTGAAGAGATTGGTAGCACTGATTCACAGAGTGAACAAGTCTTTTCCAGCAGAAGAGCCCTTTTTTTTTCTCTTAAACTTATTTAATCATAGCAATTTTTGATGCATAAGTCAATGGCAAATATTAATTTTCAATAACACAGTAATTTTCAAAACTATCGTTATTAAAACTAAAGGATAGCTTAGGGGTTGGAGAAATGGCTTAGTGTTTAAGCACTTGCCTGTGATGCCTAAGGACCCTGGTTTGAAGCTCGAATCCACAGGACCCAAGTAAGCCAGATGCACAAGGTGGCACATGCATCTGGAGTTAGTTTGCAGTGGCTGGAGGCCCTGGCGTGCCCTTTCTCTCTCTCTATCTGCCTCTTTCTCTCTCTGTCTGTTGCTCTCAAATAAATAAATAAACAAAAATATTTTTTAAAACGGAGGGATAGCTGGGTGTGGTGGTGCACACCTTTAATCTCAGCACTTGGGAGGCAGAGGTAGGAGGATCACCATGAGTTTGAAGCTAGCCTGGGACTCCAGAGTGAATTCCAGTTGATCCTGGGCTACCTCGAAATAAAGAAAACAAAAAAGGGGGAGTAAGCTTTTATAGCGACCTAAAGTCAGAAGCTCCTCATTGATGACTTGTCTTTCTACACACACTCACTCTCCTAGCCTTTCTTCCACCCAAACTTATGTCTCTTCCACACGGTGGCTCTGCAGAATACAGTGAAGACTTGTTTGACATTCTTAAGACCATGAACTAAGGCTTCCCTCTGAGGTACTTCTGGGACTCACAATTTAAGATGGTAAAAAGATTTAGACTAATATGATAATATAATGAATAGCTTAAAGTAGAAAGGAGGCCCAGGGAACACCAGGCAGTTGTTCAGAGACATTTGGAGCAGCTCAGAGCACAGTGGAGACTATGGCCTTTGGAGAAACATCTCAGAGGATGCTTTAAATCATTACATGTCCACAACAAAAGAATCCCAGGGAATGGAACAGGGGCTCCAGAATAAGACCATTTCTGCTGCTCTGTATTGGCCTGGAATGTTTCCTGCATCATGACTTTTTTCCACTACAGACCCTTGGAGCCCATGTGTAACAACTCACTCTCAGTCAATCATCCCTCCTGTAGAAAGTCCCATTACCTTCGGTCATCTGAGTCAACAACCCACAGAAAATGAAGGTCAGCGTTGGGAGAGTCATTGCTCCTGGAAGAGGGGAAGCTCTCTGTCCCAAGGAACCCAAAATGCTTTATGCAGCAAGAAACCCAAGTTTCCACCTTTATTGGCCTTATCATGGGTGATGAACCAGAGACGAGGAGAATGCCATGCCATCTGGATCAACAAACCATTAATTTGCATCATCAAGTGTGCATGACACTGTAATGTTCAGGTCTAGAAATTATTAGCGGAAACTGCAGCCTTGTGAGACAGTGCGTCACCCCTTTAGGACTGTATGGTCTGATGGCAAAAACCTCCAAAAGAAACTTTTTCTTAAACCTAGATGGAATGAGTTGTCTCCCCTCTGTCCATGTGAAACACCTTTTATATACCCAATGACATGGGTATATACGAGAATGGCATGTAAAGTCACCAGTGTGGCAGACCAACAGATTATGGTATACAGCAAAGTATCTTTTCTTCTGGGTTCATAAGCCTCCATTGATTTATAGCGGTTGGGACCGGGGAGTGAAACTAGGCTGGATTGGTGCTCCTTTTTTCTCTTCCACTATATGAACCCTTTCACTGGAAGAGAAAATAAGAAAAGCATTGGGAGAAAATTTTTATTTATTTATTTGAGAGAGAGAGGATGGGGCAGATAATAGATGATTGATAGATAGATAGATAGATAGATAGATAGATAGATAGATAGATAGATGGAAAGAAAGAATAGGTGTGCCAGGGCCACTAGCCACAAACTATAGACACATGTGTCACCTTGTGCATCTGATTTATGTGGATCCTGGGAAACTGAACCTGTGTCCTTTGGCTTTGCAGGCAAGCACCTTAACCACTAGGCAATCTCTCTAGCTCTGAAGACACATTTTCAAAATAACAAAACAAAATTCTACCTTAGGAAATTCAAAATAAGAGAAAAATGAACATGAAATGAGAAGAAATGAAACATTAAAAGTTAGAGCAGCTATGGCATTGAAAATAGGAAACCCATAGAGCAAACTCAATAAAACTAAATGTCAGACCATTGAAGGGCGAAATGACTTAAGCTCTAGCCATGATAAGTAATAGTAAAAAAGAAGGTGGGCTGGAGAGATGGTTTAGCAGTTAAGGCACTTATCTGCAAAGCCTAAGGACCCAGGTCCAATTCCTATTGCACATGAAAGCCAGATACATAAGGTGGCACATGCATCTGGAGTTCATTTGCAGTGACTAGAGTCCCTGGTACACCCATTTGCAGGAGGATCACCATGAGTTTAAGGCTAGCCTTAGACTACATAGTGAATTCCAGGTCAGCCTGGGCTAGAGTGAAACCCTACCTCAACCCCCCCGAAAAAGACTTTTTTAAAATAAAAAAGATTCAAATTACTTTATCAGAATTGAAAGAAAGATTATCACTACCAATCCTGTTGCTATTAAAAGGACAATAATTGAATTCAATAATATACCCAAAATATTTTTCACTAGATGAGATGAACCAATTCCTTAAAAGATATCCATGCCAGTAAAAGTCCAGCCTTGGTAAGGAGGATACCAATTTTAAAGGTACCCTGAGGCAACTAGGAAAGAGAAGAAAACTCAGCATATAGTATTTTTTTAAAGGATTTGATATTTTCTGACAACAAATTTAATTTGGGATATACAATACTAGAGAAATTTGTAAAAAAATAAAATAAAAGGATCTTTCCCACAGCGAAATCACCCTGTGTTGATAATTGTTTATAAAAAGTTGGCATCAGGGGCTACAGAGATGGCTTAGTGGTTAAGCACTTGCCTGTCAAGCCTAAGGACCCCAGTTCAAGGCCGATTCCCCAGGACCCACATTAGCCAGAGGCACAATGGGGTGCACACATCTGGAGTTTGTTTGCAATGGCTGGAGGCCCTGGCATGCCCATTCTCTCTCTCTTTTTTCTCTCTGCCCCTTTCTCTCTCTGTCTGTTGATCTCAAATAAATAAATAAAAATAAACAAAAAACATTTTTAAAAAGTTGGCATCAGTTCCTATGTTTTTTTTTTTTTTCATGGACTGGAAGAAGGAAGCATTGATATCGTAAAATTTGCAATCTTAACAACATCAACAACAACAAAAAACAATCCATAGGTTCAATGAAGTTAGAAAGTGGGAAGGGAACAAAAATGCTAATTATAATAAAGGGTTGTATTCTGGTATATCTGCCCCACTAGTTAATGAAGAAAAATAAATTCTTACCTATGAAGCTTTTGTCAACTGCAGAAGTTACCACCCAATCTGAACTGAGAATTGTTCTCCACAAACCCAGTCTCATTTGAAACACAGAAGATTAGAGCCTCACCAAGGCTGTTTTTCTTTAGCTTGGTAGAACTGAGCTAACCTTCTAGGCTACAAAGAGAACCCCATAAAAGTAGCTTGAGTTATAAGGGCTTTACCATTATTATAAACTATACTAATACGAGGCAAGTACTATTTCTGGCCGGATAACTTAAGAGGATGGAAAAGTTCATTAAAAAGTTCTGTGTATGAACTGGAAATAGTGGCCCATTTCTATGGTCCCAGCTATGAGGTAGGCTGGGGGAAAAGATTGCTTCATCCCAGTCCAAGGCTGGCTGAGGCAACATCAACACGACAGTTTCAAATCAACAAAGTTCAAGTAAAACAATGTCCATGAGGAAACTAAACCACCTGAACAAGGCACATATAAACCATAACTCAGATCTTTTTTGGCTAAAGGTAAATCCTGTTCACAACTGCATCTAAAGTCAGGGGAATCATGACCCCCACTAAAGTCAGGGGCCTCAGAACTCATTGTAGGAACTGGGCACAATAAGGGTTTTTGTGGTGGTTTGATTCAGGTGTCCCCCATAAACTTAGGTGTTCTGAATGCTAGGTTCCTAGCTGATGGCGAATTGGGAATTAACACCTCCTGGGGGCAGTGTATTGTTGGCGGCGGGCTTACGGGTGTTATAGCCAGTTTTCCCTTGCTACTGTTTGGCACACTCTCCTGTTGCCATGCAGGGCTCCTTCCCGGTCAGGTAGGTAGTGCCAAGGGAAGGACCAGACCTGCTGGTTCCTCCCTAGGGGTTGAGAAGGAAGAAGAGTGTCGGACGACCCAGAAACCTCTCCTGGCCACCGGAGAAAAACCACACTGAGTCAGGAGTCTTTTCGATGCAGGAACTTGCAGAAACAACTCGCTTTATTACTCTGAGCAGTTGCCTATATCATGTTGGGGAGGAAGGTGGGGATTTTAGGATGGGGGAAGAGGTAAGGGCCAATAGTAAACTTTAACTATTGACTTTTTTTTTTTTTTTTTTTTTGGTTTTCCAGATAGGGTCACACTCTAGCCCAGGCTGACCTGGAATTAACTCTGTAGTCTCAGGGTGGCCTTGAACTCACGGCGATCCTCCTACCTCTGCCTCCCGATTGCTGGGATTAAAGGCGTGCACCACCACGCCTGGCAACTTTAACTATTGAAATGGTAATTACAATTGCCACAAGGAAGTGGCAGGCCAGAAGCCATTAGGTGTCTTGCCAAGTCCTAGCTGGCCAAAGACAGGTCGCCAAACTTTAGCTAGGCTCAGGAAGTTCCACTACACCTCATGCCTGGGCCTTTCAGAGCCCAACATTTCCATGGTCCACCTTATGTGGGTCAGGGGGTGATGTCCACTCTCTGCTCATGCCATTGTTTCCCCCTGCCATCGTGGAGCTTCCCCTCCAGCCTGTAAGCCAAAATACCCCCCCCCCCCGCCACAAGCTGCTCTTGGTTGGGTGATTTCTTCCAGCAATGCAAACCTGACTGCAACAGTAAAGTGGTACTGAGGAGTGGGATTGCTTCCTGACACCTGAATGTGTGACTTTGGCCTTTTGGAGCCGATTTTCAAGAGGAATGTGGAAGGATTTGAAACCTTGGCCTAAGAGATACCTTGCAGTGCTGTAAGTATAGCTTGATGGACTATTCTGGTCAGGGTTGAAAGACCTGAATGCAGTAAAAACTATAGACTATGACATTTGGCTTATGAGGGTGAAAAAGAGCTTTGCTTGGACTGGGCCAGCAGTTTGTGTGAGAAGCTTGCTGTTATGCCTGTGTCCTGAGAAGTTGTGCAGGGTTGCTTTGCATAGAAATGAACTGTTGTGAGCAGAGGGATATGGCACAGGAAGAAAAATCTTTGGGTGAACTGCTGCCCATTCAGCTGTAATTGAGAGATTACAACCTTTGAGATTGGGCCACCTGACCTGCTTTGGGGCAACAGAAAGAAAGTGTACTCTTTTGAAGGGGCCTGAGTGCTCCAAGAGTATCCTGTTCTTTAAAGTCTGCTTTATTCCCCCTTGGATTAACAAATTGGCACACTACATGGTCTTGTGGAGTATAAGAAGTGCAGGAAAAAGAGGGTCATTGAGTTTGCAACATGGTCTTGTGTTTTAGAAATGGTCATGGGTACTGTGAAGCAGGATTGCGTGCATGGAGTCCCAAGGTAGCCATGAGGATGAACTGTGGATTGCAGTGGAGACCCAGTGGAGATGCCAGGACCATGAAATGGCTGCTAAGGAAAGCTGCCAGCCTTGATGAAGTTTTCTAGGACTCTGAGTAGCCTAGCTGGAGACTTGCTGCTGGTTAGAATGATTAGACTTGGAAATTTGTCACTGCCTAGAGTTGTTGGACTTGAAGCTACAGAGTTTGATGTTTGCCCTGGTTGTTTTAAATCTTATATTGGCTGAATATTTCTTTGCTATGCCCAATGCCATTTTTTGCAGTGTGAATGTTTATTCTGTGCCATTATGAGTTTTTTGGGTGATCTTTTGGTATTATGGCTCAGTTAAAAGATCTTAGACTATGGGGATGTTTGAGCATTTTGGGGATTGATAAAAACTATGGGCCAATAAGCTAGAAAGGAGATATAAAGGGAATAGAAAGGGAGGGAGTGGGGACTTAATAGGATGGTATTGTACATATGTAAGTAGAAGAACAGATTAAGGGGGGTGAAAAGGCCAAAGTGAGGTCATGGTAAAAGACTGAGTAAAGGAAAGGTAGAGGGAGGGCTAAACAAAATCTAAGAGGATATAAATAAATCATATGGAATCCTACTTTTTTGGACAATGAAACACTCAGGAGCCATAGATTGCTGCTAGAAAATTTTCAGTGCCAGGGATGGGATACCTTCCAGTGAGTTATTGACCAGGGAGGTCCCTGATGCCCCCAAGACATTATAGGCCATTGCTGAGGCCCTTGGTTTCCCACCAGTAATAGATGGTAAGACCCTATTGCTGAAGACTCCACATATTTGGGCTGCAAGACCACTGAGAAATCCTGCTGGAACTGAGCTGATAACCTCCTCCATGTAGACCTGCTGACAGAAAGCTGGAAAAAGCCATTCTGCATGCAGTTTAATGTGAGAGAGAAGTGAAAATATTCAACAGTGGACACTGCAAGCCTTATATTTGGCCAAACAAGCCAAATAAGCTAAAGGGGGCAATATTTGCACATCTGTTATGGGAGAAACCAACTGCCCTCTAATTTGAATGGAGGTCCACTCCATGGGAGGGAATTCCTGATACTGCAAACCTACCACAGGAGTAGTCATGAGCCCTAAGAGCATAATATCTGCTGGTGTCCAGCTAAATGTATGTATTATGCTCATCAAACTGCCTAGTAAGTACTTCTCTTAATGTTCATACCCATATGTTAATGCTACTCTCATTTTTGATTAAAGAGCCTTCTCTTTTCAGATGGCAGTGACCTTGGGATGACTCAGAAGGCACCATGGTACTGAGAAGTGACAGAGGAGCACTCAGCACTGCAATATCTCTATCACACCTTCCAAGGCTCAGGGTCCATTGCAGAAGAGGTGGCAGAAAGAATGTAAGAGCCAAAGGAAGTGTAGGACTCCTTACAACGTGCTCCTCCAGACACAAAATGGCCTGGATATCCATGACCTCACAGTGCCTGACACTACCTACATCAGACCATCATAATAGAAGGAAAAGATCATGACCTCAAAATAAAAGAGACTAGCTGGGTGTGGCGGCACACACCTTTAATCCCAGCACTCGGGAGGTGGAGGTAGGAGGATCACTGTGAGTTCGAGGCCACACTGAGACTACATAGTTAATTCCATGTTAGCCTCGGCCAGAGTGAGACCCTATCTCGAAAAACCAAAAAATAAAAAAAAAAAAAAGAGACTGATTGAGAGGGGGAGGGGATATGAAAGAGAGTGGAGTTTCAAAGGGGAATGTGGGGGGAGGAGGGAATTACCATGGGATTTTGTTTATAATTATGGAAGTTGTCAATAAAAAAAATAAAATAAAATAACCTATGGGTACTTTTAAGGTTGCACTGAATGCATTGTATTTTGCATCATGTATGGATATCAGTTTATGGGGGCCAGGGGAGGAATGTGGTGGTATGATTCAGGGGTTCCCTATAAACTTAGGTGTTCTGAATGCTATGATTCCAGCTGATGGAAATTTGGGAATTAACACCTCTTGGAGGCCGTGTATTGTTGGGTGCATGCATATAGGTGTTATAGCCAGTTTCCCCTTGTCAGTATTTGGCACACTTTCCTGTTGTTATTGTCCACCTGATATTGGCCAGGGGTTGATGTCCACTTTCTGCTCATATTATTGTTTTCCCTACCATCATGGTGCTTCCCCCTCGAGCCTGTAAGCCAAAATAAACCTCTTTATTCCACAAGCTGCTTTTGGTTGGGTGATTTCTACCAGAAATGTGAACCTGACTGCAACAGCTTTCATTCCCCAAGGATGTTGGGGTGACTAGGCTGGAGAAATTAAGATGGTATCAATCATAGGTACTGACAGTTATATAACTCTGGCAAAGAACTTGGAAGAAGTCAGACAGTGCTACATAGCTCTTGAAAGCTTCCCATGTACCTGTCACTCATAAGGCATCTCCCCACACAAATGTTCACACATGAGGCTCAACACCTGACTGAGGAATACTGTCCGGAAGCCTTGCAGCATGAATTTTCTGCTGCCGATTGAGGTGGGATCTTCAACTATAGTCTTTTCCATACTCCCTGCACTCATAGGGGCCATTGTCCAGTGTGAACTTTCTGGTGTCAAACAAGGTGGGACGTTCTAATGAAGTCTTTCCCACATTTGCTGCATACAAAAGGCCTGTCACCAGTGTGACCCCCCTGGGGTGCAATGAAGTCTGAGTTTGGCTGAAGGACTTACCACAATCACTGCACTCAAAGCATTTGCTCTCTGTGTGAATTCTCTCATGTTTAATGAGGGTGTACCTGTATCCAAAAGATTTCCCACTGTCGCTACATCTCCAGTGTGGACGCTCTCAACGCTGCTCCTACTTGCTGCACTGATAAGGCCTTGATCCATTGTGAACTCTCCGGGGTACTACTAAATTGGAATGACGAGTGACGTGTTTCCCACATTCACTGCACTCATAAGACTTTGCTCCACTACAGATTCTCTGGTGCTGCACAAGGGTATCTTTGTGGATGAAACCCTTCCCACATTCACTGCACTTGCAATGCATTTGTCCAACAAGAAAGCCCTCCCATGCCGGGCGTGGTGGCGCACGCCTTTAATCCCAGCACTCGGGAGGCAGAGGTAGGAGGATCGCCGTGAGTTCGAGGCCACCCTGAGACTACATAGTGAATTCCAGGTCAGCCTGAGCCAGAGTGAGAGCCTACCTCAAAAAAACAAAAGAAAAGAAAGAAAGAAAGAAAGAAAGGAAGGAAGGAAGGAAGGAAGGAAGGAAGGAAGAAAGAAAGAAAGAAAGAAAGAAAGAAAGAAAGAAAGAAAGAAAGAAAGAAAGAAAGGAAAGCCCTTCCCATTCTCAGTGTTCTTCCCCCAGGGGTGACCTTGTGTAGGTGACTACTCACTACTCAAGCTGGGCTCTACCTCACAGCCAAGAGACTTCTCTGAGGAGCGAGGTTCTGCACAAACTCTGAAGTTCTTCACCAGTGTGCTTACCTTCACCTCTTCCTGAGGATTTCTCTACATAGTGACGCTTCACCTTCTTGTGACAGTTTGCACAGAACCAGAATTTTCTCCCACGTGCTCCACATGAATAAGTTCTGAGTCTGCACTCTGTTCCCTGGTGTTCATCGGCCTACAAAATGTCTTTCAAGATGGGGCCACATATGTCACACACAGTGAGCTGTTTGTGTGGACGAACTAGTCTTAGGAGAGTTAACATGTGCCACGCTGATAGAAGTGCTTCGTCCAGAAGATACCTGTGCATCCTTCATGGCACATCCACATCCAGAGCAAGTCCAAGCACCTCCTCTTGTAACCGGAGTCATGCCCTCTGCCTGGCTCCCAGGCTCCTCTCCCTTGCCGCAGTTCAGCAATCATGAGGTTCTACTTACCTTTCTTGCCCTTGAAGAACCTGAATTTGCAAGGCAAGGAACCCGGATGGTGACTCAGTAGGATTTCGGTGGTTACTGAGACGCGGCTGGGCACCGTAGTCACGGCGTCAAGCCCACCTGAGGCCCCTTTGCTCTCGAAGAACCGGTTCAGAACCTCCACAAATCCAAAATGCTTCCTTGCTCTGGATGCTTAGAAATCCAGGTACAGTTAGCTGCCCGTGCTACGAGCCGGCGTGGCTGGCACTCATGTCCTCTGCTGCCTGTGGAAAGCAAGCGTGCAAGCTGGGGACACCATCCCCCATGGCCGCTGGGGACGCAGACGACCTACCTGTCCAGGGTCCAGCTCCGTGGCCGCAGCACGGGGGGCTCTCCTGGATCAGTTTCTATGTATTTATGTTTCTTTTCTTCTTTTTCTTTTTTCTTTTCGAAGTAGGGTTTCCCTCTAGCCCAGCCTGACCTGGAATTCACTCTGTAGTCTCAGGGTAGCCTCGAACTCACTGTGATCCTCTTCCCTCTGCCTCCCAAGTGCTGGGATTAAACATGTGTGCCACCACGCCCGGCAGTTCCTATGTATTTTTGAGGGTCAAGAATTTGCATATGAAGTTTACTATGTCATAAAAAAAAAGACATCCAGAGCTGGGCGTGGTAGTGCATGCCTTTAATCCCAGCACTCGGGAAACAGAGTTAGGAGGATCGCTGAGAGTTCGAGGCCACCCTGAGTCTACATAGTGAATTCCAGGTCAGCCTGAGCTAGTGAGACCCTACCTTGAAAAAAAACCTAAAGGGGGAAAAAAAAACAAACATTCAGGGCTGGTGAGAAGGCTTAGTGGTTAAGGTGCTTGTCTGCAAAGCCTAAGAACTCATGTTTGAATCTCCAGGTCCCACTATAGCCAGATGCACATTGATGCAAGCATGCAATGTCGCCCATGTACACAAGGGGGTGCATGCTTCTGTAATTTGTTCTCAGTGGCTAAGGCCCTGGCATGAACTAACTTTCTTTCTTTCTTTCTTTCCTTCTTTCTTTCTTTCTTTCTTTCTTTCTTTCTTTCTTTCTTTCTTTCTTCCTTCCTTCCTTCCTTCCTTCTTTCTTTCCTTCCTTCCTTCCTTCCTTCTTTCCTTCCTTCCTTCCTTCTTTCCTTCCTTCCTTCCTTCCTTCTTTCCTTCCTTCTTTCCTTCCTTCCTTCCTTCCTTCCTTCCTTCCTTCCTTCTTTCCTTCCTTCCTTCCTTCCTTCCTTCCTTCCTTCCTTCCTTCCTTCCTTCTTTCCTTCCTTCCTTCCTTCCTTCCTTCTTTCCTTCTTTCCTTCCTTCCTTCTTTCTTTCTTTCTTTCTTTCTTTCTTTCTTTCTTTCTGTCTCTTTCTCTCTCTCTCTCTGCCCCTCTTTCCTAAAATAAATAATAAAAGAAAGGAATGATAAAATAAATAAGATTACTTAAGAAAGATATCCAAATACTCTGATAACAAAATAACTTGAACAATCCTATATATAATTCAACAGGTAAATTAATCATTAGCAATCTTCCAGAAAAATATTCTCTGTCACTTTCAAATAAATAAATAAAAATAAGCAAAAAAAATTTTTTTTAACATTCAAACCCAGGGCTGAGAGATGGCTCAGTGGTTGAGATGCTTACAAGCAAAGCCTAACAACCTGGGTTCGATTCCCCAGTACCCATGTAAAGCCAGATGCACAAAGTGGTACATGCATTCTGGACTTCATTTGCAGTGGCTGGGGACCCTAGTGTGCCCATGCTCTCTCTCTCTCAGTCTCTTTCTCTCTGTGTCTTTCTTACCTTTTATTTATATATTAAGTAAATAAATAAAACATTTAAAAAATATTTAAACTCAAATGATTTCACTCTTGAAGACATGTCTTAGACCTGCAGAGACAATTTTCCACAGAAGAAATACAAATGTTCTATTGGTAAAAATTTTCTTCTCGCATGAGTCAGTTGCAGGGCACTGAAAAATCAAGCTGGAACATGCCGTCATAGTGCAGGCAAGCTGTAAGCACTGTGTGAGTGAGCAGGTGACTCAAGGCCTCTGGGACATTGTTAAGTGAATAAACACCTGCAATTCTAGAATGTGGTCCAACAGAGAATGGATGATGCATTGCAAGTCCTGAAAGAAAAAACAATCTGCTAACCAAGATTCTTACACAAAATAAGATTATCCTTCAGAAATGAAGGCAAAATCAACACCTTTCCTTTTTTATAATAAAATAAAAACCTTTATTTTAAAATTTACATAATCCAGCCTGGTGTGGTGATGCATGCCTTTAATCTCTGCACTCAGGAGGCAGAGAGGTAGGAGGATCGCCATGAGTTCAAGGCCACCTTGAGAATACATAGTGAATTCCAGGTCAACTTGTGCTAGAGTGAGACCTTTGAGGGCAGTCTGACTCTACACAGTCAGTTCTAGGTCAGCTTGGACTAGAGAGAGACCCTATATCAAGAAAGAAGAAAAAGACTCCCCAATGTCTACCTCTGACCTCCGAAGCACCATACACACACAAGCACACATACACATATACATGCAAAAAATTTAAAAACTAAAAAATGATAACATCAACTGAAGCATATATAGCATTTGTAATATGTCAAAAGAAACTGCAAAAATCATGAGAATAGCTGGGCGTGGTGGCGCATGCCTTTAATCCCAGCACTTGGGAGGCAGAGGTAGGAGGATCACCGTGAGTTTGAGGCTAATGAGAACACATAGTGAATTTCAGATCAGCCTGGGCTAGAGTGAGACCCTACCTCGAAAACCAAAACAAATCATGAGAATAGTCTTATAAATTCTCACATCAACAAGCCCATGAAATCATTCCTCAGGTCAAGCAATAAGCTTCCACCACCATTGTAGGTTACCTCATTTCCTTTGGCAGCAAGTATCACCGTTCCGATTTCTAATATAAGGTAGCTCTTTTTCCTCTTCATAAACTTTATATGGTAAGGACTCATGGTTGCTTGAACGACCGGTGTCTGTAAGGTAGGAAAGCAACCGCAGAGAGATCCCAGAACCAGGTGTGCCGTGTGCATGGTAGCGTGGCTCCTGTTTTGTTTTGCACATCCCCTGGTCCTTGTTACAAATAACCACAAATGCCGCCACCTTCTGCTTTTAGAATAATGGCTTCATGCTTCCTGAGGACAACATGAACTATGGCTACTGCTGTAGGCAGCTCCATGTTGCTGGGATGAACATCCTAAACAGACATGGTTTATGGGAGGGAGGGGCTTATTTCACCTTCCAGATCCAGGGGCAAGCCCCATCCATGGTGGAAGAAGCTGCTTCCTGCATCCGAGCAGAGAGAAACAAACAAACAGCCCCTGAAAACCAAAAGCAGAAAGCACTATGGGCAGCAAGCAGCAGGAACTCCACCGGAGCTCTGACCTCTCTCTTACATCTCTGGGCTGAGAGCATATCTGCCTCCAGGCACATCTTAAGGTTGGACTCTAGGGTCCGCTCCCAGTGACACCTTCTCCAGCCAAGATGGTTGGAGATCCAAGTCACAAGCTTTAATAAAACACCTGAGTTGGGCTGGAGAGATGGCTTAGCGGTTGAGGCACTTGCCTGCAAAGCCTAAGAACCCAGGTTCGAGTCCCTAGTGCCCACGTAATCCAGATGCACAGGGTGGTTCATGCATCTGGACTTTGTTTGCAGTGGCTGAAACCCCTGGCACACCCATTCTATCTGTCTCTCTCTCATAATAAAATAAAATAAAATATTTAAATAAAGAAAAGGAACAGAAAATTTGCATTAATCCTTTCTTTAAATAAAGCAACACCTGAGTCTATAGGGGACATCCATTCAAACTACCACAGCTCGTGTCTATGTAAGCACAATAATACAAGTCACAGAATGTGAAGTGAAAACTTACCTAACCAAACCTGGGTTCTGTCCTTGAGTACATCTTGGTCTTGAGTAAGTCACTTCAGCTCAGTTTCTCCCTTAGCCTTATCTGCACAATCAAATATGGGCAAGTAGGCTTTGCACACAAGAACCGTTAACCAATGAGCCATCTTCTTGCCCTCCACCTTGTTTTGTTGGGACAGTGTCTTTTACTGAGTTTAGAACTCATTCCTATGGCCAGATGAGCTGACCAGCAGGCTTTGGAAACCAGCAAGCACTGGGATTCCAGGCATGTGCCTCTGTGCTTGGCTTCTGTGTGAGTGCTGTTGATCTGAGCTCAGGTCCCCAAGCTCGTGTGACACAGACTTTACCAACTGTGCTATCTCTCAGCTCCAAGACCTCACGTCTTTTATTTTTTTTATATTCTTATGTATGTATTTCCAAGGGAAAGAGAGAGAGAGAGAGAGAGAGAGAGCTTCTTGCCACTACAAATAAACTCCAGACAACATGAGCCACTTTGTGTGGGTTCTGGGGCATTGCCATTGGCCAGTAGGCTTTGCAATCAAGGGCAGGCCTTCTTGCCAGCCTCCCTCTTTTTAAATTGGGAACTTTAATATAGAAGCATATTACAACTTGGTCATATTCCTATCAGGTTCCACTGTTAAGTTTCCACTGAGGACCTCCTCCTTGGGGCTATTAGTCATCACTGTGGGGCCATGGGTGCACCAGTCAGCCCCTGTGGGAGAGACAGTACCTTAGGGTACACCTTCCTGCCCTGTGGCTCTTCTTTCCACGTCATCTTCCACAGTGTTCACTGAGCCTTGGGGGCATGTAGGAAGTCTTTAGTGTTGAGCTCCCTGTATCTTCTAATTTTCTGTCTTGACGAGGTTTGTTTGAGTCTCCTCAGTGTCTACCACCATCTTCCTGGAGCATATTTAATCTGACACTTGCTTTGTGATGTCTCCTGGGCCCTGGCCACCCTGGTAGAGATGACTCATCTCATGCTAAGCAGTCCACCCTGTCTTCTCGTTATTCTGCTGGGTCTTGGGTCTCACAGCATCCACTGCCATCTGTCCAAAACAGATTCTCTAGCCAAGTGAATGCAGCATGGGACAATGAGGCTAAGCATAGACATTTAGAAAACTTTGGCAGGCCAAAACCTCTCCTTTTAGTATAATAATGGTGAAAACTTCCCTCTAGGGTCTATAACCTTCCATGCCATAGGCTTCTGCTTTGGTTCTCAGTATAAGGCATGATTTCCCTCCCACTGATCAGGCCTCATATCCAACCAGAGAGCAGTTGATTACCCCCCAGAGCCTCCGTGCCACTATTGCATCAGCAGGTACATCTTGCCAAAGCCTCACTCCTCAGTAGTATTAAATTGCTTCAACACAAATGTTGGAGGGACACACACGTTCAAGCCACAGCAATGGTTGATTAGCACATATAAGGTGAAATAAGGAGATCTTCAAGAAAAATAGACAGTACTACCCATTATTAAGTCATGATTTACTAAGTAATATGATATGTCAGCTACATGTAAAACAACAATTATTCAATTGTATGAATGATTCATCTTTATTTTGACCTCTACTTTTGTTTTTAAATGTCATATGCAAAGAGAGGCTCCAAAGACCTACCTGGTTGGACATATGTGCCAGAGCTACTGCAGTGCCCACAACAGTGAGGGCACCTGATGCAGGCCTCCTTCAGGCCCTCAGTCTTTCCAGAGAGAAATAAGCAAAAGTGGAAGCAATGACTGGGGTGGTCAGGAAGTTCCCATGAGCGAGTGACCAGAGAGAAGCAGATGGGGCTGCAGGGATCTGGAGAGGCGTCTACCGTGTTACCTGGTTCACTGAATGCCAAAGGAAAACAATTTAATAAAATGTCATGCAATAAGGGGTATAGCTTATAGGTTAGATCTTACTCAGTTATCCATTGTCTCAACTTCAACACGTACTTTTTTATATGTCTGCAAGAAATTATCTTTTTAAATAATTTTATTTTTCAATACCTTTTCATCATCAGAAACATATAAAATGTCATTAAAAAAATTAAGACAGGGCTGGAGAGATGGCTTAGAGGTTAAGGCATTTGCCTGCAAACCCAAAGGACTCAAGTTTGATTCCCCAGGATCCATGTAAGCTAGATGCGCAAGATGGCGCAGGCATCTGGAGTTCATTTGCAGTGGCTGGAGGCTCTGGCATGCCCATTCTGTCTGTCCCTCCATACACATGCATACTTACATGCATGCATGCATGCATGCATACACCTTTATCAAATAAATGAATAAAATTAAAATTAAAAAATATATTAAGACATATATTACCTGCGGAAGACCTGCCTAATATTGGGCAGACTTTGTCATCAATTATAGAGGAGGAAAAAAAATCAAAGTAGCCAAGGGACTATTTGGAAAGAAGAAGGATTCAGTAACATGCACACACATGAACACACACACACACACACAAACATGCATACACACAAATACACATACAAATAGATAAATAAAGTTTAAAAACTGTGGACACTGGAATGTATGCATGTGCTCAGTCACACAGTAGATTTCTCTTATTTATTTTCTTTCTGTACAAGATAGAGGATCAGGATTTTAATTCTGTTCAATGAGGGAACACAGGATGGAAGTATATAACACGCCATGTGATGTGTCCAGGTCCCTATATCCCATCCAGAAGGGCCCAGAGATTATACATTTTTACCTCTTTCCCTTCCCTTCCCTTTTGTTCTCTTCCCTTTCTTCCCCTTCCTTTCTCTCCCCCTCCTTCCCGTCCCTTTTCTTTTATCCACCCCCTTCTCCTCCTGCTCTTCCAACTTTCTTCTTTTTTTAAAACTTTGCCCTACTGTCACAAGACTGCAAAAAAACTTAAGTCAAGACTCAGAGAAAGTTGTATAATTAATTTTTCAAAAGGAACTGAAAACAAATATTAAGACATGAGTGTGAGAGACTGTCTCAATAAAAAAAAATTCCCTGAGCCAGGCGTGGTGGCGCATGCCTTTATCCCAGCACTTGGGAGGCAGAGGTAGGAAGATCGCTGTGAGTTTGACGCCACTCTGAGACTGCATAGTGAATTCCAGGTCATCCTGGGCTAGAGTGAGACCCTACCTCAAAACCAAAAACAAACAAACAAACAAAAACATTCCCTGGCCTAACCCCCTGAACCCTTCCTGCCATAGGGACTCTGAGCTGTTCGAACTCCCCAGCCTCAGGCACTGAGTAGGATAAGTCCCCCAGGGTCTACATAGCAGTAAAACCCAGTGGAGACCAAGGCCCATGAGTATGACAAGATAGGAAAGCCACCTGCCTGGCATGAGATGAGTCATCTCTATCACATCTGCCAGGGTACAGGGACATTATAGAAAAAGAGGCAGAGTAAATATGAGGGCTGCTCTCACTGTTAGCCTGACAACTTCCTCCAGGGTGATGGCTGTAGATGCTGAGGAGACACAAAACTCATCAAAGCAGAAAAATCAGAGGATGCTGAGAACTCAACACTAAAAGAGGCTTCTAATACGCTCTCCAAGACTCAGGGAACATTGTGAGAGATGTGCCTCAGGGCAGAAAGGTATGCCTTCCTGAGATGTTGTCCCTCCCACAGGGACTGACTGGTGCGTGCATGACCCCACAAGGAATACTGATAACCCCAATGAGGAGAGCCTTCAGGAGAGTGGGGGTGGAGGAGATGGAACAGAAACTGGAATATGATCAATATACAACATGCTCATACAATAAAGTTCTCAAAAAAAAAACTGAGACAAAGTTTTGGCCTTGGCAGTTATGGATTGGATCATATTTACAGCTGCTGAACACAGATCTTCACCTCTTTCACAATTTTAAATTTTAAGAGTGCAGGAAGTAACTAAAAGGAGGCTTCATCTGTGTCGCAAATTCAGCAAGGCTGACTGATGTGTAAGGTTTTGTGGAGAGTTGCAATTTTGCAGATCCAGAGCCAAGTTACCTTGGCTGTCTTTGGCCTTGTTAATGGCCATTCATGGCTCACCTCTGTGTGACCTAACATCCTGTGACTATCAGATAAAATCCTTTGAGATGGATTAATAGAACACTACCTTCTCCCAACCCCAATGCTGAGAATGTCATCAAAGTAGCTAGTAGTAGAGATTTCCCCTGCTTTGCTGTAACCTAGCCTAGCTGATTTCCCACAAACGTGTTAGAAAAGCTCCTCGATTTATGATCTCATGACACCCTAACATTTTGGAAAACTTTATGATCACTTTCAGGAAACTCCTGTTGTAATAGAAACCATGGGAGTAATAATGAACTGAACATCTGGAGGACAGGCTGCCCACTGGTCTTATAACACTAGGCTAAGTGAATGGTGCCAACCGAGTGGCATTTTCTTGCCTATGTAATCTTTATCATGGGAAGTGTGAGCGGAGCTGATAACATGCAGCAGTGAGCAGTAGTGGTGGACACAGCACTCACAATGATGGGGGGGGGCTCTGAGGAGCCTGATAAGGGTCAATGGAAGTATAGAGGAGGTGCGAAGCTGTGATGGGGGGCTAAACACAGGCACAGTGGGCCCCAGGGCTGGAAGAGAAATGCCTAGCCCTAATGCCCAAAGGCCCTGCACTCAAGATCCAGGAGCTATGACACAAGCCACTGTTGGGAGCCAGACATGGGTCTTGACAGCAAAAGCAAGCTCGGGGGCTGTAACACTAACTGATGCTGACTATCCTGCCAGCTGCTGCTAACAGCCAGGGACTACAATAGCTGCTGAGTGCTGGCCACTGGCAACTAAAGACCAGAGCTATAAGCCTCCAACCTGAGCACCCAGAGCCAGAGGTCCCTGGCCTCTTGACCCTGGAGCCATCAGCCTCCAGTTCTCAGGACGTGTAGCTACAGGCTTCTGAGCCTCGCAGCCCATGCACAAGGACGCGTCCCTGGAAGGCCCAAGCCTGCCCACACAGAACAGCTGCTCTTTCCCTGCTGGTAGTTTTATCTGAGTAGAGTAGAGGGGCCCGAGCTAGCTGACCAGCAACACCATCCTGAAGTCCTTCACGTCCAGTGGTACGCATGGCGGAGGGGGAGAGTGGAACACTCGGCGAGCATCTAGGAGCAAGGCCTTCAGTGGCATGCTTTCTTTTTGACCGGATTCCTCTGGCAGAATGGTTTGTGGCCTCTATAAGCTTCAGGGGAGACTTCCCATGAGCCAGGAAGGAAAAATGGGTTTCAAGATTGTGTAGCCACTGTTCACCTCAGTCCACCACGTGCACATCTCATTATTTCTTAGATGTGCAGAGTTATTCGTCCCCAGGACAGGCACGTCCAGGTCTCCTCCAGTCTCTGCCTCCAGCTCAAAACTCCGGGAGCTCCCTGTGGTCCTCACAATTCCCTCCTGGTCTACTTCTTCACAAATCCTCTTAGTCAGCGACCTGCGCGCCAAGGATACGTTGTCTGTCCCCACCCCATACGTGTCTTCCATGTCAGATGACAAAGTCAAGGCAACTGCCACAAGGATTCTAATTTAAAAAAGGAAAAGCCAGGGTCCATCAGGGATTGGGGAGAGGCTCACAAAGTCTTACATGTCCCTATTGGGAATTAATATTTGTACACCTGGAAGAGGAGGGTCGTTTTCTGAGGAGTATAGACACTGGTAAATTGCTCATACTCAGTGAGTACCCCCTACCCATGATCATGAAGCAACCCTAGTAAAATCCAGTGTGGCACAAAAGGACACAGACACGTGTATAGGAGGGAGAGGATTTATTGGAATGAGAAAAGGGGTTCAGTGGGAGTTCTTTTAAGTTCATTGACAATTTTATGCATGCACATAATGCATTTTGGTCATAATACCCTCTCTTCACTCTCTCTTGTCCCCCCACCACTTCCAATGAGTCTCTTTCTCCATCAAACTAATCTACTATTTCAAGTTTCTTTCTTTCTCTTTCTTTTTTATATTATTTGGTCCTTCTTCATCATAAACGACCCCATGTTGCTGGGTCCAATATTGTTCAGGTAACAAAAACTTTTGTGAGGTCATGAATGCAACAGCCACCTTGTGTCTGAAATCCAGCATTCCAAAGTGCCATGCTTCCCATCACTTGGCTCTTACTTTCTTTCCACCGTGGCTTCTACAATGTTCCCTAAGTCTTGGAGGGTATGATAGAGACATCTCATCTAATGCCGAGTGGTTGACTGCTTCTTTTCTTTTTAATTTTTTTATTAACAACTTCCATGATTATAAAAAATATCCCATGGTGATACCCTCCCTCCCCCCACTTACCCCTTTGAAACTCCACTCTCCAACATACCCCCTCCCCATCTCAATCAGTCTCTCTTTTACTTTTGATGTCTTGATCTTTTCCTCCTTTTATGATGGTCATGTGTAGGTAGTGTCAGGCACTGTGAGGTCATGGATATCCAGGACATTTTGTGTCTGGAGGGAGCATGTTGTAAGGAGTCCTACCCTTCCTTTGGCTCTTACATTCTTCCCGCCACCTCTTCTGCAATGGACCCTGAGCCTTGGAAGGTGTGATAGAGATATTACAGTGCTGAGCACTGCGGGGTTGACCACTTCTTATTCTCACACAGCGATGAGTTCTCAGTCTCCCCTGGAGAAACCGTGGGACAGTGTCTCTCTGATCAAAAGTGAGAGCGGCACTGTACGTGAACATGAACATAAGCACTTAGAAGACAGTTAAATGAGCCTGTCTTTGATTTATTGCCCATGACTTGGCCCTACCCAGGTCATTAAAACCCTGGGTGCGGAGCCAGCTTCCCCAGAACGCTCATCATGCCGCTGAGTCTCTTCTCCACCTTCTCAGGATGCATTAGACTCTTGTTCCTGGTCTTGGCTATCTTTGTGGTCCTGGCTAAGACGTTCTCAGGTAACCAGAACTGTGCAGAGAAGGGGAAAGGGAGGAAGGAATGAGGCCTTATGCATAGGACTGCTGGGAAAGTGAACATGCATAGGAGCAGCAACAGGCTGCAGGGATGTCTGTCTGCCTAGAAGCTTAAACCATGTGAGTCTTTGGTGTTGGGGATGTCGCTTGGTGGAAGAGCGTAACGCGTGTCAGATGTGGGTGCATGGAGGGTTACAGTACCCAAATGGCAGTCTGCAGGCCACTACTCCAAGTCCATCATCTTATTGAGTCCTGTTCTCAACATCTTTTGTGACAAGTACCTCAACAGTTGTCTGGAGCTCACCAAGTACTCAGAAAACTTCTGTTGAATGATTAAAGAATGGAGAGGGACAAGCCAGACATGGTGGTTCTGGCCTTTAATCCCAGCACGAGGGAGGCAGAAGTAGGAGGATCACCACGAGTTTGAGGCCATCCTGAGACTGCATAGTGAATTCCAAGTCAGCCTGAGCTAGAGTGAGACCCTACCTCAAAAAATTAAAAATAAGTAAATAAATAAAAATAAAAAATAAAGAATGGAGAGGGGTAAATGCATAATTGAAGGTATGGGCCCATTCTTTGGAGACTAGAGTAAATGAGTCTGTGAAAAGTGACTATAATGGAAACATTCTAAGCATGGGATCAAAATCAGAGCTGGCTGGAGGAAGGAGAGACCTCCTCATATCTAGCACATGGCTAGCCAGCAGTACGAGTTCCATACTCACATATCTTTAGCATGTCCAAGAGTACTCACAGGGGTCGGGTAAATGTTCACTGGAATCATCACTACTTCTAGCACCAACATCTTTGGTTTGGTTGTATATACTCTTTCATGACTTCACCTATTTATCTGTTTATGTGATGGTAGGATGGCCCAAATCATGTGGACCATCTGAAACAGGCATTTGCAGGAAGGAGTGCAAACCCAAGGAGAGGAAGATAGAAGGTTGCTTGACTAACTATGAATGCTGCATCAGAAAAACAGAGTCGAGATACGCACTTCTCCCTCCGAGATGAGGTGAGGACATGGATCCGCTGAAGACATCTGTTGTCAGAATTTTTTCATTAAACGTTTTATTGACAATTTCTTTAAGGGCAGGTAATAAACCATGGTAATTCTCTCCTGCTTCTCCCTCCCAAATCCACCCTCTATTGAATTCTTTCTTCTTTCCAATTAGTGTCTCTTCCATTGTGATGCCATCATGTTTGCCTCCTGTTAAGGAAGGTCTTGTGTAGATAGTGTCAGCCACTGTGATGTCAGAACACCAAGGCCATTTTGTGTCTAGAAGACAGCATCGTGAGCAGTCCTACTCTTCCTTTGACTCATACTTTTTCTGGCATCTCTTCCACAATGGACCCTAAGCCTTGGAGGGTGTGGTAGAGATGTGTCACTTAGTGCTGAAAACTCCATTGTCATTTCTTCTCACCACTATGGTGAGTTTCAAGTCACCCCAGTGGTCACCAATTTCTGAAAGGAAAAGATTCGCTAACTGAAAGCGAGATTAGAATTATTAATATATGGGTATGAATATATATTATATATTATGTATATATTATATATATTATATATAACATATATGATAATATATAATATATACTATATATAATAATGTATTATATATATTATATATGACTATATATTATATATAATATATGGGTATGAATATAAGTGTTTGGAGGTCATTTTGCTGGGCATAGTATATCCATTTAGCCATTTAGACAACAGTAGTTATTACTTTTCTAGGGCTTATGACCTCCTACTTATGGGCTTTTGACTATGTTTTTGGGACCAGGTGGAAAAATTCCTTCTCATGGAGTGGGCCTCCAGTCCAATTAAACAGCAGTTGGTTTTCCCTATAACAGACATACCACTATTGCACCACTTGGCACATTTGGCCGGGCTGGCCAGCTGGATGGCTTGGAAGGTCTGCTGCTGGTTAACACTGCTACTGACTTCTCTCTCCCCAAAGCTGTGCATGCTGCATAGCTTTTTCCAGCATTCTGACAGCTAGTTAACATGACTTCAGAGTTTTGATAGTAGTTTAGTGGGTATCTTACACACCTACACTATTCTGAGGTCCATGTTGGGGCATCATAGGGCTTACTAATGAAAGTTCTTTATAGGGGCTGGAGTGCCATTCAGTGGTAGAGCACTGACTTAGGCACTAGGTTGGATCCCCAACATTGGAGGGAAAATGAATGCTTTCCAGCTGTCAGCTCATCTCTTTAGCTTTTCATCATCTGCTTACTTTCTAGGTTGAGTGATGTGGTCAATACTATCAGTTCTCATGGTAAGATATCTTTATGAGATCAATACCTTATGTTCCTGGGCTTTTGGCTGTTCAGATGCTACACCAGCCGTTAGTGTAGAAGCTTCCAGATTAATGTAAATGGCAAGAGGGAGAGAGAGAGAATTGGCATGCCACTGCAATCAAACTCCAGATATATATGCCACCTTGCACACATGTGCAACCTTGTGCACTTGTGTCATCTTGTGTGTCTGGCTTAATATGTGACCTGGAAAGTCAGACATGGGTCCTCAGGCTTTTCAGGCAAGCGTCTGAACCACTAAGCCATCTCTCCAGCCCACTGGCCACAGATTCCCACACACTGTCTCATCCTGGGGAGTGGAAATGGGCTAATAGACCAAAAGGTCTCCAGGCTCTGCTCTCTGGTCTCATGGAATATCAACCTTACTGCAAAACCCTAAGTCCCTAATCACGCTGGGCTATCTGCAGATGGCCATGGTCTTTGACCAGGAAGCAACCGCTCCTACTCCAACCAAATGGGAATCAGAAATAGTAAAATCAATCAATCAAACAAACAAACAGCGGACCATATACCTAAATTTTCTTATGTGCTAGGAACTGGCCTTGAGTCCCTTTGCCTGAAGGGGATATTAGATTGCAGAGTTTAAGTTGGCTTGCCTCCTGTGTTGCAGGTAGCTAATTCAGGAGCAGGACATTGGGGTTCCAAGGGGTAGGCTCAAACACTGCTTCCTCCACATTGGATAAGAAGAGTTACACTTTGTTCTTAGCCTACCTTGATGAGGACTGGGTGGTGGAAGGAGAGACCTATCGCCCTCTTATGGTTAAAAAAAAAAAATGTACTGAGCCAGGCATTAACTGATGCCAGACCTAAGTAGAGGATCCCTGGGCTGCACTGAAGGGGGTTGTGGCTCCCGCTTTTCAGATTATCTCAGTCCAGAGGCCAGAAACAATCAAGTCTGAGGTTGGGACTTATTCCTTGCCTCTGTGCACAGTTATCTGTAGCAGGCAGTGTGAGCATAGGTGCAGCCTCACGGAGACAATGGCCTGCTCTACTCGTCATTCTTCAAATAATGGTGAACAGCCCCTCTACCTCTGCCACCTTAAGGAGTAAAGGGAGGGGGAAGGAGAGAGAGAGAGAGATTGGGCTGAGGAAAACATCCTCAGTCTACATATGCAAATCATAATCCTCATGTGCATGGAAGAACTTTCTGGCTCTTCAGTGTCCATCAAGCAGCTCAACCTCGTGACCTTCCACACCTGGCCCAGGGCACCTGTTCACCATCTCTGCCTCCACTACTCGAGTTCAGCCATCACCTTACCTCACCCAGTCACCCTCTACCCAAAAGTTATACACTGAGATCCAAACCCAGAGTATCCCAACGAGTGTATTTGGAGATGCAGTCTTCAAAGAGTTGACCGGGGTAAAATGAGACCACTGGTGTGGGCTCTAACTGCGTGACTGGTGTCCTTGTGAGAAGAGGCTAGAACATAATCATTTTTCTAATAATTTCCCCCCACAGCTGGACAATTCCAGTAAGACCTGGGAAGATGATGGCCATCTGCAAGCCAAGAAGAGATGCCCAGGACAGCAGTCTCCAGAATTATGAGAAAATAAATTTCTGCTGCTTCTTTCACCTAGTCTGTGGTACTTTGGTTTGACTGCTGTTACAAACATGCTATAACATTTGCTTACTAAATGTTATCCTAAAATCCAAATCGAAAGCTTTCAATTTTTTTAAAATCTTCTGATCTTTTTTTTTTTTTTTATCAGAGAAAGAGAGAGAGAGAAAGGGGGAGGGAGTTGGCATGCTGGGGCCTCCAGCCACTGCAATTGAACTCCAGACATGTGCCCCATCTTGTGCACGTGAGTGACCTTGCGTGCTTGCGTCACTTTGTGCATCTGTCCAGCTTATATGGGGCCTGGAGAGTCGAGCATTAGTCCTTAGGCTTTGTAGGCAACTGCCTTAACTGCTAAGCCACCTCTCCAGCCCAAAAGGTTTTAATTTTGATCTCAAACCTTCCAAACACTATACAGGATCAACTCTGAAGTCTGCTTAGGGAAATCCCCCCTCCACTGTCATCTCTTCTATGGGCTGCCATGCCTTTCAGGAACCATCATACGCCTCACAAATAGCTGTGCTCATGAGAAATTATTAATCTAATTTTTACCATTCTCTTCACAGGCATCCCGTTCTTTTTTGTAAATGAGTCTAGCCCCATCCTGTGATAAGAGGTTATTTAGGAAGAATGACCAGCCAGACAGCACATTCATTGGGAAAACAATCTCTTATGCAATGGATCTCTACCCAGACATCCAGTACCCTTATCACTCAGGCCTCTCCCTAAACCAGTGAGGACCTATCTTCATCACAATGTTTACAGAGATCTGAAGACACACTGCAAGTTATTACAATGTAACATTCAAACCTTCTTCCATAGGCCAGATTTACCTAGATAAGTATAATTGTATAATAAATCTGCTCTGCCCATATACACAAAACCAGTGATTAAGGAGAGCTCATCAGCATTGTGTGACCCAAAACTGAAGAAGAGAAAAGTGACAAGAAATATAATCCAGTAAGTGCTTTAAAGACGATGAACAAAAGACAACAACTGTTATTTTTATTGGAATAACTTACATTATTTTTACAAATGAGCAGTAAAAAAGCAAAAACTATGATCAAGTATTTTGTCTCATTACCATAGAGTTGGTTTTTTTTGAAGTAGGATTTCATACTAGTCCAGGCTGACCTTGAATTCACTATGTATTCTCAAAGTGGCCTTGAACTCATGGCAATTCTCCTAACTCTGCCTCTCGAGTGCTGGGATTAAAGGTGTGCACCACCACACCCGGCTCACCATAGGGCTTTTAGATTAAAAACATATACACAAGCAAAGACTTTCATTCCTTAGTGGTTTTACCATTTGAGTTATTATATAACTACCAAAATGCTCATCTATCTATCTATCTATCTATCTATCTATCTATAGAATTCTATGAAATTTTTCACCCCAGTAGGCAAGAAAATGGGCATTGCTACCTTCCATGATTCCTGTCTACAAGGTATTTAAGTCTCCATCCTGTTTTATTAAATTAAAACATTTATTTTCAATTAGCATGTATTTACCACACACATTCAGTTCAGTCTTTCCTCACATGGATCAACTTCAGCCTCCGTTTACCATGACCCCCCACTCCAAACTCCAGTAAACAGTGTCCTGCATTTTGGTCAGTGTGTTCCACTGCCCCTCTGCCTGGCCTCAATGAGGCAGAGGCTCTTCAGTAAACATGGAGCTGGCCTTCTTCCAGCAAGACTGGCTGAGCAGCAAGTCCTATGGACCCTCGTGTCTCAGGGCCGCTCTCTCCTAGGTTACTGGCATGCATAGCCCCACCAGGCCTTTACAGTGAGTGCTGGGGGTCAAACTCAGGTCCTTATGCTTGCATAGCAAATGCTCTTACCCACTGAGCCATCTCTCCAGTTCCTGTTTCTTTTTTTTTTTTTTTTTTTTTAGTTTGGGTTTTGAGAAAGGGTCTCTGTTGTAATTTGAACATAAAATGTCCCCCATCGGCTTACCTATGTCTTTGGACATTTGGCCCCCAGCTGGCAGCACTGTTTAGGAGGTTTTAGAAGCTTTGAGACCTGGAGCATTGCTGATGGAAGTGGGGGACTGGGGTCAGGCTTGAGGTTTTATAGCCTGGCCCCACTTCCTGTTCACCCTCTGCTCACTGACTGCACCTGCGCTGTGTGACCAGTTCGCCCTCTAGCTCCTGCTGCCGAGCCTTTCTGGTGATGATAGAAAGTAGCCTCTCTTGGGTGGAAGAGATGGCTCAGTGGATAAGGCACTTGCCTGCAATGCCTAAGGACCAGGGTTCGATTCCCCAGTACCCACGTAAAACCAGATGTACAAAGTGGCACATGTATCTGGAGTGTGTCTGCAGTGGCTAGAGGCCCTGGTGTGCCTATCATCTCTCTCTCTCTCTCTCTTCCTCTCTATATCTCTCTTTGCTTGCAAATAAAAATACTTAAAATGAAAGTAGCCTCCCAAAAACTGTGAGAAACAATAACTCCTTTCTTTTCTTAAGTTGCTTCTGGTCAGGTATTTGTTCAGACCAATAAGAAAGTAGCTAATACACTCACACTCTACAGTATAGTCTAATATATGTATATATATAAATATTTCAGGTTTGATATTAAGGTCTTGGACCCATCTTGAGTTGATTTTTGTATAAGATGAGAGATATGTTTCATTCTTCTGTATGCAGACTTCATTTTCCCAGAACTGTTTATTAAAGAGGCTACCCCTTCTCCAATGTCAGTCTCTGAGTTTGCCAAGAATAAGTTGACTGTAGATGAACTGTTCTGTTTCTGGGATCTCTATTCTGTTCCATTGGTCTATGTGTCTGTTTTTAGGTCAATACTGATATACAAGATAGAAAATACAAGATAGAAAAACAGGGAAACTGAAGGAGACATGAGATGGGAAAGAAACATTTCACTCTAGAATCTGGCTGTGTTGGAAACGTCAACATAACTGATAAAATCAGTTTTGCGATTTGTGCTTGTGG
The DNA here is from genome assembly GCF_020740685.1 of Jaculus jaculus. NCBI lineage: Eukaryota > Metazoa > Chordata > Mammalia > Rodentia > Dipodidae > Jaculus > Jaculus jaculus. The sequence goes on from NC_059109.1 coordinate 110,230,493, forward strand.
CTTGAGATTTTTTGTATGTGTATGTTTGTGGTATGTGTGTTCATATGTGTATGGTGGTATATGTGTACACTAGTGTGTGTGTGTGTGTGTGTGTGTGTGTGTGTGCCAGAGGATAGCCTTGGATGTCATTCTTCAAGAATTTCATAGACTCCTTTTTTCAAACAGGGTCTCTTATTGTCCTGTATATCATTAATTAGGCTTGGATAGTTTATTGGGTCCAGAGATCCTCCTGTCTCCACATCTCGAGTGCAGAGATTGCAGGTGTTCATAGCCACACTCAATTTTATGCAGTACTGGGGATCCAACCCAGGGTTTTCTGCATGCTAGGTAAGCACTCTACCAACTGAGCTATATCCCCAGACCACTTGATGCTCATAAAGGCTTATATTCATTGTCAACATGACAGAACCTAGGGTCATCTGTGAGGGCTTATCTAGAATAGACTAACCCATGGACATGCCTGTGAGAGATTATGTTGATCAGTTTAATTGATGTGGGAAGACCCACCTTAACTTTGGGTGGCCCCATTCCATGGGCTGGGGTCCTGGACTTCACAGACAGAAGAGGGGTGGCTGCTCAGCTACAGTCATCACACACTGCTTCCGCCCTGTGGCCCGAATGCCAGCTGCCCCAAGCTCCTGATGCCGCGCCTTCCCCGCAATGATGGACTGTAAGAGTAGGCTGAAATAAACCTTTCTTCCCTTACATTGTTTTTTGTCGGGTATTTTGTCACAGCAATGAGAAGTTGGCTAACATAATACCTTTTGAAATATTATATATTTCCTCCCCTCAAACTCTTTTAGTTGACTTACTGCCCTGCTCTGTGGAATCCTAAGCATATAATGTCCACTGGGAATCCTGGAATGTTACTTCCAACAAGGCTATACCTTTTTTTTTTTTTTTTAAAAAAAAAGGTCTTAATCTGTAGTCCTAGTCCTAGCTGTTCTGACCTCACTATGTAGACAAGTGGCCTTGAACTCAGGACCATTTATCTCTGTCCCCTAGGTGCTGGGATTATAGGTGTGAGGTACCACACTCATCAGGGCTTATAGCAACTCTCACAGCCCCTCATAGTATTTTCCTTATTGATCACTTCCATTCATATATTATTTTTATTAGCAAATCACTTGAGGAACTCAATTCTTGAGTGGTAAGTAAATGTTTCATATATTAACACATTGTTGCTGTTACCATCTTATGGCTGGGACAAAATACCAGAGCGAAAACAGTATGTGTAAGGAAAGGCTTATTTTGTCTCAAGGGGAAGTTTCACCATGGCCGAGAAAGCATGGCAGAGCAGAAGCTGGGCATCACATCTTGCCATATCTCTTTGAAGAAGGAACTGCAGGATGCTAGAGAGACATAAAAATGAGTCCATGTAACATGGTTCACTGAGGGTGAAAGGTAATTCAACAGAATTCCCTGCATTAAGGTGTATAGCTTATAGGTTCATTTTTACTCAGTTACCCATCACCTCAATTGCAACACATCCTTTTTTTCCTGTATGCCTGTAAAACAAATTCTATCTCTTTGAACAATTTCACTCGTGGATACCTGTCCATTATCTAGAAACACTTTTAAGATGACATTAAAATATGAAGGCATATGTGACCTGCACAAGAGTGGCACAATGTTGGACCCATCAACATTTTGTCATGATATGGGTGTCATGTCATGGATGATAGAGGAAGACAAGAAACCGACATCAAAGCAGAAGTGGAACTGGGTCCCTGTGACCCACCAAAGGGCCAAGACATGATAAAGGCATTGTTTTCTTTTTTCATTTTCCCTTTTCTTTTGTTTCATTAGAAGCACTGTTCCAAAGCTTTAAAAATTTGGCTTAAACATGTTCTCTCTCATATGTGGATCCTAGCTCCAGATGACTGGGCCTCTGAGTGAGAATGAAAATACTTAGTAGCAGAGGCCAGTAAGTTAAAAAGGAGACATAAAGGGAAGAGAAAGGAAGGGAGGAGGGTACTTAATAGGTTGATATTGTATATATGTAAGTACAATGATTGTGATGGGGAGGTAATATGATGGAGAATGGAATTTCAAAAGAGAAAGTGTGGAGGGGAGGGAATTAATATAGGATATTTTTTATAATCATGGAAAATGCTAATAAAAATTTAAAATATAAAAATAAAAAAATTGGCTTAAGACTCATAGTTGAATTTGTGAATTAAAAATTTTTTAAAGACTCATAATAATTAAACATAGTTTTAGCCTTGGAAGTTATATTAAGGATAACCTTTCCAAAGTGCTGTTTAGATTCTCTATAGTGACCTTGACCTCTTTACCAATGAAAAAAAAAAATTAACATTTATTTGCAAGCACACAGAGAAGAGAGACAGACAGAGAGAATGGGCATGCCAGGGCCTTCAGCCCCACTTTGTGCATGTGACTTTATGTGGATATTAGGTTAGCAAATCTGGGTTGTTAGGCTTTGCAGGTAAGTGCCTTAACCACTGAGCCATCTCTGCAGTCCCCTTTAACAACTTTAGGAGTGTAGGAAGTTACTGAAAGTAAGCCTCACCAGTGTTAACGATTTGATAAGGCTGACTGACCAATTAGAACTTCGTCATTTTGGAGAGCTCAGCTGTGGCAGAACCAGAGCCAAGTTACCCTGGGCTGTCTTTGGCCCCTTAATAGCCATTCCTGGCTCACCTTGGTTTGACTTCCTTGTGACTGTCAGATAAAACCTTTTAAATGTATTAATAGAACACTAGCTTCTCCCAGTCTGAAGATTAAGAATGTCATCAGATAGCATCTAAAACCAATAGAAGAGATTTCTGCCTTGCTCTAATCTGCCTGCATGATTTCCTACTGGCGTGTTAGAAAAGCCCCTTGATTTATGACTTGCTTTAGTTTTGGATGGCATACACTTTATGAAACTGTGATCATATTAAAGCATGGTATTCTGGTACCCTGCATGTGGATTCCTGCGCCATGCTCAATCAGATGTGGCTCCAGAATAAACCATCTCTCGTTCCCTTTGAAGTGAGAGTGACGTTTCTGCATTAACAACTGACAAGACAATTTCAAGCATATTACAATACCGCTGCTGGTTGGATATACCAACTTGTTTAAATATGTATTTCACAATTTTTCCAAAGTCGAGATTAGCAGTATTCTTATAACAATGATGGTAAAATGCACTGGTCTTTCAGAACAATTAAAATGTATATGAAGATTTGTGATTGAGAAAAAAGAAAAAGAAAAGACATACATATATATATCACACTTTGAGCTAGATGTCTTCCAGATATGTTCCTAACATATTGTTACATTCACCAATTCTTGAGATTTATATTATAGATTATACTTCTCACTATGACTTGTCATTTGTAACTTAGAAAAGCAGATTTCTTTCCTTTTTCCAGAGGGACACTGAAGACTTGCTGGCAGAGACACGGAAGCTATCACGACCTCTCCAGATAACCTGAATGGGCCTCTGAAGACAGCACTCTGGACGTGACGAGACTTGAACTCCAGATGACCTGGGCCGTTCTCACTCAGATCCTGGGAGCACCTCTTTAGACATAGCAAGAAGCTGTGCACGGGAGCATTTGTGATTAGTCTCTGTGCGTGGACTGTGTTGTTCCCCATGTGGGCCTGGGATTGGTGGAAACTGGAAGCTGTGTGTGGTACAAATACATTCTTTGATTCGCATGCCCACATCCGTGCCACACATACTCTTTTCCTGGCTATCAAAACAGACAATTTAACTCACTGTTCTAGTCACCCAGGAGATGCCCTCATGGAGCCTGACAACTCCAGGCTCAACAAAAGGTTTCACCTCAGTCGTATTTTCTCACCTATGTAATCTTTACATTGGGAGGAGTGAGCTGGGCGGTTAACGTGAAGCGGTCGGGCAGTGGGGATACAGCAGATGCAACAGTGATGGGGCGCTAAGGTCAATGGAAGTATAGAGGAGGTGCGAAGCTGTGATGGGGGGCTAAACACAGGCACAGTGGGTCCCAGGGCTGGAAGAGAAATGCCTAGCCCTAATGCCCAAAGGCCCTGCACTCAAGATCCAGGAGCTATGATGCAAGCCACTGTTGGGAGCCAGACATGGGTCTTGACAGCAAAAGCTTGGGGGCTGTAACACTAACTGATGCTGACTATCCTGCCAGCTGCTGCTAACAGCCAGGGACTACAATAGCTGCTGAGTGCTGGCCACTGGCAACTAAATACCAGAGCTATAAGCCTCCAACCTGAGCACCCAGAGCCAGAGGTCCCTGGCCTCTTGACCCTGGAGCCATCAGCCTCCAGTTCTCAGGACTTGTAGCTACAGGCTTCTGAGCCTCACAGCCCATGCACAAGGACGTGTCCCTGAAAGGCCCAAGCTTGCCTGTGAAGCTTAAGGACCCCGGTTCGAGGCTCGATTCCCAGGACCTATGTTAGCCGGATGCATAAGGGGGCGCACACATCTGGAGTTCGTTTGCAGTGGTTGGAGGCCCTGGTGTGCCCATTCTCTCTCTCTCTCTCCCTCTTTCTCTGTCTGTCACTCTCAAATAAACAAATAAAAATAAAAAGTATGAAAAAAAAAAAAGCTTTAGAGGGTTGGAGAGATGGCTCAATAGCTAAATGTGCTTCCTGTGCAAGCATGAAGGCCTGAGGGGGTCTGAAACTGCTGGAGTTCAAATCTCAGACCCGATTTGACAAAGGGGCATGGCCACGCCCACCTGTAACCCTAGTCCTGCAGGGACCTACAACACTCTGTAATTAGTGAAAAGGACACTCCCGCTCAAAACAAGACCTGGGGGAAGACCAATGGAGTGGCTTACCTGACACTCCACTTTGGCCTCTGCAGGGGAGACACCCCCATTACAGAAAAGTGTATGGGGTACACCACACACACACCACAGAACACACATGCACACAGCACACACCACACATACATACATAACACGCACACATGCATGCAAAAGCTTTCATTGACAATTTTGTATGTGTGTACAATATGCTTTGGTCATAATACCCCGTTAGCACTCTTATCTCTCTATACTCTTTTTTTTTTTAATTTATCTATCTATTTATTTATTTATTTATTTGAGAGAGACAGACACAGAGAGAAAGACAGATAGAGGGAGAGAGAGAGAATGGGCGCGCCAGGGCTTCCAGCCTCTGCAAACAAACTCCAGACGCGTGCGCCCCCTTGTGCATCTGGCTAACGTGGGACCTGGGGAACCGAGCCTCGAACCAGGGTCCTTAGGCTTCACAGGCAAGCGCTTAACCTCTAAGCCATCTCTCCAGCCCTTATCTCTCTATACTCTGAACCCTTCCTTCCTCCAAGGAGTTTCTCTCCTATTTTAATGTCTTCTTTCTTTCTTTTTTAAACTTTATTTTTATTTATCTATTTATTTGAGAGAGAGAAAGAGGCAGAGAGAGGGAGAGAAGAGAGAATGGACGCACCAGGGCCTCCAGCTGCTGCAAACAAACTCCAGGCACGTGCGCCCCCTTGTGCATCTGGCTTAGATGGGTCCTGGAAGTTGAACTGGGATCCTTTGGCTTTGCAGGGAAACACCTTGTGGTGGTTTGATTCAGGTGTCCCCCATAAACTTAGGTGTTCTGAATGGTAGGTTCCCAGCTGATGGAGATTTGGGAATTAACACCTCCTGGAGGGAGTGTATTGTTGGGGGCCGGCTTATGGGTATTAAAGCCAGTTTCCCTTGCCAGTGTTTGGCACACCCTCCTGTTGCTGTGGTCCACCTTATGTTGGCCAGGGGGTGATGTCCACCCTCTGCTCATGCCATCGTTTTCCCCTGCCATTGTGGAGCTTCCCCTAGAGCCTGTAAGTCAAAATAAACCTCTTTTTCCCAGAAGCTGCTCTTGGTTGGGTGATTTCTAACAGCAATGTGAACCGGACTGCAACACGCCTTAACTGCTAAGCCATCTCTCCAGCCCTCTTCCTTCTCTCTTTCATTCTTTCTTCCTTTTTTGCTCTCTCTCTCCTTCCTTCATCATACATGACAACATGTTGCTGGGGCCAATCTTGTCCAGGTAATGGCAGTTGCAGTGAGGTCATGAGAGTGAAAGCCACCTCAGGTCTGCAATATAGTGTTCCAAAGCACTCTTCCCTGTCCTCTGGATCTTGCCTTTTCCCCTGCCACCTCTTCTCCCAAGTTCCCTGTGCCCTGGTGGGTGTGACAAAGGTGCCTCATTGAGTGCTAAGTGGCTAACTGGGGCTTCCTCTTAGTACTTTAATGAGTTTTGAGTTTTCCCATTACTCACTGCCATCTTTGAACTATGAACATCTTTGAAGCTTCTCTCATCAAAAGTGATGGCCACACTACTATGTGAGCATAAACGTAAGTATTAGGAGGGAACTTTGATGGGAACAAAATATCCCTTTAGCCAAATAACACTTGTACCTTCACCCCTAGGACCAATGAACTTTCAAGACACAGGCTTTTGACTAAATTTTCAGTGCCAGGTAAGAATTCCCTTCTGTGGAGCAGCTCTCAAATCCAATTAGAGAGCAGGTGGCTGCCCCCATGACAGTATTGGACCCGTGGGCTCATCTTGTCTGTCAGACCTTACTTTGCAGAGTCCACTGCTAGTTTCTCCCCCAGCGGTCTCCTTAGTCCTTTCCAGCTTGATGGCAGCTAGCCACAGAAAGGAAGCTTCCAGTATAGCTCCAGACTGGTTTTTCAGAGCCCTGCAACCGACACATGTGGTATCTTACCATCTACTTTGGCACTGTAACCAAGGGCCATGGCCATAGCCTGCACTGTTTTGGGCCTCAAGGCCTCCCTAGGTCTGCCTTTTCTGAGCTGAGAAATACCATTTCTAAGATCTAAGAGGAAGCATCTTCTATCCAATATTTTTCAATACACGTACATTGCATTCTCTTGGTTTACAGAGATGGTAGTCTGTCTGAACTTCATTGTTCTTATGAAGCTAAGAGGATGAACTAGAAAATTATTCAGGGAAGCATGTGGTAGAAGGAGGCAGAGAGAGCTGGAGAGATGGCTCAGCTGGGAAAGTGCTGCCATGAGGCTGTGACTTTGGACCCTCAACCAGCATAGAAAAGCTAAATGTGGTAGCATGTACCTTGGATCCCAGGACAAGGGAGGGACAGAGACAGGTAGATTCCTGCAGCATGCTGATGACCTGGTCTAGTCAAAATAGGTGAGCTCTGGGTTCAGTGTGAGACCCTGTGTCAAAAAATAAGATGGCTGGGCCTGGTGGTGCATACCTTTAATTCCAGCTCTCAGGAGGTAGAGGTAGGAGGATCGATGAGAGTTCGAGGCCACCCTGAGACTACATAGTGAATTCCAGGCCAGCCTGAGCCAGAGTGAGACCCTACCTCAAAAAAACAAAACAAATAAATAAATAAAGTGGGTGGGCTGAAGAGATGGCTTAGTGGTTAAGGCACTTGTCCATGAAGCCTAAGGACCCAAGTTCAATTCCTCAGTACCCACATAAGCCAGATGTACAAGGTGGGCACATGCATCTGGAGTACCGTTTGCAGTGGTTACAGGCCCTGACATGCCCATCCTCTCTCTCTACCTGACTCTTTCTTTCTCTTTCATAAATAAATAGATAAATAAAATATTTTTTAAAAAGGTAAGGTGGAGAGCAATTTAGAAGACATCAACCTCCCTCCTCCAGGCACACACCTTCCCGCGTGTGAACATACGTCTACAGACACCCCAGGAGCACGCATTGACATACGCACTCACATCGCACATTCAGGCACATAAAAGAAATGAAAAAGAAGAAAGGAAGGAAAGACAGTAGCAACAAGGAGGCTTTAGAATAGACACCAGAGCTGAACCTCTCTCATGGAGAGGGGCAGAGAAGACTTCTTGAGGACTGGATTTGCTCACAAAAATCAGAAGCTGGTGCAGTACCTGGATGTCCTCCATGATAGCTGTTTTCTGCCCAGAGGGTTCTACAGCTGACCCCAGTCATCTTCCAGAGCTGACCTGCTAGAGACCGCTCGGGGTGATGACAGCCTCGGCCTCTTTCTCTCTGATTTATTGCCCGTGACTTGGCCCTACCCAGGTCATTAAAACCAAGCGTGGAGACGCAGCGGCCCCAACATGTTCATCATGCAGCTGAGGCGCTCCTCAACCCTCTCAGGACACATTAAGCTCGTGTTCCTGATCTTAGCTGTCTTGGTGGTCCTGGTACAGGCATTCGGAGGTAACCAGAGCCGTGGAGAGAAGGGGAAAGGGTCTAAGGAATGAGGTCCTCCCCATAGGACTGTTGGGAAAGTGAACATGCCTAGACATAGGGACAGCCTGGGGTCTGATGAGAAGCTTAAAACACATAAGTCTTTGGTGTTGGATATGCAGCTCAGTGGAAGAGTGCTTGTGTAAACTTTGTGATGCTCTGAATTCAGCCTCAGCACTGGGCAAAGGAGAGAGATGGTGGGGAGGGACAGAGGGAACATATTTTCCCTCAGCCCACCTGTTTCCTCTGGCCACGATGCTGCCTCTCATTAAGGAGCCTGGAGAATAGCCACGGAGACCAGGATCCTCATACAAAGTCTCTTCCAAATGCAGAATACCATCACCCGTGTGGTAAAACCTCCCCCCCAAGTACCCACAGCCTCATCCCACAGCTCTCTCATGTCCAGCCCCTCCACGGGTGCCCTGCTCTGCAGGAACCAGTGTCTCTAGCTCACCGCTCCACTGCTGGCTTGGAAGGTTCCCTTGAAGCGAGCACAGGAGGCGCCTTGCTCTTGTCTTACCACACGTGCTGGTGAATCTGTAGAACGACGGTGGGTGTCTACCAGCACAGGAAAGTAGGGTCAGCGTATGGAGCTGCCAGGGCTGAGGATTCTGGGGTTTCAGATCGAACGTGGTCTAAGCTCTTTAGTTACAGCAGGATGTACTGTGGGCTGGAGAATAACTTTTGGGAGAAAATGTTTCCCTCTTAAGCTTCTTGGGGCTCCAATGTTTATGATTTTAAAAAATGTATTCGTGTGGGTGTGTATGTTTTCATGTGTGAGTGTGGGTGCATGCTTGCCATGACACACGTGAGGAAAGACAAGAACGACATTCAGTTTTGTCCTGGCATGTTCACCACATGAGAGAGAGGTGGGCATTTTCTCTCTGGTGTTATTTTGCCGTGCTCACCAAGATCTGCGAATTCTGTCTCTTCCTCCCACTTTACTCTCAGGGTCAGCATGCTGGGGTTACAGAAGCCCATTGTGGCTTCCCTCTTTTTATGAGGGGGTTCTGTAGACCAAACTCAGTTGCTCTAGCCTGAGCTGCGAGAGCTTTATCCCCTGATCCATCTTCCTAGGCCACAGTTTTACTGTATCATGTTCTGCTGGTGCACTGCTGTTGGAGATGGCATTCTGTGTTGGATCAGTTCTTCAAGATGAAAGGCTTTGCCAATCCATCACTCAGCTATTCAAGAACAAAAGGAAGAGGAAAAAGAGGAGGAGGGTTATTCTGAGTTTGTTTGAATTAATTTCAACCTGGCATAAACTAGGGGGAAATCAGTGTATTGGAGGGGCTACAGTTGAATGAAGCGGACATTTTAGACAAACAGAAAGCATAGGGGGGTGCTGGAGGCACTTGCCTGCAAAGCCAAAGGACCCAGGTTCAATTCCCCAGGACCAATGTAAGCCAGATAGACAAGGTGGTGCATGTGTCTGGAGTTCATTTGCAGTGGCTAAAGACCCTGGCATGCCTGTTCTCTTTCTCTCTATCTGTCTCTTTCTCTCAAATAAATACAATAAAATAAATTTTAAAAATTAAAACAAGCATAGGGGCCATGGAATTTTGGAATGGAAACACCAGGATATTCTCTTGAGAAAGAATTGGTAATTGTCTCCTAGGAGAGAATTTGTGAAAAGACAAGTAGAAAGAATGTGTCATTCAAATCAAGCTAGCAATGTTTCTCAGATGACTGTGAGTGCTTGGGTCTGCACTTTTTTTTTTTTATTTTATAGAGAGCAAGAGAGAGAGGAGGGAGAAAGAATTGGTGTGCCAGGGCCTCAGCCACTGAAATTGAACTCCAGACGCTTGCACCACCTAGTGGACAAGTGCGACCTTGCGCTTGCCTCACCTTTGTGCATCTGGCTTATGTGGGATCTGGAGAGTGGAACAGGGGTCCTTAGGCTTCTCAGGCAAGCACCTTAACCGCTAAGCCATCTCTCCAGCCCTATACTTTCTTTTTGTAATGTACCTCAGTAAGACTGAATCACAGGTGATGAATTGGAGGAGCATAGAGGGTTATACCACCCCAGAGTGGCAGCCTGCAGGTCAGCACTCCAAGTCCATCATCCAGTGGTGAGTCTTGCCTTCAGCATCTTCTGTGACAAGTACCTAGACCCATGCCTGGCATTCACCAGGTACTCAGCAAACTGCTGTTGAATGAATAATGAATGAAGGGGGAAAATGCTTAATTGAAGACATGGGTTCATTCCTTGGACACTAGAGTTAGTGAGTCTGGGAAAAGTGACAAAGATGGAAACATTTTAAGCTCAGGGTCAAAATCAGAGCTGGGTAGAGGAAGAAGAGACCCCCCCCCCCTGTCTACAGCATGGCACCAGCATCAGTAGGAGTTCCGTATTGGCATATCTATAGCATTTCCAGGAGTGCTATCAGGGGTCAAGGTCAATGTCCACTGTAACCATTGCTACTTGGTTTGGTTGTATGTATTCTCATGTCTTTACATAGTCCTCTGTTTCTTTTCATAGGAAGACGGCCTAAGCCATGTTTGTATGGATTGGGCCTATGCAGATCATCTTGTGAAAAAAATGAAAATGAAAGAAAAAAGTGTAAGAATGGCAAGACTTGCTGCACCGAGAAAATGAGGTACCCGGCACCCCAACCCTCAAACACCAAGGTGACAGTAGGTATCCATTTGAGAGATCTGAATTCAGAGGGTTTTTTAAAAATATAAATGTATTATTAATTAATTAATGAATTTATGTCTATCCTCTCCAGGGTGCTTTCCTCTGTAAACAAGCGCCAGTTGTATGCACCAGTTTTTTCATCCAGCTTTACATGGATGCTGGGGAATTTAAGCCTGGCTCAACAGGCTTAATAGCATGTGCCTTGAACTGCTGTTGAACCAACATCCCAGTCCCTGACTTCAGAATACCCGCAGTCACTTAGTGGTTATCTACAGCAGCTACCTTGTTCTAAGATCGCTACTGAGGCTTCATGAGGCTCACTAAGGATTTTTCTAGCCGGGTGTGGTGGCACACGCCTTTAATCCCAGCACTTGGGAAGCAGAGGTAGGAGGATCACCATGAGTTCGAGGCCACCCTGAGATTACCTAGTGAATTCCAGGTCAGCCTGGGCTAGAGTGAGACCCTACCTTGAAAAACCAAAAAAAGAAAAGAAAAAAAAAAAGGATTTTTCTTTACAGAACTGGGGTGCAACTAAGTGGTAAGCAAGTGCACAGCCTTGAGACAGATCCCCCAGTTGAGTTGGAAGGAAAAGATAGTTCACTCTACTTACTAGTTCGTCTCTTTAGCTTTCTAACATCTACGAGAAAGGCCCTTCCTGTATAAGTTTCCCAGGGTATTGTATATTGCACCTTGCCTACAGATTGTTATGCATTGTCTCATCCTGGGGTGTTGACAGACGTCAATAGGACCAAAAGGTCTACTCTGGCTTCTTTAACTGAGCGTTTAGCTCCAGGATCCACTCTAGGAGATTGTGGAATACATCTCTTACTTCAAATCCCTAAGTTCCCAATAACACGGCATGGCCTTTGACCAGGAAACAATGACATCTGCCCCAAGCAAATGGGAGGCAAAAATAATAAATCATGTGAACAAATGGCTCAGCGTATATTGAAGTCCTATTGTGTACAAGAACTAGCATTATGTCCCTCTCCCAGAAGGGGATATTAATTTGCAGAGTTTGGGCTGGAGAGATTCCTCTGTGGTTCAAGGCGCTTGCTTGCAAAGCCTAATGGCCAGTTTGATTCCCCAGGAGCCAGATGCATGCAGTGGTGCATTCATTTGGAGTTTGCAGTGGCAGGAGACCCTGGTGCAACCATTCTCTCTTCCTCCCTCCCACTCCCCCTCTCTGTTTGCAAATAAATAAATAAAAATATTTAGAAAAGCAAAACCAAATTGCAGAGTTTAAGGTAACTTTCCTCCTGTGTCACAGGTAGCTAACTCAGGAGCAGGACTGAAGCCACAGTGGGGAAGTTCAGACACTGCTTACTCAAAGTAGAAAAAGATTGCTTCTGTAAGGAGAACCCCACTTAACTTTCTCATCCAGAGTCTGTCAATATGGACTGTATGGTGGAAGGCGAGCCTTGTGCGCCCTCTTATGATTAAAATATGTAAGGGATCAGGTATTAACTGGTACCAGGCCCAAGTGGAGGTTTCCTGGGCTGCGCTGAAGGGCGGAGGGGCTCCCACTGCGCAGACTGTCTCAGTTCGGAGGCCAGCGACAGGCAGGTCTGCAGTGGGGACTCATCCCTTGCCTCTGCGCAGTTCCGAGCGAGCGGCGGGCAGCGTGAGCGCAGGCGCAGCTCGCGGAGACAGCGGCTGCTCAGCGCTCCGACCGCTTCTCGTGCGCGGTCCGCTCTCTGCTCCCTCCCCCACCGAGCGCCCGGGCGGCGTCCGTGAACCCGAGGACGTCCTTGCATGTGCGGAGAGCGGAGAAGGGACCGCGTCTTGGATCACCGGGTGATTCCAGTCACTATTTTAGGTTCAGTGCACGTCATCCCAGCGATGGCAGGAAATTCTGAGAAGCCATAGGTTCCTATGTCGAGACTTTATACATGTTTTTGCGTCAGACGTTGTGCCCACAAGCAAGTCCAGTAGTCTTAGGGAGTTGTTTTGGTGTCCACAGTCCAGTTGTGCTAGAGTGGCGGGTGAGTTGTCCACATACCAAGAAAAGACCCAGAAGTGCCCTGGGAGACAGAGGCACTATGGAAACGCAACAGGGATGGGTAACCTGGCCATACAGTCAGTGGCAGCAAGATAGCCTGATGGCACTTAACCTCTCCACTGGGTGGCAGAGAGAGGGGCATTTTGGGTTGGAATATGCAAGTACTGACCCTTTAGCAGGCTTGCTTTCATTGTATGTCCAGTTTTCAAGGAAAAAAAAAAACCCACACGCATTTGCTGACTTTCCATTGCGCAAGTGGGGAATTAGTGCCTTTTGTTCTTGTTTGTTGGGGTGAGTCCACCCTATTGTAATTGTCTGCTTGGCAGCATCCTTGGGAGCAGAAGGGTGTGTTTTAGACTCACAGCACAGATGCCCAACTTTCCCCAGGATCATACACTTGTGCAAGCATGAATCTCAGACCCACTGTCTCACAGAAGTGAGACAGCGGCTGCTCAGGAAATTCAGATGTGCTAACGGGGCCTGGCTGAGTCACCTCACCACTCGGGCCTCTGTTTGATCATCACCAAAAGGGAAGTGTTGGGGCAGACTGTGAGTTTCATGTACCTTTCAACCTTTAAGACCTTCATTCTTAAAAATATGGTGATCACCCCCTCTATCTGTGCCACCTGAAGGAGTGAAAGGAGGAGGATGGAGAGAGAGAGAGAGACTGGGCTGAGGAAAACATCCCTCAGTCTACATATGCAAATCATAATCCTGATGTGCATGGAAGAAATTTCTGGCTCTTCAGTGTCCACCCATCAAGCAGCTCAACCCCGTGACCTCCCACACCTGCCCCAGGGCACCTGCTTGCCATCCCTTCCTCCACTATTCTAGATCAGCCATCACCCTCCCTTACCCAGTCACCCACTACCCAAAAGTTATGCATTGATATCCAAACCCAGAGTACCCCAGGGGGGTGTATTTGGAGATGCGGTCTTTAATGAGTTGGCTGAGGTAAAATGAGATCATTGGTGTGAGCTCTAACTGCTTGACTGGTGTCCTTATGAGAAGAGATTAGGACATAATTATTTTGCAAATTATTGTGACCCACAGGGGAAACCTAAACCTCGTGCTAATAACCTGAAAGATGATGCCCATTTCCCAACCAAGAAGAGACAACCAAGCCAGCGACTCTACTGATCATCTTGGACTTCGAGTTTCCAGAATTATGAGAAAATAAATTTCTGCTGCTTCAGCCACCTAGTTCATGCTACTTTTGTTGCAACGGCTCTCACAAATGAATACAATCACATGTCAATATTTGCATCTGAAATCTTATCCTAAAATACAAATCTGAAGGTTTAGAGTTGATCTTAAACCATCCAAAAGCTCTATAACCCTACCAGGCATTGACATATGGCGGGCGGGTGGGGTGGTTTGAGGTAGGGTCTCCCTCTAGCCCAGACTGACCCACAATTCACTATGTAGCCTCAGGGTGGCCTAGAACTCACTGTGATCCTCCTATTTCTGCCTCCCCAGTGCTGGGATTAAAGGCATGTGCCACCACCCCAGGTAGTGTTTTGGTTTTTTTTAAGACAAGGTTTTTGGTAGTCCAGACTAGCTTTGAACTTGCTATGTAGCTGAGGTTGGCCTTGAACTAGTGATCCTCCTGCCTCCGCCTCCCAAGTGCTTGGATTATAGGTACATACCACCATGCTTGGCTTTGTTGTTTGGTGTGTGTGTTGCATGTGGTGTGTGCGTTCAGATGTGCATATGTTGGTGGCCAGAAAGGGCACATTAGGTGTCTTCCTCTGTCACTCTTCCACCTCATTTCCTTGAGACAGTCTCGCACTGAACCTGGAGCTAACTGGAAGCCTTAGATACTCCCCTCTCTGTTCCCCCCAGCAATGGTATTACAGGCATGTGGAGCCCCTCCTGGCTATTTATATGAGTCCTGGGGGTCAAACTTAAGTCCTCATACTTGTATGGCAAGTGCTCTTACCCACTGAGCCATTTTCCCAGCCCTTAATGAATTGATTTTTTAATTTGGTATTTGAAAAAGGTTTGAATGTAAAATGCCTCATACAGGACACATTATTTGATACCTAACCTCTGGCTGATATTTCAGAAAGTTGTGGAACCTTTAAGAGGTGGAGTCTTGCTGGAGGAAATGGGACACTGGAAGTGGTCTTGAGGTTTGATTTTTTTAAGAGAGAGGGGAGAGAATTGGTGTGATAGGACCTCAGCCACTGCAATTGAATGCCAGAGGCTTGAGCCACCTAGTGGACTGTGCGACCTTGTGCTTGCCTCACCTTTGTGCCACTAGACAGTCAAACATGGGTCTTTGGGCTTCACGGGCAAGTGCTTTAATTGCTAAGCCATCACTCCAGCCTAGCCTTGAGGTTCTATAGTCCAGCCCGTCTTGATGTTCCTCCCCTGCTTTCAGTCTGCCAGGGTGATGATGGCTTCTCCTTCTCCTTCATGGTAGATTCTACCCTCTGCAGCTATAAGCTGCATTCAACACTTTTCCTTCCAGAAGTTGCTTCCGGTTGGGTATTTGTTCTCAGCAAAGAGAAGGTAACTGACACAGCAAGTCCATTGTTAGTTCTTTGAGAAACTCCCATAATATGTTATTCATCACGAATTCACATTGCTGCCAGCAGCATTCAGCAGTTTCTGCTTCTCTACATTCCCGGGGCATTTGTTACTATTTATTTTTGTTCTGGTTTAACTGTGATAAAAACCACTGTGAGGGGGCTAGAGGGATTGCTTAGTGGTTAAGGCATTTGTCTGCAAAGCCAAAGGACCCAGGTTCAATTCCCCATGTTAGCCAGATGCACAAGGAGGTGCATGCGTCTGGAGTTTGTTTGCAGTGGCTGAAGGTCCTGGTGCACCCATTCTCTCTTTCTCTCTCTCTCTCTCTCTCTCTTTCTCTGTCAAATAAATAAATAAAATATTTCTAAAAACCACTGTGAGGCAGAATGAGGTGACACTGTGGTTTTATTTTTCATTCCCCTGGTGGCTAATGATAGCAAGCATTTAAAAATATTGTAAGCCACTGGTAGTTCTTCCTTTGAGTGGCACCTATTGGATCATTGGCACATTTCTTTTTAAAAAAGTATTTATTCACATGAGAGAGAGGCAGAAAGAGAGAGAAAGAGAATGGGCCTGCCAGGGCCTCTAGTCATTGCAAATGAACTCCAGATGCATGGGTCACTTTGTGCATCTGGCTTTATGTGGGCACTGGGGAATCAAACCCGGTCCTTAGGCTTTTCAGGCAAGCACATTAACCACTGAGCCATCTCTCCAGCCCCATTTGCACATTTCTCAACAGGATAGTGTTGCACTCAGCTTTGTGTTGCTGACGGAAAACACCTGACCGAGAGCAGCTTGTGGGAATGAAAGGATTTATTTTGGCTAACGGACTCAAAGGAAAGTTCACTTGATGGGAAAATAAGGGCATGAGCAGAGGGTGGACATCACCTCCTGGCCATCATCAGTTGGACAACAGTAGCAGAAGAGTGTGACAAACACTGGCAAGGGGAAGCTGGCTCTAACGCTCATAAGTCTGTCCCCAACATCACCTCTAAGAGGCTCCAGTTCCCAAACTGTCACCAGCTGGGGACATAAATTTATGGGTACACCCGAATCAAACCACCACATTCAGCCCCTGGCCCCCATAAACTTATAACATCCACGATGTAAAATGTAATGCATTCAGTCCAACTTTAAAAGTCCCCATAGGTTTTTATTGATCTCAGTGCTATTCAGACATCCCCACAGTCCAAGATCTTTTAACTGAGCTGTAATGCAAAAAAAAAAAAAAAAAAAAAAAAAGCACAGAATAAATATTCACATTGAAAAGGATGGCACTTCATAAAGCAAAGAAATATTGATTTAAATCAAACAGGCAAACATAGAACTCTGTAGCTCCACATCTGACAACAGTAACTAGTGACAAATCTCCAAGTCCTATAATTCTAAGCAGTGACAAGTCTCTGGAGTTCCAATTCTGCCCCTGCAGCTTGGCTGCTCATAACCCTAGGCATACTCCATCCAGTGCTGGTACCTCTCCTTGGCAGCCATTCAATAGGCCGACATCTTTACTGGGTCTCTACTGCAACCCATGGTTCATCCTCACTTCTCCATCGGGCCTCCATACAAGTAATCCAACAAGCTTGCTTCACACTGTCCGTGGCCATTAAAAAAAATAATGTTGCAAATTAAATGACCTTTTCTTTCCTGAATTTGTTATACTCCATAGTACCAGGTGGGCTACCAATTTGTTAATCCAGGGGGGAAAGAAGCAGAACTTGAAGAACAGGACATACCTTCAGCATTCAGGCCCTTTCAAAAGACTCTGCAATCTTTCTATTGTCCCAGTGCAGATCAGATGGCCTAATCTCAATGGTTGTAATCTCTCAAACAATTTCATCTAAATAAGCAGCAGTTTCAGCCCAAAGATTTCACTCCTTTCTGTGCCATATCCCTTCACTCACCCTAGTCCATTCCTAATCAATGCAACCCTACACAAATTCCTAGGACACAGGCGTAACAACAAGCCTCACACACACAAACTGCTTCTACCCCTGTCCAGGCAAAGCTCTCATTTTCCCACATAAACCAAACCTCACAGTCCATAGTCCTTACTGCATTCAGGTCTTTCAACTCTGACTAGATTCCATCAAGCTGTCCTTATAGCATTGCAAAGTGTCTCTTAGGCCAGGGTTTCAAATCCTTCCACACTCCTCTTGAAAATCAGTTCCAAAAGGCCAAAAGAAGGCTGGAGAGATGGATTAGTGGTTAAGATTCTTGCCTGTGAAACCTAAGAAGCCAGGTTCAATTCCCTAGTACCGATGGAAGCCAGAAGCACAAGGTGGCACATGTGTCTGGAGTTCATTTGCAGTGGCTAGAGGCCTTGGCACGCCCATTCTCTATCACTGCATCTACGTCTCAAAATATTTTTAAAAGGTTACAAGCCACAGCCAGATTCTAGCAGCAACAGCCCTACTTCTCAGTACCAATTCTACTGTTGCAGTTAGCTTCTCATTGCTGGCAGAAAATACTCAGCCAAGAGCAGTTTGGGGGAAGAGTTTATTTTGGCTTGTAGACTTGAAAGGAAGCTCCATGGTGGCATGGGAAAATTGTGGCATGAGCAGAGGGTGGACATCACCTCCTGGCCAACATCAGGTGGACAATAGCAGCAGGAAAGTGTGCCAAACACTGGCAAGGGAGAGTTGGCTCTAACATCCATAAGTCTGCTCCCAACAATACATCACCTCTAAGACCCTCCAATTTCCCAGTTGCCATCAGCTGGGGACCTAACATTCAGAACATGTAAGTCTGTGGGGGACACCTGAATTAAACTACCACAGTTTGGTACTTTGAGTTCTAACGTATTCTGGATATGACCCCTCTGTGAGAAGAATGCTTCCTCCAATTATTGAGGCTCTCTTCAGTCTCTGATGATTTCTTTTGCTGTGCAGAAGCTTGATGTGATCCCCTTTGTCAATTTTAGGTTTATCCTATGCCTTTGGGTTTCATCCAGAAAACCCCTGTCAATCCAGGTGTCTTGAAACCATTAGTCCTCATTAGACAAGACTGGTTAGTGGTGAAGAGCTCCTTAGTTTTTGTTGGCCTTAGAAAGTTCTCATTCTTTATTTCTTTTTTTAAAAAAAGATTCTTATTTATTTGCAAGCAGAGAAAGATAGAGGGAAGGGGGGGAGAAAAAAATGAGAATGGGTTCTTGAGGGCCTCTAGCCACTGCAAATAAAGTCCAGATGCACGTGCCACCTTGTGCACCTGGTTTTACGTAGGTGCTGGAGAATCAAACCCCAGTCGTAGGCTTTGTCAGCAAATTCCTTAACTGCTGAGCCATGTCTCCAGCCACCCCCCAACCTTTCTTTTTAAAGAATATCTTTATTTATTGGCAAGGAGAGAGAGGGAATGGGAATGGGCACACGAGGGACCCTTACCACTGCAAACATACCCCAGACACATGTGCAACTGGATTTACATGGCACCAGTGAATCAAACCTGAGCTTTCAGGCTTTACAAGCAAGTGCCTTTAACTGCTGAGCCTTTAACGGGCTGATTTTCTTCATGGTGCTCTTGCTTGGCAGCTTGTTCTTTCTATATCTGTGGCATCTTGCCCACATAACCCGTGAGTAAAAGTCTTAGCAGGAATGATAGTAAAGAAGGTGGGGTTCAGTAGAAGGCAGATCCAGTAGTAGGGAGGATAAAAGAGTAGTGTTAAGTGATTGTGATCAGGATATATTGTGTATATGAATGGTGTCGATATAAAGTTATAAAGAGAAAAACTTGGGCTGGAGAGATGGTTTAGCAGTTAAGGCACTTGTCTGCAAAGCCTAAGGACCCAGGTCCAATTCCCTCATACTCATGTTGGCCAGATGAACAAGGTGACACATGCATCTGGAGTTTGTTGGCAGTGGCTAGAGACCCTGGAATGCCCATTCCCTCTCTCTCTCTCTTTCTCTCTTTATCTGCCTCTTTTGCTCTCTCTCTCTCTCTCTCTCTCTCTCTCTCTCTCTCTCTCTCAAATAAATAAATAAATATATTTTTTAAAAGAAAAAGATCAGGCTGGAGAGATGGCTTAGTGGTTAAGGCCCATGCCTGCGAAGCCTAAGGACCCCAGTTCGATTCTCCAGGTCCCACGTTAGCCAGATGCACAAGGGGGCACATGTATCTGGAGTTCGTTTTCAGTAGCTAGAGGCCCTGGCATGCCCATTTTCTCTCCCTCTCTCTCCCTCCTTCTCTGTCTCTAATAAATAAATTTAAAAACTTAAAATCTTAAAAAGAAAAAAATTAGTAAACATTGAACCAAACAAAGAATCATAAGTTTCATAAATGTTTGCATTTAATGCAGTTTAAATTCTCAATGGCTCCCATGCTAACCACTTATTTGCATTAGAATAATTGCTATTTTATTTACTTATAATATTTATTAATTCAGTATGATATATATATATATATATATATATATATATATATATATATATATATGGTGCTATTTTAGAAATATTATTCTTGGGCCAGACCTGGTGGCACACACCTTTAATCCCAGCACTTGGGAAGAAGAGCTAGAAGGATCACCATGAGCTTGAGGCCACCCTGAGAATACATAGTGAATTCCAGGTCAGCCTGGGCCAGAGTGAGACCCTACCTCAAAAAAAAACAAAAACAAAAAAATTTCTCGGGGGGAGGGAGGGTATTACCGTGTGATTTTTTTTTATAATCATGGAAAATGTTAATAAAAATTAAATGAAAGAAAAAAAAAAAGAAGTGCCCTGGAGAGGGTGGAATGAAGCCTATTTAGCCAGCATTTATTGTAAGACTCTTTCATCATTATCAGTGTTCTGGTGTTCATTCTTTATAGCGAAGTGTTAATACATCATGTCTTACTTATTTTAGCAAATCAGTTTACTTCCTATATTTAATTATAAAAGTTAACTTCATTTAAAATTTTATTTGCAAGGAACCTTTTTCCATTTGGCATCACGTTTTGTTGCCTGCCTAGCTGAAGACATACTGTCAGCCTACCCTGAGGCAGTCCACATATGTTAAGTGTTCATTTTAAGTAAAGTACTCACATTATATAGGAATCCATATTTTGGAGGTGCTTGATCTACCTACAAAAAGAAATAGGAATTACTTTATTATAAAATGCTCCTAGAAGTCTTAATTGTGTTTATTTTTAAAAACCTGTAATATTAAACTTGTGTGCATGGAAGTAATTAAGGTACATCATTATTGTAGCTTAACAATTGTACATGGTAAGACTTTTTGTTACTGTATGTTTTTATTGCCCATCCTTAGGCAAGCATGAATAGAAATTATGTTAAATGTAAAAAAAAAAAAAAACTTTCTCCTGAGTGGCACGTGGCATGCCATGATTACTTTTCATCATTGTTTAAACTCACTTCAGGGCTCCTATTTCTCCCCTGATATGTGTGGGTTAGCCATTCATACTTAATAACTGCTTAATGAACATCTGCTTGCAAAATAAAAACTTGCCATGTTAGTAGTGTCTTACTTATTACCAACAGTGGGGCCCTATTCTTTCCATACACGTGGCAGGTTCAAGTCCTGGCCACTCCTCTGCTTTGTAGGGCTGCTCCTGATGTCACTGGTCACCCTGCTTCCCTGGAACACTGGTTCTCAAAGTGTGATCAGCAGACCACACACTCAACATTGCCTCAGAACTCATGAGAAATACAAATTCTGCTATGCTCTGTTCAAGGTCTACCATATCAGGTCTGGTTGTGGGTCCAGCAACCTGAGCTGAAAAAAAAACCAGAAAGAAAGAAAAGAAAACCAGACTGGGAAGATATCTCAGTGGTTAAAGGCGATTGCTTACAAAGACACCAGAATGGGTTTACTTCCTCAGAATCCATGTAGAGTCAGATGCACAAAGTGAGGCTCCCCTGCTGTCATGGAAGCTTCCCCTCGAGTCTGTAAGCCAAAATAACCGCCCCCTCCCGCCCCCCAGCTGCTCTTGGCTGGGTGGTTTCTGCCAGCAATGCAAACCTGACTGCAACGGGTAGTCTTTCATCATTAAAAAGCATGTGAGATGTCATTGAAATATTAAGGCATGAGCTGGAGAGATTTCTCAGTGGTTAGGGCACTTGCCTGTAAAGCCTAATGACCAGGGTTCAGTTTCCCATACCCACGTAAAGCCAGATGCGTAAGGTAGCACATGTGTCTGGAGTTCATTTGCTGTGGCTAGAGGCCCTGGCAGGCACACTCATTCTCTCTGTCTGTATGTCTCTCTCTCTCTCTCTGCTTGTAAATAAGCAAATAAAAATATTTTTTTAAATATGAAGAGCTATATTACCTACATAAGTCCTGTACAATATTGAGCTCATCAACATTTTAACAGGGATAATGGAAAGGAGTTCAAGAGGAGAGGAGAGGGTGTTAATGAGAGGGGATTAAGGTCAACATATGTTACAGCCATGTATGAAAATTGTCAATAAAAAGTTAAAAGTTTGGGGAAATGGCTCAGTGGACAAAGTGCTCACTGCCAAACAGGATGTGGTGGTTTGATTTGGGTGTCCCCCATAAACTTAGGTGTTCTGAATGCTAGGTTCCCAGCTGATGGAGATTTGGGAATTAACGCCTCCTGGAGGTGACGTATTGTTGGGGGCAGGCTTATGGGTGTTATAGCCAGTGTCCCCTTGCCAGTGTCTGGAACACTCTCCTGTTGTTACTGTCCACCTTATGTCGGCCAGGGGGTGATGACACCCTCTGCTCATGCCATTGTTTTCCTCTGCCATTATGGAGCTTCCCTTGGAGTCTGTAAGCCAAAATAAACCTTTTTTTTCCCACAAGCTTCTCTTGGCTGGGTGATTTCTGCCAGCAATGCGAACCTGGCTGCAACACAGGAGTACCCACGTTTGTTCCCAGAGTCCATGTGAAAAGTCCAAGGCAAGCTGGTGACCCCGGCAGTGGAAACTGATGCAAGCTCTGGAGGTGACATGGGACAGACACAGGAGGGTTTCCTGGACATTCACGGTGGGCACTGCAAGGAACAATAGCAGAGCAAGAAGCCACTGAGCGAAACCCTGACTCAAAGGAGGAGGACAGGCAGCAGAGTGACCTTGGAAGTTGACCTCCGGCTTCTCCATGTGTGTCATGGCGCAGAGGAGGCTGTCGTCATACACTCACACAAGCATACACGCACATGAGCATGCATACAAACACACACATAAATTAATAAAAGTTTAAAACTGGGGCCACTGGAACGTGTGCATGCATACATTCACACAATGAGCTTTATTTGGTTCAATTTTATGTTTATTTTTCCAGAGGATCCAGAACTTTAGTTCTGACCAAAAAAGGAACACAGGACTGACACATGCAGCATACCAAGGGACCAGTCTAGGTCCTTGTGTCCCCGTCAGAAGAAGCAATGATACAAGCATTCTTTTTTTTTCCCCCTTCCTTTTTTCTTTCTTTTGTTTAAGTAGCCATGCTGCTCCAAGTCCTCAAAAACTTCAGTCAAGACTCAGAGTTGGTTTTGTGAATTAATTTTTTTTTTCTTTTTAAAATTTTCTGGGCTGGGGAGATGGGTTGGCGGTTAAGGCACCCGCCTAAGGACCCAGGTTCGATTCCCCAGGACCCACATAAGCCAGATGCACAGGTGGCACATGCATCTGGAGTTCATTTGCAGTGGCTGGAAGTCCTGGGGCTCCCATTCTCTCTCTCTCTCAAATAAAATATCTTTATTCAGTTAAGAAAGAGTATGGGGGCTGGAGAGATAGCTTAGTGATTAAGGTACTTGCCTGCACAGCCAAAGGACCCCTGTTTAATTCCCCAGGACCAACATAAGCCAGATATGCAAAATGGTGTGTGTATCTGGAGTTTGTTTGTTTGTTTGCAGGGGCTGAAGGCCCTAACATGCCCTTTCTCTCTCTCTCTCTCTCTCTCTCTCTCTCTCTCTCTCTCTCAATAAATAAATAAAATATTTTTAAAAAAATTTTTAAAAAGAAAGAATATAGCTTCACTCTGCCACTGCAAATAAACTCCAGACACACGTGCCACTTTGTGCATCTGGCTTTATGTAGGTACTGGGAAATTGAACCTGCACCTTCAGGCTTTACAAAAAAGTACCTTTAACCACTTGAGCCATGTCTCCAGCCCTGAATTTTGTTTTAAAGACTCAGAAAAAGTATATTAATGCCTAAAGTTTCAGCTTAGGCAATTATTCATAGGACCATGTTTGAAAACTTCTATTTAGATCCTCTGTAGTGACTACGGCCTGTTACAGAAGTAGATTCCTAGGGCTGGGCAGGCAGAGATAGGAGGATTCCCGGGCATTGCCGATTAGCTGGTCTGGACAAATTGATGAGTTCTGGGTTTGGTGAGAGGCCCTGTCTCAAAAAATAAGGTGGAAAGCAATGGAGGAAGACATCAGAGATCAAACTCCGGTCTCCATGTATACACGTGCACACCCGCACATACCCGTGTCCATGCATGAGTGTATGCGCCCACACCATGAGCGCAAACACACAGAAGAAAGAAAGAAGGAGAGAAAGAGAAACAGGCAGAGAGACTGAGAATAGAGGGAGGGGTTCATTGCTTCACTGAGAGGGCCAGAGAGGACTTGGGACTGGATTTCTGTATCCAAAAAAACAAAAACAAAAAAGAACGAAAGAAAAAACAAGAAAGATAACCCTAACCACTGGATGCCCAGCCCCGAGTGCTGACGTGCAGGTGGTGCGTGGGGTGGCGTGAGCCTCAGCTTCTGATTTAGTGCCTCTGACTCAGCTCTGCGCTGCTCATTAAAACCCGGAGTGCCCACTAAGCCCCCGCAGGGCGTTCAGAACGTTCCTGGGTCGCCCCTCAGTCCTCGCTGGACACGTTAAACTCTTGTTCCTGGTCTTAGCTCTCCTTGTGTTCCTGGCTCAGGTGTCCCAAGGTAACCAGAACTGTGGAGAGAATGGCAGAGGCCCTACCTGCGGGACCTTTGGGAAAAGTAGGGGCGCATAGGAGGAGGGACCACTTATGGCAGTGGAGGAGATCTGAAGGGAAACCTGGAAATGAGAATCTTTGGTGTTGGGGTTGCAGCCCAGTGGGAGAGGGTTTGTGTGATGCTCTGAGTTTAGTCTCAGCACTGGAGGAAGAGAGGGAGGGAGAGAGGGAGGAGAGCGAGGAGAGAGAAGGAAGGGCTCCTTCAGGCATCCAGTCCCATCCGGCCATCATTCTGTCTTTGATTAAGGAGCCTAGAGAATAACCCCAGAGACCAGGTGCCTCATACGAAGTCCCTTCCAAATGCAGAAGCAACACCACCATCCTAGGGTCAGTGCTGTGGCCCAAGCACCCACAGCCTCATCCCACAGCTCTCTCATGTCCAGCCCCTCCACGGGTGCCCTGCTCTGCAGGAACCAGTGTCTCTAGCTCACCGCTCCACTGCTGGCTTGGAAGGCTCCCTTGAAGCGAGCACAGGAGGCGCCTTGCTCTTGTCTTACCACACGTGCTGGTGAATCTGTAGAGCGACGGTGGGTGTCTACCAGCACAGGAAAGTAGGGTCAGCGTACGGAGCTGCCAGGGCTGAGGATTCTGGGGTTTCGGATCGAACGTGGTCTAAGCTCTTTAGTTACAGCAGGACTCACTGTGATCTGGAGAATAACTTGGGAAAGGAAATGTTTGATTTTTTCCTTGGCTTTCTTTGGGACTCCATTTATGTCTCTGTGTGTGCACATGTTTTGTGTGTGAGTGTGGATGCGTGTGGGCACAGCACTCGTGTGGAGGGCAGACAACAACTTCCAAGTTGGTCTTTGTCTGTTCACCGCCTCTGAGGCAGCCTCCCACTCTGGATTCTTGCTTTGCTCTTCCATGCTGGCCTCACCACCACCTTGTGTGAAGTTTGCCTGTCTCTTCCTCCCACCTCACCCTCAGGGGCAGCATACTGGGGTTACAGAAGCCCACCGAACTCAGATACTCCAGCTTGGCCTACACAAGCTTAATCCGCTGAGCCATCTCCCAGCCCATGTTTGTATTTTTTAATTTTATTTTGGAGAGAGTGAGTGATAGAGAGAGAAAGAGAAGACAGAGGGAGAGCCAGGGCCTCAGCCACTGCCATCTAACTCCAGACACTTGCGCCACCTAGTGGGCATGTGCAACCTTGCGCTTGCCTCACCTTTGTGTATCTGGCTTCTGTGGGATCTGGAGAGTCAAACATGGGTCCTATGCTTAACTGCTAAGCCATCTCCCCGGCCCATGTTTATGGTTTTTAATGCATCATTTCCCGTTGGTACATGACTGTTGGGGATCACATCCTGTGCTGGGTCAGCTTTGCAAGTCGAAAGCCTTTGCCAATCAATCACTCGGCAGTTCAAGAAGAAGAATCTAAGAAGGGATGGGGTGAAAGAAGGTTATTCTGACCTGTTGATGTCAATCTGGCTTAATCTCTAGAGAGAATCAGAACAGTGGAGGGCCTGCAGTTGTGGGAAGGACAGTGCAGAGATACAACTGGTATAGGGGCTCATGGAGTTTTGGAATGGAAGAGTAAGAGTCAAGCTGCCTAATTTTCCAGCCAGAATGTTCTGTTGAGAAAGGAGCATTAGCTCCCAGGACAGGATTTTGGCAAAAGACAAATAGAGAGAATTTGTCATTCAAACTAAGGTTAGAAATGTTTTTTAACTGAACCCAATGTTCTCAGGTCTGTGCTTTTGTTCTTTTTTCTTTTTTTTAAATGGACCTCAGTAGGGCCAAGGCCCAGACAATGAACTGGAGGAGGGCAGAGGGTTACACCAGGCAGGTGACAGCCTGCAGGCCAGCGCTCCAAATCCATCATCCAGTGTTGAGTCCTGCTCTGGGCATCCTCTGTGACAAGTACCTTGCCCAGTGCCTGGCACTCAACAGGTACTCAGCAAGCTGCTGTGGAATGAATAAGGGATGGCGGGGGGCGGGGATGCATAACTGAAGGCATGGGAGAATAGAGTTAGTGAACCCGTGAAAACTGGCAACAATGGCAACATTCTGAGCGTGGGGTCAAAGTCAGAGCTGGCTGGGGGAGGGAGAGACATCCTCCTGTCTACCACATGGCGCCACCAGCAGCAGGAGTTCCACATCCACGAATCTGTGGCATTTCCAAGAGAGCTAGCAGGGGTCAAGGTCGATGTTCTCTGTAACCAGTATTATCGCCAACATCCTTAGTCTAGTTGTCTCTACTTTTCCATGCACTCCTCTCCTTTGAAAGGTGGAACGTTCAAACTACGTTCTTTTTTTTTTTAATTATTTATTTATTTATTTGAGAGCGACAGACACAGAGAGAAAGACAGGTAGAGGGAGAGAGAATAGGCGCGCCAGGGCTTCCAGCCTCTGCAAACGAACTCCAGACGCGTGCGCCCCCTTATGCATCTGGCTAACGTGAGACCTGGGGAACCGAGCCTCGAACCGGGGTCCTTAGGCTTCACAGGCAAGCGCTTAACCGCTAAGCCATCTCTCCAGCCCTCAAAGTACGTTCTTATGGAGTGGGAAAATGCAAGAAGATTGTGGAGGAGGGGGAGGGAGGGAATTACCATGGGATTTTTTTTATAATCGTGGAAAATGATAATAAAAAATTTTTTAAAAAAAAAGACGTGCAATGGGAAGGAGAGGTGTTTGACAGAAAGCTGTGGGAATAACTATGCTTGCTGCACCAAAAAAGTAAGGCCTGGCCTCGCACATCTCCGGAGCAAACACGGTAGGGATATGCACCCATTTAAGACACTGGATTTCAGAACCTGGGTCATTGTTTAGTGGTTATCGATGACACCCCTGCTATTCTTAGGGCAATATCGGTGCTCCACAGGTTCACTAACAAGTGTCCTGTACAGGGCCTGCGGCTCAGAGCAGTGGCAGAGCGCTTGGCTAACCACGTGCAGGCAGTGGGTTGGATCCTGGCACTGCAGGAGAAAAACAGTGCACTCTAGCTGCTGGCTTATCTCCTTAGCGGTGTGTCATCCAGTGTCCTTTTAGGTTGGGTACAACAGTCAATAATTATCAGTTCTCACGGTGAGAGATCTTTTGGGGATCTACACCCTGTGTTCCTGAGCCTCTGACAAATACTAGGAAAGCCCGGAATGTGGAAATTTCCAGGTTAATGTAAATTGCACATTGGCCATAGATGTTTACGCATTGTCTCATCCTGGGGAGTGGAGATGGCCCCATAGACCAAAGTGTCTCCTCTGGATTTGTCGGCTGAATTTTTAGCTCCAGGCTCTGTTCTCTGCTCTCGTGGAATATCTCCCTTACCTCAAATCCCAAAGTCTCTAATCACACTGGGTTGTCTAAAGATGGGCATGGCCTTTGACCAGGAAGCGACCACTCCTGCCCCAACCAAATGGGAGGCAAGAATAGTAAAAACAAAGAAATGGCTCAAGATAAACCAAAATTCTATTAGGCCATATACCTTGGGTCTCTTTGCCTGAGAGGACATTAAATTATAGAGCTCAAGGTGACTTTCCTCATATGATGCAGACCACTAATACAAGAGGGGGTCTTTGGACCCCAGTGGTTACGTTTAAAGAGTGCTTCTCCAGGTGAAAAAAAAGATTGCTCCTTTAAGGAGAACCTCACCCTGAGCCCATCTTAATGTGGACTGTGGTGGAAGGCGAGCCTTGTGCGCCCTCTTGTGGTTGAAATATGTAACGAACCAGGTATTAACTGTTACCAGGCCCAAGTGGAGGTTTCCTGGGCTGCGCTGAAGGGCGGAGGGGCTCCCACTGCGCAGACTGTCTCAGTTCGGAGGCCAGCGACAGGCAGGTCTGCAGTGGGGACTCATCCCTTGCCTCTGCGCAGTTCCGAGCGGCGGGCAGCGTGAGCGCAGGCGCAGCTCGCGGAGACAGCGGCTGCTCAGCGCTCCGACCGCTTCTCGTGCGCGGTCCGCTCTCTGCTCCCTCCCCCACCGAGCACCCGGGCGGCGTCCGTGAACCCGAGGACGTCCTTGCATGTGCGGAGAGCGGAGAAGGGACCGCGTCTTGGATCACCTGGTGATTCCAGTCACTATTTCAGGTTCAGTGCATGTCATCCAGGTGATGCTAGGAAATTTTAAAGAGCCACATGTTCCTTAAGATCTTTTTTTTTTTTTTAACGTAATTTTGGCTACAGAACCTGTGTCCCCAAACAATCCCAGGAGTCTTAGACAGTCATTGTCCCCGCCACAGCCCAGTGGCTATAGGGCACTGGGATAGGTTGCCAACATACCAAGAAAATACCAAAAGGGGTTCTGCAAGACTGAGGCTTCATGGAAACTCAACAGGGACAGGTGGCCTTGCCAAACAGTTGGTGGCAGTGGGCTAGACATGTGGCACTTAACTTCTCCCCACATTGTGGAACAGAGAGGGCATTACAGAATAACATGCAAGTGGTGGCTTCGTTAGCTGGCTTTGTTTCATTGTGTGTCCAGCACTCAAAGAACACTGATAAGCACATTGCTAGTTTTCACTGCTCTAGTGGGGAGTTAATGTTCTTTCTTTGTAGCATTTGGTGGGGTGTCTGCCCTACCTCATTATCCTTATTTGTGTGACAAGAACCTTGGGAGAGAGAAATGAATATTTCCTTTTCAGATAAGCCCAACAGACTGGCCTTTTTTAATGTGAGAGAGCAAGAGTGAAAGACAGAAAGAGAGAGAGAGAGAGAGAGAATGAGAATTGGCATGCCAGGGCCTCCAGCCACTGTAATCCAACTCCAGACATGTGAGCCACCTTGTGCACATGTGTGACCTGGTATGCCTGCATCACCTTGTGCGTCTGGCTCACTGTGGGACCTGGAGAGTCAAACATGGGTTCTTTGGGTTCTCAGCCAAGTGCCCTAACTGCTAATCCATCTCTTCAGCCCAAAATGAATATTAAAATTTATTTATTTATTTATTATTTGAGAGAAAGAGCGTGCTCCAGGGCCTCTAGCCACTGCAAATGAACTCCAGATACAGGTACCACCTTGTACACCTGGCTTTCTATGATTACTGGGGAATCAAACTCAGGTTTTTGGGCTTTGCAGGCAAGCACCTTAATCGCTGAGCCATCTCTCTAGCCTCAGAAAGGAGTATGTATTTTTATTTTTTTGGTTTTTCGAGGTAGGGTCTCATTCTGGTCCAGGCTGACCTGTAATTAACTATGTAGTCTCAGGGTGGCCTTGAATTTACGGCAATCCTCCTACCTCTGCCTCCCAAATACTGGGATTAAAGGTGTGCACCACCATGCCTGGCTAGAAAGGAGTATTTTGACCCATACTATTGGATGTCCTACTTTTTCCAGGATTACATGCTTATGGAAACATGATCCCAGCCCCATGGTCCCACAGAAATGAGGAGGGTGCAGAGGAAATTCAGATGTGCTAACGGGGCCTGGCTGAGTCACCTCACCATTCTGGCCTCTGTTTGATCATCACCAAAATGGAAGTGTTGGAGCGGACTGTGAGTTTCACGTACCTTTCAACCTTTACGACCTTCATTCTTCAAATTATGGTGAACAGCCCCTCTATCTCTGCCACCTAAGGAAGAAAGATGATGGAGAGAGAGAGAGAAAGAGACACACTGGGCTGAGGAAGCCGCCCTCGGTCTACATATGCACATCACAGTCCTAACGTGCATGAGGGAACCTTCTGGCTCTTTAGTCTCCACCCATCAAGCAGCTCAACCCCGTAACCTTCCAAGCCTGCCCCAGGGCACCTGCTCGCCATCCCTGCCTCCACTATTCTAGTTCAGCCATTGCCCTCCCTTACCCAATCACCCTCTACCCAAAACTTACACGTTGATATCCAAGCCCAGAGTACCTTGGGAGTGCTTTTGGAGATGAGGTCTTTAAAGAGGTAGCTGAGGTGAAATGAGATCATTAGCATGGGACTGGTCTCCTTCTGAGAAGACATTAGGGCATAATTATTTTGCAAAATATTGTGACCTGTAGGAGGATATTCCTGTTAAGATCCTGGAAGATGGTGACCATCCTGAAGCCAAGGAGAGATGCCCAAGTTGGTAGCTCTATTGATATTTTTGTCTTGGACTTCAAGCCTCCAGAATTATGAGAAACTAAATTTCTGCTATTTTAGTCACCTAGTTTGTTGTACTCCGTTATTTTTTTAAACTCCTTTTAAAAAGTATTTTATTTATTTATTAGCAAGCAGAGAGATACAGACAGAGACAAAGTGAGAGAGAAAGACAGAGACATGGAGTGTATGGGCAAACCAGAACCTCTAGCCGTTGTAAATGAATTCCAGATGCATGCACCACTTTGCGTATCTGGCTTACATGAGTACTGGGGAATCAAACCTAGGTCGTTAGGCTTTGCAAGCAAGTGCCTTAACCACTGAACCATCTCTCCAGCCTTGTACTTTGTTATGAAAGCTCTCAGAAATGAAGCCAAACATACCACAGTATTTGCCTAAAATTCAAATCTGAAGGTTTAGAGTTGATCTTAAACTGTCCAAAAGCTCTAAACCCTCAAGGAGTCAACTCTATAATCCCTTTAGGAGAATCTCTCTCCACCCTGTAATCTCACCTGTGGCCCCCCTTTTTCAGTGACTATCTTTGACCTCACAAACAGCTATGTCCTTGGGAAATTATCTTATTTTTACCTTCCTTTCCATAGGCTTCCTTTTCTACTTGGCAGGTTTCTAGCGCAAACCATCCCATCTCTGGGTTACATAGGAGAGAGGACCAGCAAGACAAAACCATCATGATGAAAGCAATCTCTTGCTAAGCTTGGTGGCGCATGCCTTTAATACCAGCACTCAGGAGGCAGAGGTAAGAGGATTGCCGTGAGTTCGAGGCCACCCTGAGACTACAGAGTGAATTCCAGGTCAGTTTGGGTTAGAGAGACCCTACCTCGAAAAACCAAAACCAACAACAACAACAAAAAAAAAAAGGCAAGCAATCTTTTGATTGGCTCTCCATATACTAAATACCCCATACCCTTACATCCTGGGTCTCTCTCAAATCTAGTGGCTCCCTGTTTTCATCAGATTTAGAAATACGAAAGTGCACTGTAAAATACTGCAGTCAAACTCAATCCTTGCTCAATATGTAAGATCTCTCTAGCATTGGTAACTATTATTCTAATCACACACAAAGCCAGTGATTAATTAGAACCAGTCAGAATTATGCTCGCTTAAAATTGAAAGAGAGAAAACTGACAAGAAATGGGATGCAATCAGTTCTTTGAAAACATTGACTAAGACATCATACAGAAAAATTCTTATTTTTATTGAAAAAATTTAGAATGTATTTTACAAGTAACTGCGTGTAACAAAAAAAGGCAAAACCGGGCTGGAGAGATGGCTTAGCGGTTAAGCGCTTGCCTGTGAAGCCTAAGAACCCCGGTTCGAGGCTCAGTTCCCCAGGACCCACGTTAGCCAGATGCACAAGAGGACGCATGCATCTGGAGTTCGTTTGCAGTGGCTGGAGGCCCTGGCACGCCCATTCTCTCTCTCTCTCTCTCTCTCTCTCTCTCTCTCTCTCTCTCTGTCTGCCTCTTTCTCTCTCGGTCTGTTGCTCTCAAATAAATAAATAAAAATAAACAAAAAAAATTTTTTTAAGGCAAAACCACAGTGAAGTATTTTGTCTCATTACCATAAAGGTTTTTATATTAAAAACATGTCGTGCTTGAGAGATGGCTTAATGGTTAAAGGCACTTGCTTGTGAAGTCTGACAGCCCAGGTTCAATTCCCCCAGTACTCATGTAAAACCAGATGCACAAAATGGTACATGAAAGCTGTGGCCTGTTTGCAGTGGCAAGAGGCCCTGCTGTTCTCTCTCTCTCTCCTTGCAAAATGATAAATAAATAAAACGCTTAAAAACTAAATTACAATAAGCGACGTCTTCAGCAATAGGGTGTTACCATCTAGTTCCAGGGGGCAACTAAGAGCAGCTATGGGGAGGCGTCCATCCACCCCGGATGAGACTTCCTGATGGTTACGGCTATGGTAGAGTCTCTACGCTCCTGTAAGTAGCCCTTCTCCCTGCTCGGAACGTAACCCCAATAAACTCATTTTTCACTAGAAGTGGTTTGGGTGTAATTGTATGTTAGTCCGTTATCTGTGGCCTATCTGGGTTGGATAGGTGTGTTGTTAGTATCTCTCTAGGGAAAAGGTTTCATGCAACAAATGGCAAAAGCCTATGTTGATGGGAGAGCCCCAGGAGCTTCCCTAACTGGCAACCCACCGGGAAGTGTGCCACCCTGGCACTGGGGTTTCTCTATGATAGAATCTACAGCTCCTAGGAGCCATGTTATCCACCTATATAGGGTGCTTCTGCTCACACTTTTTTTTGAATTTTATTTATTTATTTTTTTTAATAGAGCTGGGCCTGGTGGTCCATCTCTTTAATCCCAGCACTTGGGAGGCAGAGGTAGGAGGATTGCCATGAGTTCAAGGCCACCCTGAGACTCCATAGTGAAGTTCAGGTCAGCCTGGGCTGCAGTGAGACCTTACTTCCAAAAACTAATATAGATAATATATATTTGATTGAGAGAGAGGACAGCAGGCCAGAATGGGCTTGCCAGGGCCTCTTGTCTTTAAGTGAACTTCAGATGCATGTGCCACGTTGTGAATTTGGGTTTATTGGGGTACTGGAAAAATGGTTCTGGACCAGCAGGCTTTGCAAGCAAGCACCTTTATTTTATGTGTTAGCCAACTATTGTTCTGTCTTTCAGTTAAGGAAAATGCTTTAATACTATTAGATGCCAGATAACCTGGACTTAGGGATGTGTTTAGTTTTTTGTATCACTTTTTCATGCGATTAAAGGATGGACCAATACTTATCAAGTAGGAAGATGCAAGAAATAATAGCATAAGAATTATAGTCTTCTGGGTGGGAGAGATTGTTCAGTGGTTGAGGCGCTTGTCTGTAAAGCCAAAGGACCCAGGTTCAATTCTCCAAGACACAGCACAAGATGGCACATGCATCTGGAGTTTGTTTGCAGTGGCTAGAGGCCCTGGTGCCCCCCATTCTCTATCTATGCCTCACTATGTCTCTCAAATAAATTATGTCTCTCAATAAATTAATAAATAAAGAATTAGTCTTCTGCAGGAGTTGTTATGACTACTTTTATTAAAATAAAGACACACACATATATCTGAATTTTATTTTTTTTAATTAGCTAGCAAAGAAGTAGTTTTCTGGCTTAGTGGTTAAGGCACTTGCCTGTGAAGTCTAACCATTCAGATCTGATTTCCAGTACCCATGTAAAGTCAGATGCACAAAGTGGTGCATGCATCTGGAGCTCACTTGCAGCAGCTAGAGGCTTAAGGCATATGCCTGCGAAGCCTAAGAACTCAGGTTCAATTCTCCATGTTCCACATAAACCAGAAGCACATGGTGGCGCATGCATCTGGAGTTTGTTTGCAGTGGCTGGAGGCCCTGGCATGCTCATTCTCACTCTCTCTATCTCTCCCTCCCTCTGTTTCTAATAAATAAATAAATAAAATCTTCAAAAAATTTCTAAAAAGAAGTAGGTTTCCATATGGTCCTTTCATACATCTACAGTTTTGGTTAACCCTCCTCCTTCTTTCCTTCCTTCCCCACCTCTATCTGCACTTAAACCTTTCTATCCCCTGTACTCCACCCATCAATTTTCATATCATGTAACAAATTTGCATATCATGTAACAAATTTGCATGTAGACATAAGCCTGTGAAACTCTGTAAAGGACAATAACATTCAAATCTATCCATGCCACCTGATGGAAACCAAGTGGATTCAGCTGGATCAATTCCACCCTGTCTCTGCATTGTGATCTTTGTTTTGATATGTGGGAATAGTTTGCTTAACTCCTAAAACAGCGTGTTTGCAGTGACATCAGGTTTCTAAGGGGCTGACCTCTGCTTCTACGGAGTTTTCAAATAGTCTAGTGAATGGGCAATTATTCTGAGGCACACACTGCTGGGGGGGTAATTTACTCCGAGAAAGATCTACCAGACCACATCCACAATGCTACTGAAAAGACACCAGCAATCTTTTGAGGAGTTAAACACTAAAGTTTTCATAATTAGTTGAGGTTTTTCACACTAGAGGTAATGATTTTGCTTAATTATGCAAATGCCAATCTCATCATTAAATTGGGATCAGGTTAAAAGTTGGAGCTAACATGATCAAGGGAGGAGGACAAAACTAATGAGACATCGAACGAGAGGAAGGAAACAAAAGAGAGGAAGGACTGTGGACAGAGGAGGGTGCTCAGTGGAGTGGGGTTGAGAGGGGATCAGAAGACAGTAATAGGCTGGAGAGGTGGTGCTGTGGTTAAAGGTGCTTGCTTGCAAAGTGTGATGGCCCAGGTGTGATTCCCCAGCACCCATGAGAGCCAGATGCATAAAGTGACATGTGCATCTGAGGTCTGTTTGCAGTGGCAAAAGGCGCTGACATGCCCACTCATTCTCTCCCCTCCCCTGCAAATAAATAATTTTTTAAAAAATCATAATGGAATGGGAATATGATCAAATTAGAGTATGTTAATAATTACACCAAAAGGGCTGAAGAGATGGCTTAGCGGTTAAGCACTTGCCTGTGAAGCCTAAGGACCCCAGTTCGAGGCTCGGTTCCCCAGGTCCCACGTTAGCCAGATGCACAAGGGGGCGCATGCGTCTGGAGTTCGTTTGCAGAGGCTGGAAGCCCTGGCGCACCCATTCTCTCTCTCTCCCTCTATCTGTCTTTCTTTCTGTGTCTGTCGCTCTCAAATAAATAAATAAATAATTTAAAAAAATAATGACACCAAAATATAAGAAAGACTAAATGGAAAGAAGGGATTCAGTGGAGGGGAGATTTGGGAAGGGGGAAGGGATGGGGTGATGGAATCATAGTACATTGTTTATATGTATAGAGGTTGTCATTAAAAAGCTTTAAGGGCTGGAGAGATGGCTGAGCAGTTAAGTCTAAGGCTTACAAAGCCTAAGGATTCACGTTCAACTCCCCAGGTTCCATGTAAGTCAGATGCACAGTGATGCAAGTGCAATATTGCACATGCACACAAGGGGGCGCACGTGTCCAGAGTTTAATTTGCAGAGGCTGGAGACCCTGGCGTTCCAATTTTTCTCTCTTCTTCTCTCTCCCCCCATCTCTCATATATTTAAAAAGGGCAGTCTGGGGGCTGGAGAGATGGCTTAGCGGTTAAGCGCTTGCCTGTGAAGCCTAAGGACCCCGGTTTGAGGCTCGATTCCCCAGGACCCACGTTAGCCAGATGCACAAGGGGGCGCACGCGTCTGGAGTTCGTTTGCAGTGGCTGGAGGCCCTGGCGCGCCCATTCTCTCTTCTCTCCCTATCTGCCTCTTTCTCTCTCTGTCACTATCAAATAAATAAATAAATAAACAAATTTTTTTTTTTTTTTAAAAAGGGCAGTCTGTTGGGCTTGCCTTGAAGAAAAAAAAAGTGTTTTTTTTTAAAGCTTTTAAAGGGCTAGAGATGGCTCAGTGGTTAAGGCACTTGGCTGCAAAGCCTAATGACCCGAGTTCAATTTCCCAGTACCCATGTATGCCAGAGGCACAAAGTGGTGTGTATGCATCTGGAGTTCATTTGCAGTGGCTGGAGGTCCTGACCTGCCCATTCTCTCCCTCTCCCTCTCTCTCTCTCTCTCTCTCTCTCTCTCTCCAATAAGTAAATACAATATTTTAAAAATTATTCTTTAAAAAAGTTTTTAAAATATAGTATGTCCATGTATTAAAGCTCTCCACAAGTACATTGTTTTTTAGACAATGTTGGGATTAAAGGCACACGTTAATGGTTTTGATGTGGTGACTTGAGATGAATTGGTGGAGCAAGAATGACTTCCAAGTTTCAGAACTGAGCAACAGGACAAGTGGTGGCGGTGAGTGACGAGGAAGGCAGGAGACAGCCAGGGGAACAGAGTTGGAGTTCATTTGGGAACAATCTGAGCCAGGGATGGGTGACAACATAATCAATATGTAATTCAATATGTGTGTCTGGCCCTCGGAGACGAGATGTGAGTTGAATATATGAGTATAGGATTGGCCCGAGAATACACAGACACTGAGCAGTAATGTGGGAAAGCGACAAACCCGCCAGGCTCCATCACAAGTGTCTTTGTCGAAGACACATGGGACCCGGGGAAACGGGGGTGTGTGCATTGAACCTGGAGTTGCACATCACCTGTCTCTCAAGCTACGTTATAATAGAAAGTTGAGAGCTGCCTCTCAACTGCTATGCTGAACCCAGGGCCAGACAATGTCTTAAATATTAAATTGTATTTCTTTACCACTCCTATTTATATTGTACTCCAAATTTCTGTGTCCCTCCTTAAAACCTGGCTCTGCCAAGTCCTTGTCTTGCGCCAAAGACAAACATGTCTGAATGCCAGTGAATTTCAAAGACAGAAACATGAATAAACTTCATACCAACTCCCAAGCCGTAGGCAAAGTAAGTCAATTGTGGTATAGACCTGTAACCCTGGTATTAGGAGACTGAAGTATAAGACAGAGTTTAGGGCCAGTCTTAGCCATGTAGCAAGAACTGTTTTAAATTTTTTGTTGTTGTTGTTGTTGTTTTTGTTTTTTGTTTTTCGAGGTAAGGTTTCACTCTAGCCCAGGCTGACCTGAAATTCACTATGGAGTCTCAGGGTGGCCTCGAACTCACGGCGATCCTCTTACCTCTGCCTCCCAAGTGCTGGGATTAAAGGTGTGCGCCACCACGCCCGGCTTAAAAAAATTTTTTTTAATCCAAGCTTGGTCATTTAGTGCATATCTTTCAATCCATGTGTGTGAGGTGTTCATCTGTGTGCCTACCAAGCCATGTGGGTAGAGAATGGGCAGGAGGAGAAGGAGTCCTCACTGACAGGGACTTCATGACCTCCTACATGTCCAGCGGACCCTCCCCACTCGGTCCACTTGTGGCTGTCACTGTGCAGTCTCCACAGTAGTGTGAAAGCAGGACCTACAAGTGGCAACCTTTCTTTCT
The DNA here is from genome assembly GCF_020740685.1 of Jaculus jaculus. NCBI lineage: Eukaryota > Metazoa > Chordata > Mammalia > Rodentia > Dipodidae > Jaculus > Jaculus jaculus. The sequence goes on from NC_059109.1 coordinate 110,267,663, forward strand.
TTTCCTTTCTTTTTTGTTTTTTCAAGGTAGGGTCTCACTCTAGCCTAGGCTGGCCTGGAATTCACTACGTAGTCTCAGGGTGGCCTTGAACTCACGGCGATCCTCCTGAGTGCTGGGATTAAAGGCATGCACCACCACATCCAGATTTTTTTCTTTCTTTTTTTTAAAAGATTTTTTATTTATTTATTTATTAGAGGCAGAGAGAGAATGGGCACACCAGGGCCTCTTTCTTTCTAGCACCCTCTACCCCTCCTGAGCTACCCTGGTGTCTATCGGCGTTTTCCCCCATGCCGCGCGGCTAACCAGCTCCCAGACTGACCTCTGCCATCCAGTGACAGCTGTTCACAGAGGAGAGACACATTCATGAGAAGGCCTACATTTTATCGGGAATGATTTACAAGAGATGTGACGTGGGGCTTGAATTTCAAACCCGAGAGTGACTGGAAGTGTTTGTGAGGGGCAAGCTGGAGCTGGGCTTGTTTTCCTTCTTCCTGGACTTAGAGTAAGTCCTTTTTGTGGGGAGTCTCAGGCAGCACTTCTGGTCCTGCGGACAGGTCAAGTATTGCACTTCAGCCTTTCCGCAGCTGGTTCTGCACGTGCCTTGGTAAATCTCACATGGTTTCCAAGGCACTTTGTTTGTGTTATCATAGAATCTCAACAGGCCGCCTGGGAAAGACAAAGCCGGGTCAGTTTCTGCATTGCCATGGTGACGAGAGAGGTGAGGGAGTACCACTGAAAGTGGGGAGCCCGGGGAGCGGGGGACCCAGGGTCAAAGCCATCCCGGATGCAACTGGGCCTCTGCCACTTAGTACTGTGATTCTCCATTGTACCATCTACACGCAGGGCTTAATCACCAAGCCCAAATTTCCTAAGGCTTTTGTGAAGACTAAGTTAGCATACATGGCTTGTATATGTATATGTAATTAACATATAATAAGTAGGTAAATATTAAAGGGTTCTGTTGATGTAAGCGTCTTTCCCAAGTGTCCAGAGCTCCAAAGACTGCCGCTGAGAATACCTGTCGGACACGTTCTGTGCGACCACAGCCATGTGGAAATCTAAGGTGTGCATCAGAGTCAGCGGCATATATTCCAGACAACACGCACATGTTTGAGCCCGTGGGCACATGTGCCTTTATGCTGTGAAACTACTGAGACACAAACACGTTCCACACAAGTGTAAACACTGACCCAAGTAAATAGGTGCAGTGTGCAAATGAACAGCACACCAGCACACACACACACATGCACACACGCACTTCTTGAAAGCTATGTATCAGTCATCCAAGAATGTGCATGGTGTTCACACTTTTTTGCCTAAAGATACCCAAAGTTCCCGACACACAATGAGCATTTCCTAAGGTCAGTGGCATCGGTTACCCACTGGCTCTTGCAGTAACAAAGGAGCTTTGAGAAAACAAACCATCAGAAGAGTTGTTACCAATGACTAGGTTCCAAGATTTCACAGAAACCTCAAAGACCTGTCGTAACTCTCATTGTTTAGATAAAGACACTATGGCTCAAAGACCCAAGTGTTTGGTCCAAATGGTCATAGCTTGTACTGGACCAAACCAGTATTCAGTTTCTAGTCTACATGACACAGTGCCCACACTCTTTCCTCTCTGGGTCACACGTTATTTTTCCCCAACAGGGTTTCATTGGTAGCATCTTCTATATCATGTAGGAAGGCATGGGGCCTTCAACAGTCAGTTCCACAGTCATTTCAAAAACCCTAGCTTAGTCAGGACGTTGTGGCACACACTTTTAATCCCGGCATTTGGGAAGCAGAAGTAGGAGGATTGCTGTGAGTTCAAGGCCACCCTGAGACTACAGTGTGAATTCCATGTCAGCCTGGGCTAGAGAGAAACCCTGCCTCAAAAAAAAAAAAAAAAAAAAAAAAAAGGCAATAGCTTAGCATTCAAGGACCTTTCCAGCCATCTACCCTTCCCTTTGGCCCATACCCAGACCAGGTTCTCAGAAGAAACCATACTGAGGTCTCCAGCTAGTAAATAAAATTAATTTATTAGTAGCATTATAAAATTTTGGGCAAAGAAAGTTTGATGCTATTTAATTCATATGTAAAAGAAGTACTTTGCCAATTTTTTTGATAACAAAATATAAAATTTTACATACTCAGAAACCATCATTCAGGTAAAGATGGAGAATGGGACAGTAAATAAAGAGGAGAGGAAAACCTCCCGGAAACAGTTATCCCATGGTGTTTGGGTTCTGGTGTATGCATGAAGCCATCAGAAATCCAGGGAAGCCATGACGTGCCACGTCACCCAGCCTGCTGGCTAATCAGAAAGAGAGGGGAATGGTTCTACTCAGTGATATTTTTTTAACTAGAGTCTCGCTCTAGCCCAAGCTGACCTGGAATTCACAATATAGTCTCAGGCTGGCCTTGAACTCACGGTGATCCTCCTACCTCCATCTCCCGAGTGCTGGGATGAAAAGCATGTGCCACCATCCCACCTCTACCCTCACCCCATCTTGGGTTCTCTCTCTCTCTCTCTCTCTCTCCTTTCCCTTCATTGGAGAAGACCTGCAAGGGCCTCCCCAGAGTGGCATCTCTACTCTGCTGCCAATATCTGGCCTGGAGGGATTTTCCCTTTCTCCCAAACACCCTGGGTGAAAATCAGAGACCCAGATTTCTCCTCTGTCGTCACTAGAGGGATGGCTGGGAATGTAGATGGCAAGAATTAGTATCAGACAAACCACCTTGTCTTTATTGTCTCCATGTGGCGATCCCAAGAGAATTCTCTGTCTACACTGTCTCAAAAAAATACTTATTCAAAAACTTACTTACTAGTAATTTTTGAACTGGAGATTTTCTCATAGACACACAGCTTCTCAATCCTACAGCTTATAACCCTAACTGGTTTGCATTACCACAAAACTTCATATGCATGTCATAATAATATCACCTTTGATGATGTCTCCATTTTCAGTTGAAGTCCTAGGAGACCTTTCACGGATTCTCTGTGCCATGTTATGTCCTACCTCTGCACTTGATCTCTTCGGGTGAGAAATGGTCATGGGGGAGTTAGCACCATCTCAGCTGTGTGTGTTTTGTTGTTGATCTTTTTTTTTATTTATTTGTTAGAGACACACAGAGAGAGAGAGAGAGACCAGGACCTTGAGCCACTGCAAACGAACTCCAGATGCATGTGTCACCATGTGTATCTGGCTTACATGGGACCTGGAGAATTGAACCTGGGTCCTTAGGCTTCGCAGGCAAGTGCCTTAACCACTAAACCATCTCTCCAGCCCTCAACTGTGGTTTTTTTGTTTTTTTTTTTTTGTTTGTTTGTTTGTTCTTATTTATTTGAGAGCGACAGAGAGAGAAAGAGGCAGAGAGAAAGAGAGAGAATGGACGCGCCAGGGCTTCCAGCCACTTGCAAACAAATTCCAGATGCATGCGCCCCTTTGTGCATCTGGCTAACAAGGGTCCTGGGGAATCGAGCCTTGAACCGGGGTCCTTAGGCTTCACAGGCAAGCGCTTAACCGCTAAGCCATCTCTCCAGCCCTCAGCTGTGTTTTTGAAAGAGGCTAATAAGAGATCATACTTTGCAATAACCTGGGGAAGTTGCAAGTATACTCATACCATGTTGCTAGAGTTTCTAATTGAGCAGGTCTCAAGAGAGGCCACAACAAAGGTGCTTCTTGGCTCCTGACTGAAATGAAAGCCTAACCCTACAAGGCCTTCTGAAGCTAAACTACGCACATCGCCCAGTGGAAGCGTTTTAAGAGCAAATTAAATTATTATAATCAAAAAGCATAGGTATGCTCTGGACCCTTGCTAACAACTCAGTCTGAACCCGGAATCAATACTATGCATCATCTCTCCACCACTTAAGCTCCCAAACATAATGGTTCCCATTCAACTCCTCCTAAGGCTCTTCCCATCCATATCATGTATTGTCCATCAGTCACTTATGTATTCATTCTTTCAATTAACATTTATTAAAGCCCACTTTAGCCAGGCTTGCTGGTTCACATCTTTAATCCCAGCACTTGGGAGGCAGAGGAAGGAGGATCGCCATGAGTTCAAGGCCACCCTGAGGCTACATAGTGAATTCCAGGTCAGCCTGGGCTAGAGTAAGACCCTACCTAGAAAATTCAAAAAAAAGAAAAGAAAAGGCCTGCTCTATGCAAACCACACTCAGCTCAATGCTAATTTAAAAGAGCCTTGGCAAGCAAACACTTCAACTGGATATGCATATGTTTGAAGTGATAAAAGGGAAAAATGACTTTGATTGTCCTAGCAGAAAAGGTTGCTCAGAACAGTTTGTGCTCATAAATCCCGGCAGATGGAAAGACTAAAGCTACTACAAAAGCAACACCATGTACGAATTTTGGAGCACGGAGCTGTCTTTACATTTGGTTGTTTTTTTTTTACAAACCCATCCCTAATTTAGACCACTACTCTAACACGGAAACTGGACTTCACAGCGCATGAGATCCAGGGCCCTTCAATTAAGGGCATGAAATGAAGTGAGAAATAGCTAAGAAAGAGAATGTGAAGTAGAAAGACTTTGTAAAAAGGGAAGGAGAAAATGTTAAAAGAAGAGAAAGGGAAGGTGGGAAAGAAAATTCTAGACACAGTGACTGAACTTACTCTCAAGAAAGAAGATGGCCCTGGTCTTCCATAAGACCAGGTTGAGACTGCTCCCACAGCTCAGCATCTTACAAGAGATCCTTCGAAAGTCCCCTAATTTCACTTGCCCTCCCTGCATGTAGGTAGAGAAATTGTTCTTCCGTGCTCCTGAACATCACTCGAAAACCTTTCTCAGAATTTGGAATTGATGATAGATATTTTCCATTCAGTGATAATTAATCTCATTTATTTATTTTTGTATATTTCTATTTATTTAGGAGAGAGACCGTGAGAAAGAGGCAAACAGAGAGAGAGAGAGAATGTATCCATACTCCAGGAGGCCAGAGCATCCTGCCACTGCAAACAAATTCCAAATGCATGTACCATTTAGTGCATGTGGCTTTATGTAAGTACAGGGAAATCTAACTCGGGCCATCAGGCTTTGCAAGAAAGTGTTCTTAACCTCTGAGTCCATCTCCAGCCCCATCCCATTTATTTTTCAACTACTTTATTGAAGCTGTACATATTTAGTTTCTACATCTTGAGTAGAAACTCACACCCATGAAACCATCACCAGTGCCCATCACCAAAGGTTTCCTCCCAGCCCCTTACTTAGTAGTTTTTGTTTATCAACTGTTATGTAATTGTCTTCTCTCCTAGCAATTTTTTAAATGTGTGTGTGTATATATATATATATATATATATATGTATGTATATATATATATATGCAGAGGGAGAGAGAGAGAATGGATGCACCAGGGCCTCTAGCTACTGTAAATGAACTCCAGATTCATGCATCACATTGTGCATTTGGCTTTAGGCGGGTACTGGGGAGCCAAACCAGGGTCGTTAGGCTTTGCAGGCAAGCACCTTAACTACTGAGCCATCTCTCTTAGCCCCCTCTCTTAGTAAATTTTAAAAATACACAGTGCAGTATAGAATCTTCCTGCACAGTAGATTTTTATACTTATTCATGAAAGAATAGTCTCTGATGAATAGGGCTGGAAAAACTGGATATAAAGGAATGAAATTGACTTCTATGCCATGTCCAAAGGTCAACTCAAAATGGATGGAAGACTTGAAATCATAAAACTCTTAAGAAGAAAACATGGCGGGAAACCATCTTGACATTGGCCCTGGCAACAATTTATTGGTTAGAACCTCAAACACACAGGCACAAGAACAAAAATAGATAAGCAGTATTGCACTGATTTACAAAGTAAATTTACAAAGTAAAGGAAGTCACCAAGAAAATGCAAAGAAAAGCAGCAGTAACCAAACAGAGCGGGAGAAAGATTTGCAAGTCACGGATCTGGTGCAAGGTTAACCATCTCCCCACACCAGTGACTACAGCCCTGCTGTGATGTTCTCAGCTGTCTTATGGAGGCTTTATAATCAGCCCCAAACCTGGCTAAATCCAGGTAAATAACCTGGCCTGAATAAGATTCCTGCTTGGGTCAGACACTAACCTCAATAAAACACTATGTGTTCTGATAACTACTGAAGTGCCAGTTGAAAACCCACCACGAACACAGCACAATAAAACTACCTGTCCTAGAGTTCAACTATAGATCTCTCTGTCTCACTCTGTCTCTCTCTTTCTCTCTCTCTCTCTCTCTGTCTCTATCTCTCTGTAGCCCATTTTCCCTTTTTTTTTTATTTATTTTTTTTTTTGAGGTAGGGTCTCACTCTAGCCCAGGCTGACCTGGAATTCACTATGTAGTCTCAGGGTGGCCTTGAACTCACGGCAATCCTCCTACCTCTGCCTCCCAAGTGCTGGGATTAAAGGCGTGCGCCACCACGCCCAGCCCATTTTCCCTTTTTGCTCAACTACCCCCAGCTCCACTTAGCCACAAATATACTCCCTCACCCGCCTATGTCTTAACAGTAGTCAAGCCCAATTCTTTGTAGTCTCAGGGTGGCCTTGAACTCACAAAAGTCCTCAAGCTCAATTCTATAAGTAGAATTGCCCACCGCATGCTCAGTTTTCCAATATGACTCTGTCTCTTATGTCGTATAATCTCTCTACGACAATCCACTACCCAACATCACGTTGCCCTCCTATACCTCACTAGCTGGTCCCCAACCTCTTACACCCAATTCATGAATCAAGCTCCAGTCCCAATTATGATGCTACCTCGAATCTTCATGCTTTGAGTCACTATGCCAAGAGCAAAAGGACAACAGCCTTAAACTTGCCCTGGCAGAGAAGAACGAGGGGATATTTTAACATGTAACATCTCTGATTCATCTGAGGCCAGGGGAGGCTATCTGTGCTGTCTACCATACACGACCTTCTCAGAAGTCACCAAGACATCAACATCACATGCAACACCCCAGAACTTAAGAAAGACACCTGAGTTACCTGGAGTCTTTTCAACCAGGATTAGAAGAGCAGCAATGGTCATGAAATAGAGCCTCATGACTGGTAAGTTGAAGAGAGAGAATGGAGAGCTGCGCTGCAGGTGACTGCGCAGAGATCATTGAAGCAGAGCCGGGTGCTGCCTTTATAAGTTTTGGAAATGGGCCAGGGTTGTGTGCAGTGAACTAAAGGAATGGTAGACAACGAGGTTAGGCAAGCAGAAGGATGGTGTGTATCACACGGCTTTACTGGAGATGATGTGAAAGTGAAAGGACTGCTAGCAATACTTATTTCAAGGAAGGCCTACCTTCCTTCCCAGTAACAAAAACATGTAAGAGCTACTAGAAATAACATTGCATTGACACAGGGGTTTTTTTTTTTTCTTTTTTCTTTCTTTCTTTTTTTTTTTTTTTTTTTTTTTTTTGAGGTAGAATCTCACTCTAGCCCAGGCTGACCTGGAATTCACTATGTAGTCTCAGGGTGGCCTTGAACTCTTTCTTGGTCATCCTCCTTCCTCTGCCTCCCGAGTGCAGGGATTAAAGACATCCACCACCACGCCCGGAGACACGTCTATGTTTTAAAAAAATATTTTATGGGATGGAGAGATGGCTTATCAGTTGAGCGCTTGCCTGTGAAGCCTAAGGACCCCAGTTCAGGCTCGATTCCCCAGGACCCACGTTAGCCAGATGCACAAGGGGGCGCAAGCGTCTGGAATTCATTTGCAGTGGCTAGAAGCCCTGGTGTGCCCATTCCCTCTCTCTCTCTCTCTCTCTGCCTCTTTCTCTCTCTGTCTGTCACTCTCAAATAAATAAATAAATAATTTTTTTAAATTATTATTTTTTTTTGAAAGAGAGAAAGGGGGGAGGGACAATAGGCACACCAGGCCTCCAACCACAGCAAATGAACTCCAGACTCATGTACCACCTTGTGCATCTGGCTTACGTGGGTCCTGGGAAATCGAACCTGGGTCCTCAGTTTTCACAGGTAAGCGCCTTAATCACTAAGCCACCTCTCTAGCCAGATACATGTATTTTTGCTATTTACTAATCTTTGTTTCCCTTACAGAAAAGGCATCTCACAGATGCCTTCTGCTTCACAGAACCAGAATTTACAGTGGAAGATGGCATTTAATGGGTCCTGCGATCATATTTGCACACAGAGGTCCAAAAACCTGAAAGGAGCATCTCATTGCCAAGTAGTAGCTGCAAATAATATTGGGTTTGATGAATATAGTGGAGTCAGTGAGAACCTTACATTAGTTGGAGATATGTTACTATGTCTGTCTACATGCTAGCTTATTTCATAAAAGTTCAGTCGTTAAAAGTAGGCAGAAAAGGCCTAGTGGTTAGGCATTTGCTTGTGATGCCTAAGGACCCCAGTTCGAGGCTTGATTCCCCAGGACCCACCTAAGCCAGATGCACAAGGTGGCGCATGCATCTGGAGTTCATTTGCGATGGCTGGAAGCCCTGGCGCGTCCATTCTCATAATCTGCCTCTTTCTCTCTCTGTCTGTCTGGCACTCTCAAGTAAATAAATAAAAATAAACCAAAAAAAATTTTAAGTAGGCAGGAAAAAGCTGGATGTAGTGGTGCAATGCCTTTAATCCCAGCACTCGGGAGGCAGAGGTAGAGGATCACCATGAGTTCAAGACCACCCTGAGACTACATAGTGAATTCCAGGTCATCCTGGACTAGAATGAGACCCTATCTCGAAAAACCAAAAAAAAAAAAAAAAGAAAGAAAGAAAGAAAGAAAGAAAGAAAGAAAGAAAGAAAGAAAATTCAAGACTTCCTCCTGTTAATTTCTAGTTTTATTCTACTGTGATCAGAGAAATTCCAAGTTATGATTTTGATTTGTAAAACTTTGTTGAGACATTTTTGTGATCTAATATATGGCCTAAGGGGGAGGTGTTCTGTGTGCTGTGAGAATGGTGTGCATTCTGTGGCTGGTGGATGAGAGACTCTGTGAACATTGGTGGGCCCATTGGTCTGCAGCGTGCTTTAATGTTCCTTTGCTGTTTTCTTTCCATCTGGATCATATATCCACAGAAGAAAGAGGAGTGTTGAAATTCCCCACCATGGAATTGGGGCTGATCTCTCCATTAAGAGGTAATAACATTGCTTCATAGAATAATATTGTTTTATATAATAACATTGCTTTATATGATTGGGTGCTCTTCTTAGGAGTATTAAACTTCTGCATGTTTTTTAATGATTGAATTTAGTCATTCTTTACCTTCTAATAAAGATGCATGTCTAAGGATTCTTTATTATAGTTGCATATTAATTTTCTTATTATTCAATTCTCTCTTCATTCGAATTTATCTCATGCCATATGCCATTTGGCTATAATTTGCCTTTGTTTCTTTTTCTAAAAATTTTTGTAAGTTTTAAAACTTTTTTTTTATTTTTATTTTTTTTATTTTTATTTATTTATTTGAGAGCGACAGACACAGAGAGAAAGACAGATAGAGGGAGAGAGAGAGAATGGGTGCGCCAGGGCTTCCAGCCTCTGCAAACGAACTCCAGACGCGTGCGCCCCCTTGTGCATCTGGCTAACGTGGGACCTGGGGAACCAAGCCTCGAACCGGGGTCCTTAGGCTTCACAGGCAAGCGCTTAACCGCTAAGCCATCTCTCCAGCCCAAGTTTTAAAACTTTTTATTGACAGCCTCCTTCACACATACACACGATGTACCCTGGCCATAATTCCCTCCCACCATTCTTCTTTGCTTCTCCTTTTTTATTACCTCTCCCCTGAACCCGTTCATCTTTCTGACAGTCCCTCTTCTATTTTGATATTTTGGACTTTTTTTGGCCTCATGTTATGCAGGTCTTGTGTAAGTAGTGACAGCTACTGTAAGGTCATGAATGCAGCAGCCACTTAGTGTCTGGAAGACAGTATTCCAAAGCACTCCTTCTTATCTTTTTTTTTTTTTTTAAGGCAGGATCTTGCTCTAGCCCAGGCTGACCTGGAATTCACTATGTCATCTCAGGGTGGCCTTGAACTCACGGTGATCCTCCTACCTCTGCTTCCCGAGTACTGGGGTTAAAGGCGTGCACCACCATGCCTGGCTTCTTACCTGTCTTTGAAATCACAAGAACCCTGACCTTCTGAAGTCATCTGAGCAGCTTTGACATTTCTGCTGTTCTAGAACAACTTGTACAACACAGAAATTAACCTGTCCTTAAAGATCTTAGATGATTGCACAATTCAGCGATGATTTATGGAATCAGGACACACTTGAGAATAAATATTATTAATAAATGTGCCAGGGTGAAAGAACATGAACAAGAAGGACTGTTCTAACCAAAATTAGATGGAACTCAACATTGGCATTTTCTGAGCCTGTGACTTGTGGGGAGGGAAGCCTCCCAGGCCCACTTCAATAACTTGGTTGATCTTCACAGGTTTGCATTGCTTCCAGTGTGACTCTTGCTGGATTGTTTTGCTTTGAGGTATTTTTTTAAATTATTTTATTTATTTGAGAGAGAGAGAGAGAAAGAGGAAGAGAGAGAGAGAGAGGGAGAATGGGCACACCAGGGCCTTCAGCCACTGCAAACAAACTCCAGATGTATGTGCTACCTTGTGCATCTGGCTTAAATGGGTACTGGAGGATCAAACCTGGGTCCTTTGGCTTTGCAGACCTTAACCACTAAGCCATTTCTCTATCCCTTTTTAAGGTAGTTTTAAATTTATTATGCATATTTTCCCACGATGTGGTGGTGTTATTGTTTTATGCCTTCCTTCATCGTCCATGATGACAGGGTGTTGATAGGCCCAATATTGTAACAAATAAACTATGTGGTGTTACATGCACATGATATTCCTCTCTGTTGCCATGTGGGGGCGCTTCACCTCATGCTTGAATATACCGAGGAGCCTTTACTTCATTTTCAGGGTTTCTTTTTCCACTACACACTGCTGTGGAAAAATCCAGGCAGGGAATTTGCTATTTACTAGTGAAGGCTGCAAACTACGCAGCCTCCCCTACGCATCATGTGTGCGTGTGTGCAGAGATAGAGATTGATGTCAATCCCATTACATCTTATTTTTTTTAAGGTTTTATTTTTATTTATTAGACAGACAGACAGAGAGAGAGAATGGCACGCCAGGGCCACTAGCCGCTGCAAAGGAACTGCAGATGCATGTGCTACCATCTGCATCTGGCTTATGTGGGTCCTGGGGATTGAACCTGGGTCCTTAGGTTTTACAGGCAAGTGCCTTAACTGCTAACCCATCTCTCCAGCTCACACCCAGCTTTTTTTCCTTTAAATATTTTATTTATTTATGAGCAAGAGAGAGAGAGTACAGGCACACCAGGGCCTCAAGCCATTGAACACAAACTCCAGATACATGCGCCACCTTGTGCATCTGACTTACATGGGTACTGGAGAATAGAACCTGGGTCCTTTGGCTTTGCAGGCAAGCATCTAAACCACTAAGCCATCACTCCAGCCATGCCCAGCTTTTGACATGGGTTCTGGGAGTTGAACTTGCAGTCTCTGCCCAGGGACTCTTGTGCTTAAGCACAACTGCTGAGCTATTCCCTAGCCCTATGTTTAAGATTTTTTATTTATTTATTTATTTGATTATTTGAGAGTGACAGAGAGAGAAAGAGGCAGATAGAGGGAGAGAGAGAGAATGGGCGCGCCAGGGCTTCCAGCCTCTGCAAACGAACTCCAGACGCGAGCGCCCCCTTGTGCATCTGGCTAACGTGGGACCTGGGGAACCGAGCCTCGAACCGGGGTCCTTAGGCTTCACAGGCAAGCGCTCAATCGCTATGCCATCTCCCCAGCCCTAGCCCTATGTTTGTACATTCTTAAAAAATGATTAGAATCAATAAAAATCTATCCAACCTAAAAACCAATTGTGAAGAATTGGGTATTTATTTTGTAAAATGATAAATAAATGGAAAGTCATAAGTAAACTAAAAATCTCATATTTAACCGGGATAAGGGAAGGGGTAGATATACAAAACTAATGGTAGCATAAACCAGTACCATAGAAACCTTCCTGTTGGTTAGCTAATTAAAAGAGATAACACTCTTTATTTATTTTATTTATTTATTTATTTATTTATGTATGAGAGTGAGAGAGAGGAAGAGACAGAGAGAAAGACAGAATGGGCACACCAGGGGGCCCAGCCACTGCAAACTAACTCCAGACACATGCACCCCCTTGTGCATCTGGCTTATGTGGGTCCTGGGGAATCAAATGGGGTCCTTAGGCTTTGCAGGGAAACGCCTTAACTGCTAAGCCATTTCCCCAGTGCCCCCCCCCAAGAGATAATACCCTGAATAGGGGAGGGGGGAATAGTTAGGGCAGAAATACTCTGCAGGGGTAGAGCAAGCTTTCCCCTAAAAGCATAGGCTCTTGCTGGTAAATCCCAGTGCCAGAATTAGATTACCCCCCCACACACACACACAGTGAGCCATTGATCAGCAAGGCCCATGGGGCCCCCAAAGCAATGCAGAGCACTCATTGCCAACGCACTTGATTACCCACAAGATCCCAATGGTAAAACCCTTTTGCTAAAGGCACCATAGGCTGCGATGGTGGGACAGAGAGATCATGCTGGAACTGAGATGGAAGCCAGCTGCCTAGCTCTCATAGTGCTGGAAAATGCTATGTGAGCTGCTGGAGTATAATGGTCACCAACAGTGTGAACAAGCAGTGGATCTTGAAGCTACAAAATCAACCAACCCGCCAGGCAAGATGTACTCACTGGTGTAATTGGATATGAGGGTCATCAGCTACTCTCTGATTGGATGAGACCCTCTCAGAGGGAAGAAGTTCCTATCTGCTACTGAAAAGAACCAAGCCTATAACTTGGAAGGTCATGGGCCCTAGCAGGAAGCTTCCACTGTTCTTTGGCTAAAGGGAGAGACTGTGCCCATCAAAAAGATATCTAAATGTCTGTGTTTATTCCTTTGATCCATGCTGCTCTCACTCTTGGCTGGAGAATCTGCTTTTTTTGAGACCCATCGGACTGACAAGAAAGAAAGCCCAGTGCCTAGCATGAGATGAGTCATCTCTAGCACATCTGTCGGGGCCTAGGAAGCATGACAGGAAGGGGTGGATTAAATATGAAAGCTGCTCTCACTGCTGGCCCGAGAACCCCCACCAGAGAAATGGGGGTGCACACTGAGGTGACTCGAAATTCAGCAAAGCAGAAAATCATAGGCTGCTGAGAGCTCAACCCTAAAAGATACAGCATGCCCTACAATGTTCCTCAAGGGACCACTGGGCAGAAAGAATGCAAGAGACAATAGGGTGGGAAGGAGTGTCCTGAGGTATTGTCCCTGCCACAGACTGACTGGTGCCATTACGATCCCCCAGTGAATTCCAATAACCCCACCGAGGACGACATCAGTGGAACTGGAGCAGGAAGAGGAGACATAGAGTATGACCCCATGAGAATGTGACTAATTTTCAATATGTTCTTACAATAAAGTTCTTAATAAAAATCTTATATTTGTATTTCTCTTTCCCACTAAGGCGAATTTAGACAGTAAACATTGACTCTATTTAACCTGAAATAAAAGTTTCTGCTGGTTGGGAGTATTAATGGGAACTGGCCATCACAGTAACATGAGAGTTGATTTGCTTTTGTCTCTCACGCTGTCTTTGACAGAAACATTGAGGTCATTTAACCCAAATTAGATTTTCCCTTCTCTCTTCCAAAAATCACTTTTAAATGATACCATTAAAATAACTTTTAAGATTGTTGTGCTTCTGACAGGGTCTTTATACATTTGTTGTTTGTACATTCGATACTGTATATCTGGAAGTATAAAATTCCTTTCTCTTATCTTTTGGAATGTCATTTTCCACCTACTACAATATCTATTTTTTAATTTCTTAAAGTTCTGTACATATTTATGACTATAACATTTCAATGCATTATAGTAAAAGCATCTAAGATTTCAAACAAAAGCCGGGCGTGGTGGTGCACACCTTTAATCCCAGCACTCGGGAGGCCGAGGTAGGAGGATCGCCGTGAGTTCAAGGCCACCCTGTGACTCCATAGTGAATTCCAGGTCAGCCTGGGCTACAGGGAAACCCTACCTTGAAAAACCAAAACAAAAAAAAAAAGATTTCAAACACTTCAGTGCTTGCTGTAGTTACCTTTGTGTTGTTGGTACAAATCACTTGACCAAAAGCAACTCATGAGAGGAAAGTTGTTTATTTTGGTTTATAGTCTTGGAGGGAAGTGATGGTGGGGAGAACATGGCCTGAGCGGAGGCTGGACATCACATCTGCTATAGCAGGTGGGAACAGCAACAGGAGAGTGGGCTGACCTCTGGAAAGGGGGAGCTGGCTATAACACCCCTAAGCCCATCCCCAATAACACACCTCCCCCAGCAAGGCTCCACTTCCCACATTGCCACCAGCTGGAAATCAAGCATTCAAAACACACGAGTTTACAGGGAACACCTAACTCAGACCACCACAGTGCTTTAATGTCCTCACTTCCAAAGAACTTTTTAAAGTGGGAAATCCTTACTAGTCGGACTTCTAAAGACACATCTCTCCAATTTACTTACTCAATTTATGTATTACAAAGCTTAATTGGGAACTTGATTCCTCAAGCTCACCACCTTCCTAGGCTGGAGGGTTGTTTTAATTTATTTATTTTTCATTTTATCTTAGAGAGAGAGAATTGGCATGCAAGGGTCTCAGCCACTACAGTAGAACTCTGGATGCCTGTGCCACCTGGTGGGCATGTGTGACCTTCCTCACCTTTGTGTGTCTGGATAACGTGGGATCTGAAGAATAGAACCTGGGTCCAAGCACATTAACCACTAAGCCATCTCTCCAACTCTGGAGGGCTTTTTTCATTCCTTGATGTGCTACCAAATTTAAAGCACTAAGAATTGTGTGTTGGTGTGTGTGTTTTCTGATAGTAAATCCTTTACAGCTTTGTCAATACCATACCTAAAGACAAGGTTGAAAGGAAACCCCTTTCATCTTAGTCTCATCACGTCCGCATCAACGCCCAAGGGTCCGGGCCTTCTGCAGCTGTCCTGGGCTTCCATAGCCTCAGCATCACAAAGATGGAGATGCAGTTTATACAATACAAGTGTGTGCATCCTCCAATCAATCAGTTCACAGGGACTCATACATAGGGAAAGTCTTGTTCAAAAAACAAAATGATGGCTTAGCAGTTAAGCGCTTGCCTGTGAAGCCTAAGGACCCCGGTTCGAGGCTCGATTCCCCAGGACCCACGTTAGCCAGATGCACAAGGAGTTTGCTTGCAGTGGCTGGAAGCCCTGGTGCGCCCATTCTCTCTATATATCTGCCTCTTTCTCTGTCTGTTGCTCTCAAATAAATAAATAAAAATAAACAAAAAATATTTTAAAATTAAAAAAAAAACACCAGCATCTCATTGGCATAAAACAAACACAAAGACCAATGGAACGGACTACAGAGCTGAGAAATCCTCCCCCAAGCTGGGGCTGGAGCTCAGTGATAAAGTACTTGCTTGTGATGCGCAAGACTCTGGGCTTGATCCCTAGCATCACAAGAAAAGGCCTACAAGTGGACAGCAGGGATATGAGCAATACACAGCATCACTAACCATCACTGAAATGCACATGAAAACCACAAGATACGCTTCATTTCAGCTAGAGTGCCTATTACCAAAAAGACAAAAGAGGGCTGGAGAGATGGCTTAGAGGTTAAGCGCTTGCCTGTGAAGCCTAAGGATCCCGATTCGAGGCTCAACTCCCCAGGACCCACGTTAGCCAGATGCACAAGGGGGCGCATGTGCCTGGAGTTCGTTTGCAGTGGCTGGAGGCCCTGGCGCACCCATTCTCTCTCTCTCTCTATCTGTCTGCCTCTTTCCCTCTCTGTCTGTTGCTCTCAAATAAATATATAAACAAAAAAAAAAAAAAACAGACAAAAGAGAGCTTGAGAGATGGCATAGCAGTTAAGGCACTCGCCTGTGAAGCCGCAGGACTCAGGTTCAATTCACTAGTACTCACATAAGCCAGATGTACAAGGGGACACAAACATCTGGAATTTGCTTGCAATGGCTAGAGGCCCTGGCACGCCCATTCTCTATATCTGTCTCTTTCTCTGTCAAATAAATAAAATAAAATATTTTTTAAAGACAAAAGATAACATGTGTGGTGGTTTGAGTTAGGTATCCCCCATAAACTTATATGGTCTGAATGCTAGGTCCCAAGTTGGTGGCAATTTAAGAAGTGGAAACTCCTGGAGGCAGTGTATTATTGGGGGCGGGCTTATGGGTATTATAGGCAGCTTCCCTTGCCAGTGTTTGGCACACTCTCCTGCTGCTATCATCCTCCTGATGTCAGCCAGGAGATGATGTCCACCCTCTGCTTGTGCCACGTTTTCCCCTGCTATTGTGGAGCTTCCATTCGAGCCTGTAAGCCAAAATAAACCCATTCCTTCCATAAACTTCTTTTGGTCGGGTGCTTTCTGCCAGCAACACGAAAGTAACTGCAACAAGTGTCAACAAAGACGTGCAGAACAGGGAACCCTTATAAATTGTTGGCAAGAATTAAAGAAGTATAACCGACATGTAAAATAGTGCAGATGGGGCTGGAGAGATGGCTTAGTGGTTAAGCGCTTGCCTGTGAAGCCTAAGGACCCCGGCTTGAGGCTTGGTTCCCCAGGTCCCACGTTAGCCAGATGCACAAGAGGGCGCACGCGTCTGGAGTTCGTTTGCAGAGGCTGGAAGCCCTGGCGCGCCCATTCTCTCTCTCTCCCTCTATCTGTCTTTCTCTCTGTGTCTGTCACTCTCAAATAAATAAATAAAAAATTTTAAAAAAAATAGTGCAGATGTTTCCCAAATCATTAAAATATAGAATTACCATAATTACCTTCTGACCCAGCAATCCCACTTCGTATTGGGTCTGACTCCAGAGGAAATGAAATCAGTATATCAAAGAGATACACACCATCTTGTATATTGCAGAATTATTCAGTTGGATGTGATGATGCATATCTATAATTCCAGCACTCAGGAGGCAGAGGCAGGAGAACCTCAAGTTTGGGTTAGACCTGGGCTACATAAGACCCTATGTTAATAATAAAGTGGAATCAACTTAAGTATCTGTCAACTGATGAATAAAGATATATAGATGATCATATGTGCACAACAGAATGTCAGTCAGCCATAGAAAGAAATGAAGCCTTTATCATTACCAGCAATATGGATGGAACTGGAAGACATGTTAAGTGCATGAGCCAAGCTCTGTAACAAAACGGCTGCTACTGGAGAGATGGCTTAGCAGTCAAGACACTTGCCTGTGAAGCATAAGAACTTATGCTCAGGTCCCACCTAAGCCAGATGTATAGTGACCCTAGTATGCAATACCACACATGTGCATAAGGGGGTGCATGCATCTGCAATTCATTGGCAATGGCTGAAAGCCCTGGCATGCCCATTCTCTCTTTCTCTCTCCCTCCCTTCCTCCTATTTTCTCTCTCTCTCAAAGAAAAAAACAAAAAGACTCCATGATCCAGGTATGGGGGTGCATGCCTTTAATCCCAGCACTCGAGGGCCTGAGGTAGGAGGATGACTGTGAATTCAAGGCCAGCCTAAGACTCCATAATGAATGTCAGGTCAACCTATACTAGAATGACAAGACCCTACCTCAAAAAATAAGAAAAACAAAAGTTTTGGGGCTGGAGAGATGGCTCATCAGTTAAGCTACTTGACTGCAAAACCTAAAGACCCAGGTTCAATTTCAAGGTTCCCACATAAAGCCACATGCACAAGGTGGTACGTCCATCTGGAATTTGTTTGCAGTGGTAGGAAGCTCTGGCATGCCTCTCCTCTCTTCTCTTCTCTTCTCTTCTCTTCTCTTCTCTTCTCTTCTCTTCTCTTCTCTTCTCTTCTCTTCCCTTCCCTTCCCTTCCCTTCCCTTCCCTTCCCTTCCCTTCCCTTCCCTTCCCTTCTCTTCTCTTCTCTCTCTCTCTCTCTCTCCTTACAAATAAATAAATCAATAAATAATTTTTTGCCATGTGTGGTGGCACACACTTTTAATCCCAGCACTCAGGAGGCAGAGGTAGGGGGATCACCATGAGTTTGAGGCCACCCTGAGACTGCACAGTGAAATCCAGGTCAGTCTGAGCTAGAGTGAGACCATACCTCGGAAAACCAAAAAAAGAAAATAATAGCCGGGCGTGGTGGCACATGCCTTTAATCCCAGCACTTGGGAGGCAGAGGTAGGAGGATCGCTGTGAGTTCGAGGCCACCCTGAGACTACATAGTGAATTCCAGGTCAGCCTGAGCCAGAGTGAGACCCTACCTCGAAAAACCAAAAAAAAAAAAAAAAAAAAAAAAAGACCCAGCATCCTGCTGGTGTTGGTGGAGCTCCTCAAAAAAAAGAAAATAATAATTTTTTTAAAAGATCATGAGCTCATTCACAGCTGGAATATAAAAAAGATTATCTCATAGAAGTGGAGAGTAAATAATTACCAGAGGGCTGGAGGGATGGCTTAGCAGTTAAGACATTTGCCTGCAAAGCCAAAGGACCCAGGTTTGATTCCCCAGGACCCACGTTAGCCAGATGCACAAGGGGCACACGCGTCTAGAGTTCGTTTGCAGTGGCTGGAGGCCCTGGCACAACCATTTTTTTTTTCTCTCTCTCTCCCTCTTTCTCTCTGTCAAATAAATAAAAATAAAATAAATATTTTTAAAATAATAATAATTACCAGAAGCTGTGGAGCACAATGTGTAGAAGGGATGGGAAAGGCCGCTCTTCCAGGGAGCTCAATGGAAGAGGCAATTCTGAGGTCCCACCGCCCAGCACTTACAGTAATGATAATGTGTCGTATTTTCAAAACTGGAAGGAAGAAGCTTGAATGCTTCCACCACCAGGAAAAAATAAATTCTTGAAGAAATGAATTTACTTACCCTGATTTAAACATTATATATTGTATACATGTATCAAACTATTACATAATTATCCCATAAGTATGTGCATTTCTGTATACCAGTTAATTTTTTTTTTCTATTTCTTTTTCTTTATCAAAGTAAGCTCTCACTCCAGTCCAGGCTGACCTGGAATTCACTATGTAGTCTCAGGGTGGACTTGAACTCTCAGCAATCCTCCTACCTCTGCCTCTTGAGTGCTGGGATTAGAGGTGTGCACCACTATGCCCGACTATATCAGTTAAAATTTTAATTAAAAAAGATAAAATAAATTTACAGGCAAAAGATAGAAGATACCAATAAAGAAAAAGGAATCAAATGACATGAGACTTCAAGTCTACAGAGCCTAGGGTTACACACACCTGTGTTGCGAGCTCATTAGTCAAGAGGCAGATTATGTGGATTCAGTTTACAGACTTTATTCACTCTTCACACATGTGAATTAAGCCAATTCCCTTTCCCTTATCCCCTCATCTACCCTAGCCTCCTGGCCTTAACCCCCTGGGGCACTCCCAAGCGACTTCCACCTCTGGCTGCTCCTTCTCCTCGGGGCTGATGTCAACACAGAGAGAGAGAGAGAGAGAGAGAGAGAGAGAGAGAGAGAGAGAGAGAGAGAAAGAGAGGGACATTGGAGTCTGCCTCTCTGACTTGAGTGGCAGTTTCCTGAGCCTTTGCTGGAATTCTTATACCCATTTTTTCCTCAGTCATTCTGGCTGCTGGTGGCCACCTAGGGTTAGCTCATTTGCATATCAGCTGGCAGAGGGTCTCTGGTCAGTCTCTGGTCTTGGGCCCTGGTTGCCATGGCGACCTTGTCCCTGCGGAGTGAGGGCCCCATTTCTACTTCCAACTACTGCTTCTAGCAGTCCCCATTTTACTTCTAACTATTGCTTCTTCTAACATCCCACTTTTGCTTTGAATTGTTGCTCCTGACAACCTGCAATCCCAGAACTTGGGAGGATGAGGCAGGAGAATCACAATTCGAAGCCAAGCCAGCTACTTAGTGACACCCTGTTCAAACACAAAAACAGTGGGATTGGCTGGACGGGGTGGCCCACTCCTTTAATACCAGCACTCGGGAGCTTTTTTGGAGGTTCTAGCGACTCATATACCCCTGAGCAAAGACAGATCCTCCCCTATTCTGGGAAGGTCACCCTCTTCAACCGAGCACACAGCTTCGGGAGAGACTCACATGTAGCGGTGAGGGGGAAAGGGACACCCCCTAGCCAGCCAGATCAGACAAATCAACCCTGGCCGTCAATGGGGTGACAGATGTCACAGCCAGATCACCCTCGCATCTAATACCAGTACTTGCAAGGTTGAGGCAGGAGGATTGCTGTGAGTTCAAGGCCAGCCTGGGACTACAGAGTGACTTCCAGGTCAGCCTGGGGCTGAGACCCTACCTCAGGAAAAAAAAAAAAAAAAACACTGGAATTTAAGGGGAAGACATATGGAATAGCATGTAAAAGAAAATGCCATAATCCACAGAGAAATGCTAACAGTTATAAAAATTAATGCACCATAAAATAAATCAGTAAAATAATCACATTATTTTAAAACTCCTGGAAATAAGAGAGGAGACCTGGGTCAAATGTTTTATCAGACCCAGAAGATATTAATGCAGTTCTCTGAGTATCTCACACTTCAAGTAAACAGAAATTAAGTGATAATATTGGGATTTGAGCAAGAGAGCAAAAAGGATTAACTTAATAGATTTGTCCAAAATCAGACCACAGAACCAGATCTTTGGCAAAAAGAAACTACTGGAGCTGGAGGGATGGCTTAGCAGTTAAGGCGTTTGCCTGCAAATCCAAAGGACCCAGATTCAATTCCCCAGGACCCACATTAGCCAGATGCACAAAGGGCCACATGCGTCTGGAGTTGATTTGCAGTGGCAAAGCCCTGGAGACCCTGTCTCGATCCCCACAATTCCTCAAAAATAAATCATGGCTATCAGGCTCAAGTTTTTGACCATAGTCATCAGGGCCAAAAGCTAATCGTCCACAAATTAAACAAAGGAAATAAGCCACCAGGAAACTTAACCAGAGCGAGAGTCCTCCTTGGCACCTCCTCCCACAGTCTACTGGTAGTTCTGTGGCAGATTTCGTGAGTATGAAAGTCTGTGGCTCATTCTGCCAGGACTGCTCACGAGGTGTCTGGAGAGACAAGCCTGAGGTAGATCTGGGATGACATCTAGGTCCATAAGCAACTCCATGTGTCAGCTCTTCATAGAAGTTACTGCCTTCTTTCCCAAAAGACCTTTGTCCCAGGAAACACACCTATTATACCTCACCCTGGGAAAAGGGCATTTCTGACGACAACAGGCCCTGCTACATGTCATTGGTCTCTGTGTCCCAACCTACAAAACAAAGATCTGGGCTGGAGAGGTAGCTTAGCAGTTAATGTGCTTGCTTGCCAAGCCTAAGGACCCAGGTTTGATTCCCCAGTACCCATGTAAGCCAGATGCGCAAGGTGGTGCATGAGTTTGTTTGCAGTGGCTAAAGGCCCTGGTGTGTTCGTTCTCTCATCCTCTCTCTCTCTCTCTCTCTCTCTGCCTCTCTTCTGTGTCTCACAAATAAATAATAAATATAAATAAAATGAGAAGATCTTATGGTTAGAGTCCCTAGGGTGCTATAGATTAAATAAGTATGTGCTTGTCCACTTCATTAAGATATGCATTTTGATGCCACCTAATTTGAAGTCCCTGGCCCTGGAAACATGGTAAGGAGAGAGAGAGTTTCTATCCATAAGGAGTCTTCAGTTGAGCCAAAACAGTATGAAAGGAGAATGAGAGAAGCTATGAGACAAATCCTCCCAACTCTCCCCTGAGGAGGACACATGCCAAGGGAAACTTGCTGTGCATGGGTCCTCTCTGAATACACCTGCACAGAACTTGTACCTTTCTCTCACCCTCTGCATGCCCTCAGAGTACCTGGAGCAGTGTCCTGAGCAGTGATGGTTTGTGATACTGGCCAAAGAGCCAATAGGTTGAATGCCATTTTGTGCATCATTTGTTACCCACGGTTCACTCTCTGGACTCCACCCCATGGGAGCAAATAAAAACCCAAATCCAGAGCCCCACTGCAAAATGTCCTGGATTCCTGGATGTGCCGCATCCTTCCCAAAGACCATGAAATGCTTGCTCCTGACTCTTACGGTATTCTCGTTACTGTTCCAGATGTTTCCAGGTAAACAGAACCAACCAAAAGGAAAGAGAGCTAGGCTGGAGAACTGCCAGTGGCAGGAAGGTTTACCATCTGTCCATCCATCGTGGACAGAGTCTTCCCGGTGGCTGCAATCTGATCGACCTTAGCCCAATGATGTTCTCTTGGGGCCTAGATTGGGGACGTCTCTGGCTAGCATCCTTAGAACCATGGAATTGATCAGGGTGTCCTCGGAAAAGTCCCTGCCATGCTCAGCTGTTTCTCTTGGTGTTTTGCACCAATCAGTGGCCCCATGACCCAGCTGAGAGGCTGTGTTTCTTCAGCAGTTTCTCCAGTCTTTGCTGAGGGTGAGTCCAGAAGCCTCTCTTGCTTAGACATTAACTTGCATTACTGCTTCCCACGAAGTCCCTGTTCTCCCAAGATGAAAGCGTCTGCAGAGCAGTCATGTGGAAGAAAATGCACAACTTCCTGCTCCTTTACAGCCGTGGAAGTGGGTGGTCTTGTTAGTAATGTATAACACGACTTCACAAGCAGATGTTCAGAGCTTTGAAATGACTGTTTATTGGGTCTGAATGGTTTTCAGATAAAGTATTGTACCCCCCTCCAGATATTTGAAACCCTTTTATCTGTGTCTATGTAAATCCATATAAACATGTATGGACATGTAGTATACATGGTGTTCAAAAAACTTTAATTGAATTGAACTGAATTTTTAAATTTATGGTAAACATCTTTCTTGCTGGCACATAGACATGTACCTTGATATTTCTAGAAGTTGTATGCTATTCTGTAACTTATAATTTGTCCAACTTGTCCCTAGTGAGGGTCAAATTATGTACTTCCAAATCTCTTTTTGCATGTATATGTACGTAGTATAATGCACACGTGTGTGCATATGTGCATGTATAAGATGTGTGGTGCATGTACATGCATGTGCAGGTGGGGTATCTACTGGTAAAGTGATAATTGAGATATAGAAAAGTATTGGCATCTACAATTTTAGCTTCCAAATTCGAAAAGCAGCAGATGACACTACTTAAGAAAATAATAATTAACAATAGGATTTAGGGATCTTTTCATGCCAGAGAGTGAGTGAGTGAGAGAATTGGTGCACCAGGGTCTTGGGCCACTGCAGTCAAACTCCAGATGCTTGTGCCGCCCTGTGTGCATGTGTGACCTTGAACGCTTGGGTGACCTCGCGTGTTTGCCTTACGCGGGACCTGGAGAGTTGAACATGGGTCCTTGGACTTCTCAGGCAAGGACTTTAACCATTAAGCTTCTTTCCAAGCCATATTTGGAGAGCTTTAGCACCTCTGCAATGAGATTTTTTTCCATGCTGGGGATCAAACCCACAGCCTACTATTACTACTACAACTGAGCTGTAGCACCAATCCTTAAACCAAACTTTAGCACTGGAAATAAAAGCAACACATTGATGATTTGGCCAATATGTTGAAAAGTTTGAATTACTGAATATGTATTTATGAGAGAATATTTCTATGCCCAACAGAGTAACTATTCTTTTGGGCACAAAATAGTTCACATTTTAGCCCAAAGAGGAAGCTTTATTAAATAATATGTCCACTGTATTCCCCATGATAATAAGTAACATGGGAACTTAGAATATCAGAAACACATATATTTAGAAATGAAATAACATGTTACTAAATAAACTGGAGTTAAGTAAAAACTCACCATGACTAATAAGCAAATAATATGGATGACTCAAATGGTAAGGTGACCCCCACCCCCAGTCATAAAACAAGATGCCATAAAGTTATACAGCAATGGCCATAGAGAGAAAGAGAGAGAAAACTTGGTGCATTTTTTGAAGTCAGTCTAACACAGGGTGTTGGAGTCACGGTGGGACTGCCTTGGAGGGAGTGGAAACAACACCCTTTTGTGCCAACTACGTGTGTGTTTCTCCATGACGGTTCACCCAGCTGCACACCCACGCCTAGCATACATTTCTGGTTGTATGTCATACTTCAATTAAAAGTTTGCTTCCCAGGGAATTGGAGAGATGGCTTAGTGGCTAAGGCATTTGTTTGCCTGTGAAGCCAAAGGACACAAGTTTAATTCCCCAGGACCCACATAAGCCAGATGCACATGGTGGCACCTGCATCTGGAGGTTTTTTTACAGTGGCTGCAAGCCCTGGTGTGCCCATTCTCCCTCTCTCTCTCTCCCCCCCCACAACTCTCTCTCTCACTCTCTCTCTCTCTCTCTACCTGTCTCTTAAATAAAATTTTAAAAAGAAATTGGACTTTTGGGCTGGAGAGATGCCTTAGCAATTAAGGCACTTTCCTGAGAAGGCTGAGGACCCCTGTTTGACTCTCCAGGTCCCATATAAGCCAAATGCACAAAACGACACAGGTGCACAAGCTCATAAGGTGGCGCACACATTTGGAGTTCATTTACATTGGCTGGAGGTCCTGACGTGCCAGTTCTCTCTCTCACACTCACTCTCTCTCTCTTTCTCCCTTTCATAGAAATAAAAGGGGACAGTCTCTTGGGCTTGCCTCAAAAAAAGTTAACTTTCTTTTTTTAAAGATTTTATTTTTATTTATTTATTACAGCCAGATGGAGAGAGAGGGCACTGCAAATGAACTCCAGACACTTGTGCCACTATGTGCATGCGGCTTAACTGCTAACCCATCTCTCCAACTCAAAAGTTAACTTTCAAAACTCAAATATAAGGGCTGAGGAGATGGCTTAGTGGTTAAGGCACTTGCCTGCAAAGCCAAAGGACCTCAGTTCAATTCCTTAGGACACGCATAAGCCAGATACACAAGGTGGCGCAGCATCTGAAGTTTGTTTGCAGTGGCTGGAAGCCCTGGGGGACCCATTCTCGCTCTTTCTCTCTCTCTCTCCCCTATTTCCCTCTCTCAAATAAATTTAAAAAAGTAAGATATTAAAAAATACATTTCCTTTTAAAAAAAACTCAAATATAAGTTTATTTCACATAGCTTCTAAATTTATAGTTTACAGAATTGTATAGATTCCCTTTAGTGATCCTTCTTTTCCTTTTATTCATCCTGGCACTTAAAATAGCCTTTTTATTAATAAAAAATGAGATGTGATACCACTGAGTTATATAAGGCAGTAAATTTGGGGAGACAGTATTTACTAGGTTTTGAAGACAAGCTCTAGCCCAGGCTGGTCTCGAACTCTCAATCCTTCTGCTCAGCCTCCTACATTCTAGAGTTGTAGGTATGCACCACCATACTCAGCTCAGGTAGTAAATATAAGCCATTGTGAGTTAAGCCCTGGAGTGAGCTCCCAAAGGCATTGTTTAAGATTCTGTTTATCTCCTTAGCTATGAGAGAAATGCAAATTAAAACTGCTTTGAGATTCTATCTCACTCTAATCAGAAGGGCTATCACCAAAAGACAACCAAAGAACAAATGCTGGTGGGGAAAGCAGAGCCCTTTTGCACTGCTGGTGGGAGAGTAAATCGGTCAAGTCACTACAAAACTCAGTGGGGAGGCTCCTCATAAAACTAAAATTATAACTACCATACAACCTAGCTTCTGGTATGTAGCCAAAAGACTTTAAGGCAACATACCAGAGTTACCTGCATATTCACATTTATTGCAGCCCTATTTACAATAGACAAGGTGTAGACTCAGCCTCGGTGTCTGTCAACAGATGAATGGCTATGTGTCCACATGGAGTTTTATTCACTCATCAAGAAGAGTGACTGAATGCTGTTTGTGGGAAAATGGCTGCAAATGGAGTTCATCACATTAAAAGAAATAAGCCAGATGCAAAAGAAAGATCATTGTTGGGTCTTAGAAGTTGTATAGATATGGGGCTGGAGAGATGGCTTAGTGGTTAAGGTGCTTGCCTGTGAAACCTACGGACCTATGTTTAACTCTCCAGACCCCAAGTAAGCCAGACATACAAAGGTGAGGGAAGCACAAGGTCGCACATGCCCACTAGGTGGCGCAAGCGCCTGGGGTTCGATTTCAGTGTCTGAGGCCCTGGTGTAACAATTCTTTCTCTCTAAAATAAAAGAAGGGCTGGAGAGATGGCTTAGTGGTTAAGCGCTTGCCTGTGAAGCCTAAGGACCCTGGTTTGAGGCTCGATTCTCCAGGACCCACGTTACCCAGATGCACAAGGGGGCGCACGCATCTGGAGTTAGTTTGCAGTGGCTGGAAGCCCTGGGGTGCCCATTCTCTCTCTCTCTCTATCTGCCTCTTTCTCTCTCTGTCACTCTCAAATAAATAAATAAAACTGAAAAAAATTAAAAATAAAATAAAGAAGAATTTTTATAGATAAAAAAGTATACATGTATATACACAAATGGGTCTTTAAAGAATAAGGGAAGGGAGGAGACTATCAGAAGAAGGAAAGGAGGCCAGGCATGGGGGCACATGCCTTTAATCCCAGCACTCAGGAGGCAGAGATAGGAGGGTCACTGAGTGCGAGGCCAGCCTGGACTAGTGTGAGACCCTACCTCTAAACAAACAAACAAAACCATTGGCATAGGAAAACCTATAGAAGCTTAATATATCCTATTTGATGGATCTGGAGATAAGAACACACTATAAGACCATCACCACAATCATGCTTTATAAATCTACCCTTCACCTCCAGAAGTTTCCTCCTCCCTAAAACAAGCATTTTAATACATTTTTGAATGGCCATTTTAGAGTCAATTTAAGCTGAAACTCCTATATCCGTGATAGGAGGAAAAGAAAACAGCTCAGTTCTGAGGAATTAAATAAGCCTATTCTATACTGCTAAGTTTCCATAATCACACAACTTCTTACCAAACAATCCCAGTTCCTACTAGCTAGAAAGTCTCTGTGACATTGAGAGCAAGATCTCTGGGCACAGAACAGGCACCTAACCACATTGACATAATCTCCCTTAATGAGTTCGAGACAGTTGTGGAGATTACAGATATGGTGACCCGATCGTTACTGCAGATGAGTGTCTATATCTTGGAATAATTTTCTTCCTGTGTTCTTTTCAGTCTACAGGAGCCGCAAAGCTCGCTGGGTCATAAGAGGTCATTGCAGGGAAACCTGCAAATCTGATGAGCAGGTGAAAAAGCCATGCTGCAGCAGTGACTACTGCTGCATCCCAAGCAAGACGGAAACTCAGCCACACCGACCACCTCACCCAGCCACCAGGAAGACCTAAACTTTTCAGGAACACCCAGCTTTTAATAATGATTTAAGAAAGTTCTCCAAGTTTATCACTATCATTAGAGACAATGATCGTTTGGAATAAAGCTAAGGGGCTGGAGAGGTGGCTTAGCGGTTAAGGTGTTTGCCTGCAATGCCAAAGGACCTCGGTTCAATCCCCCAGGACCCACGTAAGCCAGATGTGGGCAGCTATTCCGCAGTGAGGAAGGCCTGCCATGAACATGCTAGAACACACTCACCTGAAAGCCCAGGCACATGGTGACATCTAGCAGGGCACAGACTTTCCTCCACGTGACAACCCTGCTAATTCCTCTAGACGAGGGCCTCAGATCCAGACGACGGAAAACTAGCCACCTGCTCACCGGTTTCACAGGGACATCTAGGGCCCAGTAAAGAAAACGCAAGTGTGGAAGTGTGACTGAAGCAAGGTGACACGAGGCTGACTCTGAAAGTCACATCAGGGTTCTGTAGCCCAAAGATGGGACTAAAAATCAGGGGCCTTGATAGATAATGCTCAACTCTCTGGTGCCCCATGGTGCCCTTGTCAAAAAATAACTTCCAAAGTTACTCCCTACCTATACAGATAGCTCAGTTGGTAAAGTGCTTGTCTTGCATGCATGAGGACCTGAGTTGATTCCCAGCATACTTTGTTTTAAAGGTGGGCTAGGTGATGCACAGGCTTGTAATCCCAGCACTGGGGAGGCGGAGACAGGCAATTCCCTGAAACTGCCCTTGCCTACCTAATTAGGCAAATTCTAGGTCAATGAGAGACCCTATCAAAAGAAAGAAAGAAAGAGAGAGAGAGAGAGAAAGAAAAAGGAGAAAGGAGGAAGGAAGGAAGGAAGAAAGAAAGAAAGAAAGGAAGGAAGAAAGAAAGAAAAGAGAAAGGAAGGAAAGAAGAAAGAAAGAATGAAAAGAGAAAGGAAGGAATAAAGAAAAGAGAAAGGAAGGAAGGAAGAAAGGAAGGAAGGAAGGAAGGAAGGAAGGAAGGAAGGAAGAAAGAAAGAAAGAAAGAAAGAAAGAAAGAAAGAAAGAAAGAAAGAAAGAAAGAAAGGTGGATGACACCTGAATACCAGCACCTGTGGTTGTTCTCTGGACCCCATGTGCACACACACACACACACGTGCACTTGCACATACAGGAACAGGCACACACATACCAAAGTTACTCTCAATGTGCCCTTGATAGGGAGCATTCTTGATGACACTGAGTATCATCATATTCTGACCTATTGAAGTGATACTATAAACGCTCTCCCCCAAGCTCTATTGCAAGTCAACTCCGTTTTCTCAGGCTGGCCACTTTCCCTGAGGAAACATAGGTAAGTGAGAACTAGAGCCTTTATGATAACATATGTGTGGTTTTTGTTTCCACAATCTTTCACTGACAGCATGTTTTGGACCTTGGGACTTTGATGATGAAATGCTTCATTCCTAATCATAGAAATCTATCTAAGGGAGAGAAATACACAAGTCAAGAGAGAGCTTAGGGGCTGGAGGGATGGCTTAGCAGTTAAGGCACTTGCCTATAAAGCCTAAGGAACCAGGTTCGATTCCCCAGGACCCATGTAAGCTGGATGCACAAGTTGGCTCAAGCATCTGGAGTTTGTTTGCAGTGGCTGGAGGCTCTGGTATGCCCATTTTCTCTCTCTCTCTCTCTCTCTCTCTCTCTCTCTCTTAAATAAATAAATATTTAAAAGAGAGAGAGCAAGCTTAAAAGCTGGAGTGAAGGGACTGTGAACCAGGGTAAGACTGCTGAGAAGTATAGGGAAGGAATCCTAGCCTGAGTTCTCCCTCTCTAGACCACCAAACACTTCCTCAAAGCCTGTGACTTGCAACCGACCCTGGGTGTGTCCTTGCCATGCCTGAATCAGATCCTCTATTAGCACAACAGCCAGTGGGCTGCTGTTTTGCATGGATGTGGTTCTGCCATGGCTCTGGCTCGGTGCCCGCCTCACTGCCCCCACTGCAGAGACCATAAAATGCTTGGTGGGAGCCACACTGCACACAGCGTTCTCGAAGCCTAGATCTGCCACCTCCTACTTCCCAGGAACCATGAGACTTCTGCTGCTGGCTCTTTCCATCCTCGTGTTCCTACCCCAAGTGATCCCAGGTAATCAGAACCGGGGGGCACTGCAAAAATGAAGAGGTAATGCGCTCTGGCCTGTGGAACCCACAATGTGTGGCTGCTCTCTCCAGCCGGCTGGCTTGGCATCTTCCACATTGGGACTACGTCCCGGTAGGGGGAGAACCTGGGATAGGACCAAAAAAAACTCCACAGACAGGGCTGGAGAGATGGCTTAGCGGTTAAGCGCTTGCCTGTGAAGCCTAAGGATCCCGGTTCAAGGCTCGGTTCCCCAGGTCCCACGTTAGCCAGATGCACAAGGGGGCACACGCGTCTGGAGTTCGTTTGCAGAGGCTGGAAGCCCTGGCGTGCCCATTCTCTCTCTCCCTCTACCTGTCTTTCTCTCTGTGTCTGTCACTCTCGGATAAATAAATAAAAAAATGAACAAAAAAATATTTAAAAAAAAAAAAACTCCACAGACAGGGGCAGCCCCACGTCCAGAGTAGTCCTTGGTTCCAAGTTTTTTGGTTTGGTTCTCTTTCCAGCTTGTGCATCTCTTGAAAACACTCCCCAGAGTCTACAGATCCATGTCTTCTTAACCCTAAAATCCTTGCAAAATTGCATTCAATGACATTCTTTTGGTTTTTTGTTGTTTGCTTGTTTTTTTGGTTTTTTTTTGTCATTGTCTGAAATTTGGTAAGCAGGTCCAAAAATATCTGCAGAGCTGTTATGTGAAAGGTAGAGCTGTTTTTCTTCCCCGTTCTAAAGTGAAAATCTAAGATTTAATAACTACTGCTTGTTAGATTGTATCTAAAGACACAACCAGGACTTTGAGCTTTCTGCTGAAGGACGCCTGATTCTGCCTTTTCTTGTGTAT